>NC_083653.1:13151523-13522357 GCF_963576545.1 Limanda limanda
ATTAAATATTTTCAAGACAGAGTTTCTGCAGGTTCAAGTTAAATTTAAGACTTTTTAGAGACAACAATGAATGAAATTAAGACCTATGTCATATGAAGGAATATCAAGAGATCCCAGAATGATTTACACTTCCCCATAATTGAAGATAACCCTGGAAATGTCAAGTCATCTCTCAAACTACAGGCAGAGACTGTAGATATAAATCTTTACCAAAGCTAAGATAAGGTTAGTTCAGTTAAATGTTGGTCTTGTTTGTATTTTTATTACAGCATGATATATCTGTATCATTGAGACATTACAAAGTCTTAAATTCAGATTATTATGTTTTGCATAATGGAGGCACAACACTACCAAATCAAATGACAAAGCTTTCCTGACGTCTACCTGATGATTGTTGCTCTCCCACAAAGTACCAGCTAAGTTTTTAATTTAATGTCATCAACCATCGTCATTGCATGAAACAACGTTTGTAAAAGTCCAAGTTGAAAACTGGATCCCACTGAATGTTGAACATCATCCTCACGACTACAAACAGACTCTCTTCTACCTGTCCTCTCCAATTATTGTTTTCCTCAGGCTCAAACAGATTGAATCGTATAATTTACTAAATGTAAATAAGGTAGATTCATTCTTAATTAAAACAAGCCGGCTTGCAATCAGTATTGTGGGACTGTGGCGCTGGCATAATGACGTTATCGTGAAATTAAAATTAAATTACAATGCAATCATAACTTTATTACGGCTCTAATGGGTTTTAACCACATTGTAGTGATGACACCAGTGTGGCAGAACATCTCTGTGACTGCACAGGGAGTTGATCGGTAAATTACATCACATCACATTATACAGTATCATCTGTTGAGCACGCTGCTTAGCAAGAGCTTTTAATTGAAGTCATACCAGTTTTCTCATAACACAAGATGTCTGCTGCCTGTTGAAGATCAGGTTACGCAGGATTCTTTATATGTCCCGAAACAGTCAGGAGGGAACATGAGTGAAAACCTTGAATAAAGATATACACCAAGATGATCATGTAAATCTCCTTCATAAGTTTGATAAGATCAGAATTTGAACCAACACAACATCTCAATACTCACTCACTCAGTCTAATTATAGTTTAAGTAAATTAGCAGCAAATCAACAGACAATGGTTTTGCACAGGTTGACGCCAGATAGCTTAGCTTAGTATAAAGACTGACAACAGGGGGAAACAGCTAGCCTGTCTCTGTCCAGAAGTAACAAAATCAATATATCAGCACTTCTAAAGCTCAACACATTATAAATGACTCGATGCACACGACTCAGAATAAACTGGAACCAGATACTGCTAAAAATATACACAGATGTTATTTAAAAGGCATGAAATAAAAAGCTTATCTAGGTATAATAATGCAGGCCACAATAAAATTGAGACGGGAGCAAACTGCAAAACACAAATCAAACTCATTCCACTCACTCCCACCTTAACACAGCAGAAAAAACACACAAGAATATAACACACAATAAGACAGGGATTGGCTCCTCTCATGGTGCCCTTGTTAAAAACAAAAAAATATATATATGTACACAAATGAAAACTTTACATGCATTTTACAAAAAATGTTCTAATAAATATTATACCTAGAATATTATATCTATCAGGTGACTGAAAGTCTACCTCCTCTCCTTCCACATCAACATAAAAAAAAGGTTAAAATAAACAAACCAATACAAATTCCTTTATATTTAGCTCAGCCCATATATCGATAAATTAATGTGCAAAGTATTACATTGATATAAATAAAATTTAAATGTGTGGGAGTTAAAAATGTGTAAAAGGATGATGATTGTGGCTACATAGAAATTGTGCTAATTCAGGCTGGGGGAGTTAAGATCAAGGAATTAGCAAGGTATAATGCTTTTAGAAAATAATAATAATCTCCAGTAAACTTAATACACATAATATTTATATAAAATAATATGACAACTCATATAAGTACACATCCTATATATATATATAGTAACTCTTTCTTTCTGTATTTGGTGCACTACAGACTACAGAATAAAAAGGTGTGGTGACGTTTGAAGAAGGCTCCTGTTAGAGAAGGTCTCTGTACTGACAACATGCTGAGCTGTATCCTTGTACCGGCCAATACGTGCTGGCAGAATTATAACTCATCTGACCTGGAAGAGACACCTGCAGCTTCCCTGTGTAGAGCTGCTCTACGGTTATTCGTCTCAAATACACAGTCTAACCAACAACTCCAGCAAAGTGTTTAACCTTCAGAAAAAAAGTATATATCAGCACACATGTCTTTGAAATGCTTTAAATCACATTCTGTGATAGCTCTTTGGATGAGCAGGGTTCTTCAACCTGTCTACTGAAAAGAGACAAAAGAAAAAGTGCTCAGTCAGCTGTTAAAGTTGTGACTGGAATCTACCTTTTTACTGAACTAACTGAAGATCAACATCCATTGTTGTGAATTTCATTACGGGCATCAAAATGTAAATGGTACTCGATTTCATCGGCAAGATCCTTTAATGGAGTACGGACATTTATCTTGGAATAATTGACAGAAAATATTTATATAAAACACACACACAGACACACACCTGCCTTTAGATTCCCGGCAGTAGGAGCCATGAATAATGGATCTTAGTTTTTCCTGGCCTGAGGGAGAAGCTTTTAAACATAATTTGTTGCTTTAATTTATTTACACAACCTGGCTACCCTCACCCCTCGGGCTAGGTGCTTTACACACAACTGAAACACACGGATGAGGTGTGGGCAACCACACACACAGATAAAATGCACATGACACACACACATCTACGCCAGGAATGAGACATACACGTATGTGCAAGTTAAACACAAGCTGTCTGTCTCGCACATTCACAAAGTGTATAATATTCAATGAAAGTGTGGCGATAACAGATCCCACCATCAGTCTTCTGAAACTATCTGTGTCCCTGAAGTATATTCATGGAGGTTAATTGTTAACCTCGATGTAATTCATATCTCAAAAATATATATTCATATATTGAGTGTTGTATCATTTCTTTGCACAGCAACAGTATAATGAAGTGGGTAAAGATAGTAGTTAAGATAACAAATAGACACACACAGTAATATCAACATGAGATGTTAGAGTTAGTGTTGTTAAGTTGTTTCTGAAACTTTGTAATCTGATTTATTGAACTCATCTTCACGTCCATCAATAGATAACGTTGTCTGTTGGCTGCATTCGGATCGAATTAAATTATATTATGAACAACCCAGACACATTCCACCCTCAGGGACTGAGTCTGATGCTGCTACTATTGTTTTTTTTTTCAAAATCCTTTTCTATATATTTTTACACTCTTGCTAACTCTTCCAGGATAACCGGGAAGATGTGCATATGTCATACACAGTGAGCAAATCTGAGGATTAGAACCAGCAACCCTCTGATCACAACTTCTCACAAGCTGACAGCAGCATGCACAACTTGTCAACATTTTCCCAAGAAAACACAGTTTAAAGGCAAAGCAAGATTGTGTTCATAGCATATTTTAACAACAAGGCAATTCAAACTGCTTTACATAAAGTCTAAAAGTTATCATGACATCATAACACAGGGGAACATATCTGTAAAAACAACTACCACAGTATTAGTGTCTGATTACAACTAATTTTCTGTCTAATAATTTGTTTTAATTCCCTTTGTTTGACAAGAACTGTGCAAAAATGTATACAAGTTTCAAACCAAAATACCACCACGCTGAAGTAATACTGTGTAGGTCAGGATTTGACTTGGCAGCTGCAGGAAGAACATGTTACAAACTGACGAAAGTTGAACTAATGATCCAATAATTTGGAGCGTTCTTTCTTCTTCTGTTGCACATTTAGTTCTTAACCCCGTCCCCGTGGCGACAAGTTCAGACATCAGCAGCTGTTGGAGGCTGTGTCGGGTTGCCAGGTCAAAACTGTCGTTACAGCTGTCGTAACATTTGGCGGAGGTTGCTATAGCTTCTGGTGGTGTGTGTGTGTGTGTACTTTTCTTTCAATAATTGTGAGGACATTTTGGGCGTATTTGTGCACATCTTCTGAAAACCTAAGTATACAGAGGAAAGAGACTAAACTGAGCAGTACCACGGGGAATTATGGGGGGCGGTGCAGCCAATAGTTCATGAGGGACGATCATCTGACACGAGGAAGAAATTTCAACAGTGGCAAAAACTTGCTTTAGGCTCATTCTTAAGAAATACAACCTCCTCCACTGTCGCCATGTTTGTTGTCCGAAAGTCCAGGCTCAGCACTGCCCTCTAGTGGATGCATTGCTTAACAATGATGCCAACATAAAGAACACATGGAAGTATATGCGTAATGACAGTTACATAATTGAAACAGTCGTATCTCTTTTCGTACCTAAAGGAAACATGAGTTAACCTTTGGGGTTATGTAGTCAGTTGTGATGGTTGAGGTCAGGTGGCTAGGTAAAGCATTAAGTTAACGATGGTCCTTGCAACTATGGAAAGACAAGAACGAGTGTGTGTGTGTGTGTGAGGCAAAGTCATCACTGAACTCTGAACTATCCTACCAGACACCCAGCAACACAACTGTCAAGCACTCGTGCTGCTTTGTGATATATTATTCATGTTTTTCCATCCAGTTCACACACATATATAATACAGTTTGTACACACCATGTAGCTGCACAGGTCTTAATCTCTATCGATGTTTTGATTTTTGACACAGCAGCGTTTTTAATGTGTGATATCTTTCACTCCGGGGCATCTTTTAAATCCCAAACAGATTTCAGGATCAGCAGTGCCACCAGCCTTTGAACACACTCACCCCGTGATGAGATTCATGTTGCCAAAAGTCTGGAGTGTGTTTACACACGGTGTTTACAGCTCTCCGGTTGGCCGCCCCTGATCCCACTGAGTTCTTACGCACAATAAGCTGTTTACTGTACATGCATCTTCATATCCCCATCAATAATAATTCCTTGGATGGTAATATTGCACAGAACACGGCGCTATAAGCACAAAAGCCAACATTTGGCTGCATGATGAGTTTGCAGGAGGCTGAACTCTGGCCAGTTTTACAGAATCAGACTGCTGCCTCTGTTATTAATGTTCCAGCAGGAGATTTGTGGACTTTTCCAAAGATGAACGACCTTATTTCCAGGTTATTGCAAAAAAAAAAAACATTTAACCCTTTGATATGATTCTTGATTTTCTTTGATTCTTGCGAGTTTTTACCCATGCCCGTTTATTCATTGATTGGTTTGTATAATTGTTTGTAAGCAAGGTCACATAAAAACCACTGGACGAACTCCAGGAGATTTGGTGAAATTTGGGCATGAATCTCTTAATCATTCAGCGGCTCCAAGACTTTTTTTAGAAAACTTTCTTTAACATTGAAAGACAGGTTGTTTTCTCAAACATTTTAGTAGATTTCTTAGATACGGAGCCAAATCGTCATCCTCAAAAACTATTCTCTTTGTGATTCTTTCTCCGTACTCGTGTTTAAAGGACTGATATTTGCTAGTTGATGCAGATCCCCAAAAATATCCAGATCTAGTGAATTCTGATGTGGTTTCATAAAGGGAATGTTGGGCCTTGGTGGAGGGATGAACTCTACTGAGGGACATACTAGTTATATTAATATATTTGTGAAAGCAGCTCTTGTTGTACACATGATGTGGAGCTGTTTGGTTTTAAAAATCAAGGCAATTGTGTCAAAGGTTATGAATCAGTATTTATTGTTGTTAAGGAGCTGAAATATGTCTCAATTACTATTAGAATAGTTGGAGAGAAGTAACACAATATCTCTAAATTTAATTGGTTGATTGTCACAGTGAAGACAAGACTCCAGGAAGTTACCGCACGCAGCCAAGAAATACACAGGGTCCCTCTAAATAATCACAACATGGCTGCTGTACATTGTGGTTTTTGCACATATCAAACAAATCTTGATAATTAGTGAGTTGTGGATTCGCTGGTTGACAGAGTTAGTTCCTTCCAAATAAACCTGTGGCTGACTGTTTCCCCTCCTCTAATCTTTATGCAAAGCTAAGGCAACCAGCTGCTGGAGGAATATGAGATGAGTGACAATCTTCTTATCTGACTCTCAGCATGAAAGCAAATAAGCATATTCCCACGAAATGTCAAACTGTGTCTTTAAAGGGACGGAGAGTTGATGTTTTAATGGAACCTGGCAGTGAACAGGGTGATGTGAGGTCAACCTGAGGGAGCTATTTCAAGGGTGGACACAACTTCTAATATTTGCATGTGTGTGTGTGTGTTTGGGGGGGGGGGGGGGGGGTGTAGTAAAATTAAAATTAATGACTTTGGTGTAAAACACTGCACAGCCTGGGAATGCAATGAAAAGCAATGAATAAAAGAATCCAGAAGAGCCGAGCTTTGCAGAGAGTGTACTACACATGCACAGAGTAGAAGCCATACATTGTTTTTTAAGAGGAACGATACGTCTCCACATCCTCCAGGCGTAATAATCTTAATATGGGAGCCGACACTTTGAGATTTTGACATCATTTGGAGTCAGAGACTGCGCAGTAGTGATCAGTGGCCTGGAGCCACAGTATCGGGGTCCTGCATGTGCTCGACCAATTCGGAGTCAGTCTCCGTTGTCGATTATAACGTTTCACCCAAAACAACTTTAAAATCAAGTCCCAACCTGAGCTGAGAAGACGAAAAATATCCCGGGTGCGAGCGCTGCCATCTTTCACATTTGGAGACCGAGTCAGCACAGCAAGGGATCGGGGGATGATTCTGATAAGCTGCACTGCTGATGCACACTCTCAACCAAACCCTGAGTCAGTCCCAGGCTGAGCTCAGTCTTAGTTTTAGGAAATGACAGATTTGGTCCATGTCCCATCCACTAACATGGAGAATGTTGTATTTATGTCTAATACTCTAGCCAGCCTCCAGGGGGCAAATGAGAGGATTTGTCTTCATTTTTGGGGAGCTGTCATGTCGTCCATCTTTATTTACAGTTTACGGTAGAAGCATATAAAATGCAATCCAGTATATAAGTACATTTTCTTTGTTCCAACTGGCTCCGATTCTCTTCATCTGTTCCTTTGCATGTTGTTTTAATTAGAAGGGATTCGTCGTGCTTTAGCTGTATCACAGCATCTTTGATGTAAATTATAATTTTCCAGTTAGCAATCCTTGTTCTATATCGATACTTTGGAGACCCATTTTAATCTTCTCACAGATTAATCTGGCATCGTGGTGCAATCTATCTAAAAGCACAACCCAGCCCTCCGCAGCGCAGCACAACACTAGTGTATTCTCTGTTTTCCAGAAACAAAATAATAAGACAGATGTTGCCGCATTATTTAGCATTATATTCACAAACAGAATTCAGTTACCAGTCCTGCAGGCCAGTGTTTGTCGGAGAAATGAGGAGGATGTTTAATTCGCGGCTGAGGTTTGTCAACCTGAGAGCCCTGTTCTGTCATCACGGCACTGAAAGGTAATCTGGTTCTCCATGCTGCTGTAGTGATCAAAGAACTCACACTCCCATGACTATCACACACAACAACCCACACAGACACAATGAGGCTCGACATACATACACACACACACAAACAGACCCAAAGACACAATGAGGCAGGCACACAAACACACACACGCAAAGACACAATGTGGCAAGCACATATACATACGCACACACGCCTGCAAAGACACAATGAGGCAAGCGCAAAAAAACATTCATACACACACACAAACACAAGAATACGGAAACATGCAAAGAAACAATAAAGCAGTAACATGCACACACACACACACACACATATACACAGTAAAGGCACAACACACAGACACAAATACCGTACACATGCATTCAAAAGGAGTTAACCCAAACATCGCGACTTACATTTAAACACACATTCACACCATGCAAAGGTATAACACAAATACTAGTGCATTCACACAGACTTAACGGCAGATACACACATGCACACACACACACACACACACACACACAGTCTCTCAAAGGAGCTGCAAAACAGACTCCAACAAGAGATCAATTCAAGTTGCACCGAAAAGGAAAATTCATTTTATTTTCTAACATTTCAACTTCTCAGGGGTTTTGTAACAATCCCACATTTCACCCAGAACTATGAGACTGTTAGCGGCAGCTTGTAGATCTAATGTTTTCATTAATTCGTTTTGTTTGAAATAAATAAAGGCGTGGCTCATGATCTGGCTCCCTAATGGTTTCAGAACGTGCACAGGTGACCGTCTGAAATTAAACAAATGCTGGAGTTGTGACAGCAGAGGGATTTTAAATGTTCTGCAGCTGAGTTTCAGAAAATGAGCCCCGTTCAGGAGGTGGTTGTATTTGAGTGGCTGTTAAATGTCATTTCCTATACCTTTATGCACACATTAGTGTTTTTTAAAAACGTGCAGTATACCACCATCAATCGTTGTTGCAGCCCATAACATCCACCGTACCAAACCCCCACCGGCCTTCATCACGAGGGACTCTAACCAGCCCTCCTTTCATGCTTTAGTCACCCCGCCAGGACTGCAGCAACATCCCTCCTGGCTCAACTCCCAAAGCACTCTTACATCCAGCAAACACACACACACAAACACAGCCCGCAGTCCCACCGCCGGTTCCACCTGGCTGTTTGTATCGAATACAAAACCGCGGCGCTCAAAACCTCCAGGCCTCGAGTCTAGTTGTGCACGTCAGCCTCTGTGATCTGCATTCTTTCGTTACCTGCCACTTAGCTTTCCTCTCCCTGCGGCAGGATGGCTACCACCCCCCCCTCCTCCTCCTCCTCTACAAAGGTGGAATGACTTGACTCCATACAGATCAGCTTAGTCATTCCCCATTTTCCACCGTATAACCCAAAGACCTGTCGCTTCAATAAATACATCACGTCACCTCAGACTTACATCTCCTATTTTTTCATATATATATATACATATATTACTTCTTCCCTCCTCTGCCTCCTCAGTAAGTGCATTTGGGAGAGGGGGATCAAGTACAGGTTGTGCCTACTGTAAAAAAGAGATGCAATTGCAGTGACAGGTAAGATTGAAGTGATTTAACTATTCGTCTAAAAACATTCTTTGTTTTTTCCTTCCTTCCTGGGGACTTCAGTCAGAGGATGCTACAGGGCGAGCGAGCGAGCACCAAAGAGAATGGGGGGGAAAGCACAAGAGGGAGAGAGAGATAATGAGGAGGAGCAACACTGAGACAGTGGAGAAGACATTGAGTAAGATAAATTGCCAGAACTGTACAGACTGAGCAGCTTGGTGTTCCGTTTCAGCAACTCAGCGCCCGAACAGCTCACATGGAATCTGGTAGACGTCAGGTAAAACACTCATTGTATATATATTCAATAAATTAAGATTCAAGATATGTAAATGAAACAAATCCTCCCGTGTCAGGGATGGGTTAGGACGGCAACTAAATCTTCTGTTACTTTGTGTTTTTAAATCATTTATAATAAAAATAAATCATAATATAAATCTGTGGGAAAATAAATGTTTCCCACAGCCCAATGTGGAGAATTATAAATTTTCAGTCATACAAAATGAAGAAATCAACAGGTTGAGTCAAGGACTGAAATGACTAGAAACGCACTGATTGGGCTGCAATGGAAATTTGTATTCTTGGTTCTCTGGGGGTTAAACATAAGAATTTTAGACGATTTCAAGTAAATTCATATTTTAAACATTTCCTATAATTTTTTTAATGTTGAAATACTTCTGTAAGTAACTACAATCTAATCTGTAGGGTATTTTGTGTTAATTGCGACTTGTTCTAAACATGTCTGTTTGGAATGAGCCAGTTGCTTGTCTTGTGGTGACGCCGGTTGCAACTTTCTTTCTGTAACTGTAAAAGTGACTTGCAGCAATTGAGCCGTGGGTAAATCAGGCAGCATGACTCAGTCCACAGAACCTAAAGCTGCACCACAGCTGCTGCACAAAGAGCTGTTCACCTTTTTATTCAAAGTTCATTGAAGCTTTACTTGAGCTGAAGCTTTTACTATAATGAGTTGTTGTTGTTTTTTTTGTAAACACACTGTTGTTGTGATTGCCAATTTCACTTACATTGATGAGTCCCAGCCGCTGCTCGTACAGCTACATTATGTGTGTCCAAACTGCACCAAATTCAAAACTGCAGACACCCAAGAGTCCCGTAACAATACACAGGGCGAGAATGAAGCAGGTAAAATAAACAGTTTTCTGTAGATATGAGCCACATATTCTCAAGGAGATTTCTGGAATTAGTAAATAAGAAAAAAGTTGATAAATGTGATCGGCCCTTTTCCAATAAACAAATAAAAAAAATGAACAAAAAATCTGCATGATAACATTTAGCTGAAAGCACTAATGTACCTAGATGACTTAATTGATCAACTAATCGTTATTAACTAAAATGTTCATGTACTTAAAGCTCATTATTGACATTATTTGCATTAACGTTAGCTTTACTGATTAAAACGCTAAAGTGAGCATGTTAAGAACTTTTTTTGGAGCAATCTTCTTATTGACATTGTGTGGGGTTTGGGTTTCACATTTTTACTCATTCTATTAACATAGTTTAACATAATTAAAATGTTTTGCCGCATTGTGCATCACCCTGTGAATGGATAGAAACGGGAACAAATGCGAGTGGGAATGAGCCACATCTATTTTACTGCTGTTACGTAACCCACCCCCATCAGCCCAATTCAGTCATTGCCCGGAGAAAGAGGGTGGGGGGGAGTCTATTTAATCAAAAAAGAGTGTCACATTAATTCAGACAAATTTAAGCAATCTAGTTTTCTAATAAAGCTGTCATATTTGCATCCTGTGACTTACACTCGCCATCGTTTTAGATTAATTCCCGTCACAACCCTTTGATTTATGAATGCATAATAACTGAGGGCAATGTCTGTGAGTGTGTGTGTGTGTGTGTGTGTGTGTGTGTGTGTGTGTGTGTGTGTGTGTGTGTGTGTGTTTGTATGTGTGTGTCTGTCTGCGCCTACGAAGCCTTGACTTTTAATCGTACATGTTGCTTCTGCCGAGATGAGAGAAAAATCACATTCTTACAATAACTGACCGTGTTAAAAAGGAAAGATCAGAGTCGTGGTGTGAAGGCGCACGGCCAGTTGCATCATCGGTTCCGTGTTTTACAGCAGCCTCTCATCTTTCCTTATCTCACGTCCGTTTGTTTGAAAGCACTGGACACCGAAGAATTTCTTCTCTCCACTTGACGTTGTCGTTTTGAAGGCATTCACAGTTTCTGAATGAAGACTTTGTCTGAAGAAAGGTTGACATGTGCTCTATCCGGTATACACGGATATTAAGAGGATTGGTGTCTGTAACCGGTGCTTCAAGGTGTTTCCTCTCTTTGTGGCAGCTGTGCAGAAGAAAATGCGAGGCGTTCTCTGTGGAGACTGACTACAAGTCACATTTTTGATTATCCTTTGGTTTTTTGGGGACTGCACCGGAGTGGCAGCGTTTTCTTCTGTTACTTTTCCAAAGTATATTGATTTCATGCACCGAAATATAAGACTTCCTCCATCAAAGCAACTGGTTCGATACGTGTGAGTCAATTCCACCTCCCTGAAGGAATATTTTCAGGAAGACATTACTCCAGCTTGTCAACTCATCTGTTGCTGCCAAGTGACTTGAGGTACCTGCTTTCACATCACTGCAAAAAGTAACTGATGTCCATACAAGGGGCTTCTGGATGCACATCATCCTGTGATCATAACTCAATGCAAACTCAACAGGTCCGATACATCATAAGAAGTCGGAGCTCATTTGCAAACATGTCCGCTGATGTCAGTCTGCTTTGCGTTCACCTTTTTGTGTTCCAGCATCTGGAGTTAATCCTGAGGACAGAGATGATGAAGCAGACAGAGGGTTCATCGTCAACCGAGCAAAAATCTAAAACCAGAGAACTTTGTGCTCGGAGAACTGTGCTCTTTGATGCAAATAGAGAGTTTGGGCAGATTTGAGCCAACGTGAGTCTCGATCATCTTAATGATGAACCAGCAGCTCCGCAGGGAGGCTCCATGCACTCCTGACTTTTGGCCACATCTAGGAAGCTTGGTGTTTACTGGATGATCCCAGAGCTTGGATTCAAACGAAGACAGATTGCACAGTCGTTGTCTTGCCCTTCAGGAAATTGGTTCTTCTGTGTTTTGTTCAATAGTAATTGAAGTTGTGAGCAGAATATATAAATATGTCTTTATGCCTTTTGGGAAAAATAATTAATAAAAACAAATCTACTTAAGTTTTAAAGACACAGAGAATGTTTAACATGCTTTTATCTCTTGATTATTGCAATAGCCTTTATTAACAGTCTGAAGCAATGAGCTATTGATTGGTTTTAGATCGTGCACAAGTCAACTGGGAGGCTTTTTAAACCAGAATCACAATCTGTTGCTGTTGGTTTGTTGTCATGTTGTCATCATGTGCTTTATAAAAATAAAGATTCTTGATAGAAGTTATACTATAATCCAATTTTAAATGAATCAGAAAAAAACTTTTGTTTGATGTTATTTCTGTTTCGCTTAATTTCGTTGAGATGAGGCGCAGTGAAAGTTCCCCGGGTAAGAAATGCCCGATATGTCACGTGCACAGCTCCCGCTACCCCTCGGCTCCAGGAGCTCGTTCTCTTTTCATCCAATCACCACGTTACACGCTTGCCTTGAGCCAATCACCCCTAAAGCTGTCAGAGTTTAAAATGTCCTCTCAGCAGGCAGGTCAGTGCATTGAAACTGAGCGACCCAGCTCCACCCTTGCACCTACTCAACTCTGGTGTCCCGTTCATCCGCTCAAGCCGTCCGAGCAGAAGCCCCTCATAAAAGTCCCAACCTCGTGCTTCACCCCCCACTGCCACCAGTCTCTGGGCCCTGGGGAAGTGAAACTCTTCATACACAGGAATTGCTGCCAGGGTAGTCTACTTCCTGTCAGAGTCGAAATGTCAGATTTCTGTGTGAGCAAGAAAGTAATTTTCCTTCTAATTTAATCTTTCGCATGAGTTTCTCAGTACATCTCTACTGATTGAACTGATATGTGTAGCCATCCTGCCCACTTAACAATTTGTGCTGGGCGTATTTATTGTAAAAGACATTTGTACTCGATAAATAAAGCACCCTGAGCAGGTTGCCAGTCCAACAAACATACCAACAATCACATTCACACCTTTTAACTGTGGGATGAAGCTAGAGTACTGGGAGAAATTCACCTCAGACACAGGGAGAAAATGCAAACTCCACAAAGTATAAGACACTGGGATTCGGACCAGGAACCATCTAGCTGTGAGGCAACAGTGCCAGCCACCACTTCACCATGCTGCCCAACCAGGCATGTATCCTGTCACTCATATAACAAGTCAAGCAAGTAAGAATGACACATGTTTGTTTTAAATCCTGGCTCCAGCCTTAAATCTGCAGTGAAGAGTTAGACTGGAGGCCAAACCAGCCTGTTGAGATTCCTGCCTTCACTGGATCAAACACATAGACTCCTGGTACCCAATTGTCATCTTCCAGCTAAAGATTGATAAAGAAACCACTCTGCTGAACAAGCATTGCAGTTAAATGTTTGACTAAGTAACCTTCTTTTTATGTATTACCAAAAAGGACGGAGAATATCAAAGAGCTTCTGTTGTTCTCGTTGTACATAAAGCATTAATCTCTTCTTTTGACAGAATTAACGTTTGTGTTTTGTTCCACTGTAGAGGGTTCAAAGACTGAAGCCAATATCAAAAGCATGTGAGCTGCACAGGAACAACGCTATGCCGTTGAAGGAGCAGTCGCACATGTTCAGTGCTGCATGTCATCACGTACAGAGCAAGCGACGCAGAGTGATCTGCACAAAACTGTCTCATATTCCATCACCATACATGACGGAGACTAAGAAGCACCACCGGGAGCTGTCTGGCCCCCTGGGGAAAGTCTGACACAGGAGAGAAAAGCCCTTCACTCACTGACAGTGTCACAGCTTCGAGGAAACAAACTCAGCTTCCAACACTTGCAGACAAAACAGCTGAGTGACATTAGACTTGGATTCTACATCGCTCCTCGCTTTTCTTTATTCTTCGGCATCGTCATCTGCAATGCTGAGTGTTTCGAAAGAACAGAAAGATCGTCTGAGAAGAGGAACTAACTGAACTATAGACTCACTCATTTCAGGGAGAAACAGATAAATACACACAGTGCACACACAAGAGACAGGACGGACATATGAGACAAACTCAGATTCACACCTATGGGCAATTTTGGATCTCCAATCAATGGATGTTCTCCACATGTCTGCACTCCACACAGAAAGACCCTGATCGGCCAGCAGGTTTGGAACCAGAAGCTTTATTCTGTACTAACCAGTAAATCAGCATGTGATCCTTTTGCAGAAAATGTCTCCAACACACAGTTTGGTCTTTGTCATGCGCCCATTAATGATCTTGATTTTTTACAAGCAATCATATATGGTCACATTTTAAAGCAGCACAAAGTTAATAGAGTGGAGAGTAAGTCATTATATAATATGTTAAATGATATATAATATAAATATTAAGTCTTGCAGTAGTTTATCACTGCATCCACACATTGAGAGTCTGTATAGAGAAAGAAGGATATCATTTTTATAAAAGCCTGATAAAATGCAGCAGTGCAATAATATAAATATTACATTACTTCCCATTAGGTATTTTTTCAGTTTTGGCACTATTCCCTTTTGCACTTCTCTCATCCTATAATCCACCATGTGCCGTACGACTGCATACATTGTTGTACTTTGTACTAGCTTATATGTTCTGTACACCGGGGATCAGAGAGAGACAGTATATACATCATGTACATTTGGCAAAATTTACAGTAAAGTTGACTTTGCCTTTGACTTGAAAAGTTGTGCATTGCTGCCCTCTGCTGGTTACACTCAACATGGGAACAGAAACTTGTTACTGAAGATGATATATGATGCCACATTAACTCTTTGACGCACATCTAGGTAAACAATGACAGTGTTTATAATAATAATAATAATCATAATAATTAATTATAAGTAATAATGATAATATAGGTTCACTATGATATGATATATATATATATATACACACACATACACACACACACACACACACACACACACACACACACACACACATAGACATATGAATACAAAGATCGATGTCATAAAGCGAGTGAACGCAGCTGATCTCTGCCCCATTGACCAATGATCGTTTGCAGCGTCGTTAACACTTGACGCAAGTCGACATTCTAACTTTCACTTTCTCTTCTGTTTTGACTGTTACGGTCAGACTCACATTCTGCTGAAACACTTGATGGCCAACGAGACGAACCCTTGATGCCTTAAAGTTATTGGACAGTTATTGATTATTCTTATATTTTATATATATTGATTATTGAAGTCAATCATCTGTCGCGTGACTCGGATCAAAAAGGTCAGTGTTTCTTTTTCCTTTTCTTTTCCGTCCACCATTTTCTCCAGTGTAACGTTGTGAGGTCACAACTGGTTTATGTCTTGTATTTGACACTGAGAGTCTGCATAGAGAAAGAAGGATATAATTTCCAAAAGCCTAACAAAATGCAGCAGTGCCATATTACGAATAATACTACATTACTTCCCATTAGGTATTTTTTCAGTTTTGGCACTATTCCTTTTTGCACTTCTCTCATCGTATAATCCACCAAGTGCCGTAGGACTGCATACATTTTTGTACTATGTTTATATGTGCTATACACCGGGGATCAGAGGGGGGAGAAAGGCGTAGAGAGAGAAAGAGACAGGGGGAGAGAAAAAGAGAGGAAGAGGTTTGGAGAAGAGGGAAAGAGGGAGAAAGAGAAAGGGGGGGAGAGAGAGGGAGGATTAATGAAGGGAGGAAGAGGGGGAGAAAGTAAGGAGGGAGGAAGAGAGAGAGAAATGGAGGTGTGGGGTGGAGGGAGGAGGAGATGGGGAGGTGGAGATAGAAAGAGAAAATATGAGAGAAAGAGGGAGAGAGAAAGAGAGAGGGAGGAAGACGTGAACGGAGAGGTTCATTGTTCTAAAAGTCCCGTTCTTGATATTTATCTGTTTGTTTTTTGTTTGTTTTTTCTTCAGGTGCAGTCATGGGAGATTTACTGAAGGAAATACAGCTCATGTTCCCAAAGGCAGCTGAGGCCCTGACAAGTGAAGTGAAACACACGCACCACCACCATACTGACCGAAAATATATTATCAATATTTTGTTAATAAGTCCAAAAAATGTAGCAGATGCAAGTAACCCAATATATTTATTAAAAGTAAAAATAACATAGCACCATATAACAACACAGGTGCTAAATTAACATTTAAGAGTGTAGACTTGTCCTAATGCTGAAGACGATACATTAAATAGGCTGCTGCTTCTTCTGCCCATTTTTAATACACTAAATTAATACAGGTTGCCACGGCAATCCTGCTAATTAAAGGTAGAAAAGCTCCACCTTATAGTCAGAACTTGACCACAGTATATAGTGAAGCTGTTCCCTCGCTTTAGCTTTATTGTACAAGCACCAGTCAGGGTTTAGTCCTCCCTCAGAAACACTTGAACACCTGAAAGGGAAATTCAAATGGACTGATTTTGTAAAATTATCAACAAAACTACCTGCTCAACACCTGTGTACTGTATTTATTTATAGAAGCAGGTTTTGTAACCGACAGTGACATCCGGTCACTGACTCGAGAGGACCTGAACGAGCTGTTACCCGGATCCGGGGATTTCGATCTGAGAAAGGACGTGTTTGAGATGATTCAAAAATCGGTGAGTTTACAGATTATGAGAAGTTGTGATGAAGAACAGCTAAGTAGAGATACATGACTTGGGAACTAGTAACCAGGAATAATAATGAGTAGAATGCTCGATTAGTATTATTTCTGTTATATTGTTTGCATTTCAGAGCCCACCAAATATGCCGCAAAAAGAAGTGGGTGAGCTGCAAAATAAGTTGGCCAGCTGTAAGTATACGTTGCATTTCTAACACTCTCACTTTTGTTTTGCAGTCACAATTGAAAAGTTGTGAGATCCTCCCTAATGATAATGTTAACCCACTGAAGAACAACAACAGAGGGAGAGGGAGGAAGACTTGAACAGAGAGGTTCATTGTTCTAAAAGTCCCGTTCTTGTTAGTTATCTGTTTGTTTTTTGTTTGTTTTTTCTTCAGGTGCAGTCATGGGAGATTTACTGAAGGAAATATACCTCATGTTCCCAAAGGCAGCAGACGTCCTGACAAGTGAGTGACCTTTTCTAACATGCATATCCACAGGAAACACACGCACAACCACCATCCTGACCGAAATGATATTATCAATATTTTGTTAATAAGTCCAAAAAATTTAGCAGATGCAAGTAACCCAATATATTTATTAGAAGTAAAAATAACATAGCACCATATAACAACACAGGTGCTAAATTAACATTTAAGAGTTTAGACTTGAGCTTGCTAAGGAAGTCACTTCTGAAGACTATGCTAATGCTGAAGACGGTACATTAAATAGCCTGCTGCTTCTTCTGCCACATTTTTAAGACACAAAACTAATACAGGTTGCCACGGTAATCATGCTAATTAAAGGCTAGAAACGCTCCACCTTAAAAAAAGTAATACAGGTTGTCACGGCAATCATGCTAATTTATAGTAGAAAAGCTCCACCTTATAGTCAGAACTTGAACACAGTATATAGTGAAGCTGGAAGCAGGTCCCGCGCTGTAGCTTTATTGTACAAGCAACCGTCAGGGTTTAGTCCTCCCTCAGAAACACTTGAACACCTGAAAGGGAAATTCAAATGGACTGATTCTGTAACATTATCAACCAAACTACCTGCTCAACACCTGCGTACTGTATTTATATATAGAAGCAGGTTTGATAACCGACAGTGACATCCGGTCACTGACTCGAGAGGACCTGAACGAGCTGTTACCCGGAGCCGGGGATTTCAGACTGAGAAAGAACGTGTTTGAGACGATTCAAAAATCGGTGAGTTAACAGGTTATAAAAAGTTGTGATGAAGAAGTGCTAAGTAGAGATACATGACTTGGGAACTAGTAACCAGGAATAATATTGAGTAGAATGCTAGATTAGTATTATTTCTGTTATATTGTTTGCATTTCAGAGACC
Source organism: Limanda limanda (assembly GCF_963576545.1). Lineage (NCBI taxonomy): Eukaryota > Metazoa > Chordata > Actinopteri > Pleuronectiformes > Pleuronectidae > Limanda > Limanda limanda. The sequence goes on from NC_083653.1 coordinate 13,169,627, forward strand.
ACCAAATATGCCGCTAAAAGAACTGGGAGAGCTGCAAAATAATTTGGCCAGCTATAAGTATACATGGCATTTCTAACACTTTCACTTTTGTTTTGCAGTCACAATTGACAAGTTCGGAGATCCCCCCTAATGATAATGTTGACCCACTGAAGAACAACAACACAAGGCAGCCGGACTCAAAAGATGACGAAGGTCATACTTCTGTTTTATTTTGGTGTCTTTGTATCTTAAGTGTGTGAGAAACCTCATCATTAACAGGAAGAAGTAATATTCATGTTTATAAACATTATGTTTTTATTATATAATTTGTATTATAGTTATTACTATATCACAATTAAGATTGTACCCAAAAGGATCTTTGTCAACAAGAGAAGGCCATCAACAAGGAGCAGAAGGTACATCTCTGTTTATTCCGTGACCCACTTTTGTGATGTGGTAAATGAGTCGTGCAGGCCCAACTAGTCGATGTGTGTCATTTGATTGATCACTGCAGTTGTCTGACTGACTTTTTGATACTATAAATTCATCCATCCATCCAATGTCTTTACCTTATGGGAGGTTGAGATGGAATTGAGGCATTCCAGACATCCCCCTCCCCAGCCATGGTCTCTAGCTCGTACTGGGGGGGGATCCCAAGGTGTTCCCAGCTCAGATGGGATTGCGTCACAACTGGTTTATGTTGTGTTTTTGTAATATGCTATCAAAACATCAAGTCAAAGAGAGAGGCAGAGGAGGAGGGGGGGCAGAAAAACAGGGAGGGACGGGGGGGGGGGTATAGGGGGGAGACGTAGAGAGATGACGTAGAGAGAGAAAGATACAGGGGGAGAGAAAAAGAGAGAGGAAGAGGGTTTGGGAAGTGGGAACGAGGGAGAAAGTGAAAGGGGGGGGAGAGAGAGGGGGGATTAATGAAGGGAGGAAGAGGGGGAGAAAGTAAGGAGGGAGGAAGAGGAAGAGAGAGAAGGAGGGAGGAAGAGAGGGAAAGGGAGGGGTGAGGGGAGGGAGGAAGAGATTGGGAGGTGGAGATAGAAAGACAGAGAAAGAGAGAGGGAGGAAGACGTGAACAGAGAGGTTCATTGTTCTAAAAGTTCTGTTCTTGTTATTTATCCGTTTTTTTTCTGTTTGTTTTTTCTTCAGGTGCAGTCATGGGAGATTTATGGAAGGAAATACACATCAAGTTCCAAAAGGCAGCAGACGCCCTGAAACGTTAGAGACCTTTTCTAACATGCGTATCCACAGGAAACACACGCACCACCACCATACTGATTAAAATGATATTATCAATATTTTGTTAATAAGTCCAGAAAATGTAGCAGATGCAAGTTACCCAAAATATTTATAAGAAGTAAAAATAACATAGCACCATATAACAACACACGTGCTAAATTAGCATTTAATAGGGTAGACTTGAGCTTGCTAAGGAAGTCACTTCTTAAGATTATGCTAATGCAGAAGACGGCACATTAAATAACCTGCTAGTTCTTCTGCCACATTTTTAAGACACAAAACTAATACAGGTTGCCACGGTAATCAGGCTAATTAAAGGCTAGAAACGCTCCACCTTATAGTCAGAACTTGACCACAGTATATAGTGAAGCTGGAAGCAGTTCCCTCGCTTTAGCTTTATTGTACAAGCACCAGTCAGGGTTTAGTCCTCCCTCAGAGACACTTGAACACCTGAAAGGGAAATTGAAATGGACTGATTTTGTAAAATTATCAACAAAACTACCTGCTCAACACCTGCGTACTGTATTTATATATAGAAGCAGGTTTTGAAACTGACAGTGACATCCGGTCACTGACTCGAGAGGACCTGAACGAGCTGTTACCCGGAGTCGAGGATCTCAGACTGAGAAAGGACGTGTATAATATGATTCACATTCCGGTGAGTTAACAGGTTATACGAAATTGTGATGAAGAAGAGCTAAGTAGAGATACATGACTTTGGAACTAGTAACCAGGAATAATAATGAAGAGTAGAATGCTCGATTAGTATTATTTCTGTTACATTGTTTGCGTTTCAGAGGCCAGCAAATATGCTGCTAAAAGAACTGGGAGAGCTGCGAAATAATCTGGCCAGCTGTAAGTATACATGGCATTTCTAACACTTATACTTTTGTTTTGGCCTGTTTGGTGTGTAAAGTAACTATATTGCCTTTCAAATTCTAACATCCTCAACCTATTACTCTCCCTCAAGCTGCCCAAATTGACTCTGGGGTCAGTATGGACCACATCCGTTTCATTACTGAACAATTGGTAATTGTGCAGGTCCTTCTTAATGATAATGTTGACCTACTGAAGAAGATCAACACATGGCAGCCGGACTCAAAAGCTGACAAAGGTCATACTTCTGTTTTATTTTGGTGTCATTGTATCTTAAGTGCGTGAGAAACCTCATCATTAACAGGAAGAAGCAATATTTCAGTTTCATGTTTATAAACATTATGTTTTTAATATATAATTTGTATTATAGTTATTACTATATCACAGTTATGTTTGTACCCAATATGATCCCACTCTTGTGATGTGGTAAATGAGTCGTGCAGGTCCAACAAGTCGATGTGTGTCATTTGATCGATCATTGCAGTTGTCTGATTGACTTTTTGATACTATGAATTTATCCATCCATCCAATGTCTTTACCTTGTAGATAGGGTCAAAATTGAGGCACCCCAGATGTCCCCATCCCCAGCCATGGACTCTAGCTCTGACTTGGATGGATCCCAAGATGCTTCCGGGTCAAATAGGAAATGCAATTCCTTCAGTGAGTTCTGGATCTACCCTATAGGTTATCCTCCCAGTTGGCTGTGCCCAGTAAACCTCCAGTGGAAGGTGCCCAGGAGGCCTCCTGACCAGATGTCTGAACCACCTCAACTGTCCCCTGCAGCTGGAGTTCTGCTCCAGATGTCTAAACTCTTCATCCTATATCTCTATGACTGAACTGCAGCTAACCTACCGGGGAAACTAATTTTGGCTTCTTGTATTTACAACCTAAATTTTTCAGTCACCGTTTTTGAGCGCAGTTGAAGGTTGGAAAGTAGATCAACTGGTAAATCAAAAGCTTTGCCCTGCGGCTCAGCTCCTTCTTCAACACAAACAGTTGCACTACTGCTGATGCTACACCGACCCACCTGTCATTCTCATGCCCCACCTTACCCTCACTCGTGAACGAGACCCTGAAATAATTAAACTTTTTCACTTGTGGCCAAATCCGGAGAGTTCAAGAAAGTAAATAGGCTCCAAAAATGTGTGTGTGTGTGTGTGTGTACTATGGTATTATTTCAGAACCTCAAAAAGTCAACATTTTGGGAGCATTTGTTTAATATAAACAATCCAATTGGTAAAAAGAATACAACCAACTGTGGTTCTGTCTTTCCGATTAGGAGTCTCAAACGCCAGGACGTCAGCATACAAGTCTCAGGAAGGTAAGTTGAATAATTATATAATCAGCAGTAGCAGCACAGTACTACTCGTAGTAGAAGCAGTAAAAAGGTCTGATTAACTGGGTCTTATTTATAAAAATGGAAGCTTACAATTTATACTTCACTCATAGCAAGATCCCTCGATTCTTGTAATTGCACACGTGTCAACTTCACAACCTTTTTTCTTCCTATAGTCACAGTGAAGTACAAGATGGTTGTTAGAGGTAAAACCTTTGACGCCCATACACAGCTGATGGATGAAGTGAAGCGCGCCACTAAGGGCGACGTTCGGCTTTTGGAAAACTCTCAGGAGAGCCAGATTATTATTGTCTTCTGTCCAATTACTTCACGCGTTGAGTCAGACGTGAAGGCAGTGATGAGTGGTGTCCCAGGTAAGGGCCTTTTTGCAGCAAAATTCATTTGAACAAGAAGCTCAATATAATTTGTTCGAAATGTGAGATGTACGCTATCAACATTTAGTTGCTAAGATATTGATATATTACTAACATAGTCTTTTTAATTCAGAATTCAAAGAAATATAAAAGTCTTGATTATATACTGTATACATAAAATATGTATCCTTTTTTCCCCCTCCACAGGTGACAAACCCGTCATTCTGGTGAAAATGCACCATGTATATGAGTCCAAGCCCTCACTGTGTTTAAATACATTGATTGATGACAGGAATAATGTGGTGCAGGTCAATGTTTTCTACCATGAGAACTTTCCTGGGTTACTGAAGTGCCAACTAAATGAAAAGGCTGTCTATGAGATCCAAAAAGAATTACTGAAGCACAGTGATCATAGAAGTAAAGAGGCCCGTGCAAGAACTTCTGGTCAGGATCCTGAAAATAAGGCAAAAAAAGGCAAAAAAAGCTAAAAAAACCACGATCCTGGACTGTTTTGGGCAAGGATAACAATCTTGTTCACAAACAAACAATAGGGTGAATACATAACCCCTTTGTCGGAAGAAAAAAAAACAAATTTGCAATGGATGGCATGAGCTCCAGCATCAGAAACCAAAACAAAAAATGTATTATTAATGGATCTTGAGCTAAATATATATTATAAGTTAAATATTGGTATAAGAGTTTTTTCCATGTCTGCTGTTCATTTTCTAAAGCTGCCATAATTGAATGTGTTGTGTCTTTGTACCAGTCATGGTTTTTAAGTAAGAGATTTAACAGTGCAGAGGCTACACATTCAGTTATCAGCCAACTTTGTGTATTGACCTACGAGAGACAAAACAATGAATAGATTCGCAAATAAAGTTTGTTTTAATGTATATTTTGCTGCAACTGCTACAATGGAATGCTTCAGAATGCATGATGTGTAATTACTCTACATGATAACACAAAATAAACTTCAAGTATGGGTATGACCATAATGGCCGAATGATTCTTTAGTGTTTATCTTCAGAATGTATTTGTTTCGTATTACGTGCATTTAAGGCTTTGAAGAAGTTCACCTCACATAATGCTTAATACATGTACTTAAATACATGCATACTTACATTAGTGTGTGGTAATATGCATATGTGTAGCTAATGTTTTTAAGAATTGGTGATTATTAGGGCCTACAATTGGATTTACACCACTAGGCTCCAAATTATATAAGATTATATAAGATAAGATTAAATAAGGATGGATGGATGCTTTGTTGATCCCGAAGGAAATGTAGTCATCCAGTAGCAAACACAAGAGCATAAGAATAATAAAAGTTCAAAATTAGTCAAGAATAGGTTCACTGAGGTGAGATGAAAGTCTCGCCACCAGAACTACTACAAAACTGTCACTGTAGAGAAGTAGGTGCTTATGGAGATACTGACAATACAAATATTTTATGTTAAAGGTGATTGAAAGACACAAGTAATCGAGGCAGAGTATTAAGTAAAATATAAATACAGATTTCAAGATAAATAACGACAGCTATACAAAGTTGTGCATTAGACTAACAGCCTCTACAATTATGGTACAGCAGATGGAAGTGTATTTTTTTTGAAAACAGTGAAAACAGTGCAAGAAAAATATAAATTGATCAGTTATTCGAGTATTTGGCGGAACAAGTGCAAAATAAAATATAATAACAGAACTATATTGGAGCAATTAGACACAAAAAAACAATGACACAGAAATGTACAGCATGGCCCTTAAATGAAGCCAATACATCAGAGTGCAGGATAGCTCGTTTTTGAAGTGTATAATGTTGAATTTCTTATTCACTAAATTTAAATAATTATAAATGTGACATTTGTACACGATTAATAAATCACCTTGAGCAGGTTGACAGTCCACAAACTACCAACACAATCACATTCACACCTTTGAACTGTGGGCTGAAGCTAGAGTACTGGGAGAAATTCCACTCAGACACAAGGAGAACATGCAATCTCCACAAAGTAAAAGACACTGGGATTCGGACCAGGAACCATCTAGCTGTGAGGCAACAGTGCCAGCCACCACTTCACCATGCTGCCCAACCAGGCATGTAATCCTGTCACTCATAAACAAGACCAGCAAGTAAGAATGACACATGTTTGTTTTAAATCCTGGCTCCAGCCTTAAATCTGCAGTGAACAGTTAGACTGGAGACCAAACCAGCCTGTTGAGATTCCTGCCTTCACTTGATCAAGCACACCGACTCCTGGTACCCAAAGATCATCTTCCAGCCAAAGATTGCCACTGCTTGTAAAAAAGAAACCACTCTGCTGAACAAGCTTTGCCGTTAAATGTTTTACTAAGTAACCTTATTTTTATGTATTCCCAAAAAGGACGGAGAATATCAAAGAGCTTCTGTTGTTCTCGTTGTAATCTCTTCTTTTGACATAATTAACGTTTGTATTTTCTTCTACTGTAGAGGGTTCAAAGACTGAAGCCAATATCAAAAGCATGTGAGCTGCACAGGGACAACGCTAAGCTGTTGAAGGAGCAGTCGCACATGTTCAGTGCTGCATGTCAACAGGTACAGAGCAAGCGACGCAGAGCGATCTGCACAAAACTGTCTCATATTCCATCACCATACATGACGGAGACTAAGAAGCACCACCGGGAGCTGTCTGGCCCCCTGGGGAAAGTCTGACACAGGAGAGAAAAGCCCTTCACTCACTGACAATGTCACAGCTGCAAGGAAAAAAACTTGGCTTCCAAAACTTGCAGACAAAATCACTGAGTGGCATTAGACTTGAATTCTACATCGCTCCTCGCTTTTCTTTATTCTTCGGCATCGTCATCTGCAATGCTGAGTGTTTCGAAAGAACAGAAAGATCGTCTGAGAAGAGGAACTGACTTAACTATAGACTCACTCATTTCAGGGAGAAACAGATAAATACACACAGTGCACACACAAGAGACAGGACAGACATATGAGACAAACTCAGATTCACACCTATGGGCAATTTTGGATCTCCAATCAATGGATGTTCTCCACATGTCTGCACTCCACACAGAAAGACCCTGATCGGCCAGCAGGTTTGGAACCAGAAGCTTTAATCTGTACTAACTAGTACACCAGCATGTGATCCTTTTGCAGAAAATGTCTCCAACACACAGTATGGTCTTTGTCATGCTCCCATTAATGATCTTGATTTTTACAAGCAACATATATGACCACATTTTAAAGAAGCACAAAGTTAATAAAGTGCAGAGTAAGTCATTAGATAATATGATAAATGATATATAATATAAATATGAAGTCTTGCAGTAGTTTATCACTGCATCCACACACTGAGAGTCTGTATAGTGAAAGAAGAATATAATTTTATAAAATCCTAACAAAATGCAGCAGTGCAATAATATAAATATTACATTACTTCCCATGAAGTCTTTTTTCAGTTTTGGCACTAATCCTTTTTGCACTTCTCTCATCCTATAATCCACCATGTGCCGTATGACTGCATACATTGTTGTACTATGTACTAGCTTATATGTTCTGTACACCCGGGATCAGAGAGAGACGGTATATACAACGTGTACATTTGGCAGAACTGACAATAAAGTTCACTTGGCCTTTGACTTGAAAAGTTGAGCAGTGCTGCCCTCTGCTGGTTACACTCGACATGGGAACATAAACTTGTTACTGAAGATGATATATATCTGGGTAAACAATGACAGTGTTTATAATAACAATAATCATAATAATCAAAATAATTAATTTTTAGTAATAATGATAATAATATGTCACCGGAGATTCACCATGAAGTGAACACTTGACGCAAGTCGACATTCTAACTTTCACTTTCTCTTCTGTTTTGACTGTCACGGTCAGACTCACATTCTGCTGAAACACTTGATCGCCAACGAGACGAACCCTTGATGCTTTAAAATTATTGGACAGTTATTGATTATTCTTATATTTTATATATATTGATTATTGAAGTCAATCATCTGTCGCGTGACTCGGATCAAAAAGGTCAGTGTTTCTTTTTCCTTTTCTTTTCCGTTCACCATTTTCTCCAGTGTAACGTCGTGAGGTTCATTCGGTCGTCACAACTGGTTTATGTCTTGTTTTTGACACTGAGAGTCTGCATAGAGAAAGAAGGATATCATTTCCAAAAGCCTAACAAAATGCAGCAGTGCAATATTACGAATAATACTACATTACTTCCCATTAAGTATTTTTGCAGTTATTGCACTATTCCTGTTTGCACTTCTCTCATCCTATAATCCACCATGTGCCGAATGACTGCATAGATTGTTGTACTATGTACTGGCTCATATGTTCTGTACACCGGGGATCAGAGAGAGACGGTATATACATCGTGTACATTTGGCAGAACTGACAATAAAGTTGACTTGGCCTTTAAATTGAAAAGTTGAGCAGTGCTGCCCTCTGCTGGTTACACTCGACATGGGAACATAAACTTGTTACTGAAGATGATATATGATGCCAAATGAAGTCTGTGACGCACATCTGGGTAAACAATGACAGTGTTGATAATAATAATAATAATAATAATAATAATAATAATAATAATAATAATAATAATAATAATAATAATAATAATTTATAAGTAGTAATAAGGATAATAATATGTCACCGGAGGTTCACCATATGACATATTTATACACACACACACACATAGACATACAAAGATCGAAGTCATAAAGAGAGTGAAGGCAGCTGATCTCTGCCCCGTTGACCAATGATCGTTCAAGTCGTCGTTAACACTTGACGCAAGACGACTTTCTAACTTTCACTTTCTCTTCTGTTTTGCTGTCACGGTCAGACTCACATTCTGCTGAAACACTTGATCGCCAATGTTAGGAATTTCAAACTTTTAACTATAGGTTGTGTCTGAAAGAACTCTTAATAATAAAGCTAGAGGTAGTTTTAGCTAGATATAATGCACATACAAATTAATTTAATAACCGTTGCTGTTTAGTGCCAATAATGTATCTTTTAGTTGTCCTCATAATTAACTGGTTGGATATTAAAGCATATTTTCATTAGCTGTATTCAACATCAGACAGAATTCAAGGAGCTGTCCTTTCTGGGGCAAAGTCAGTATGACATTGTTTAGTTTCGAGGATGCGAATGTTTACACATTCACAGTCAAGATTGTTTTGATGGAGCAGACACACACAATAATAGGTTCTCAAACCATAATGGCACAGACTCTTTTCATAAAGGCGGAAGGGGAGGTAGGAGCAGTGGGTCAATAACATTACCTTATACAAATCATTATTTTCAACCTTTCGCTTAACATATTTAATATTTGGAATTTGCTAATAATGTTTGTACGTCACAAGGATGGTCAGTCTAACAGCTGTCCTGATAGGAGAGTCGAAGAGAGGTTTGTTATGGTTAAGTTGGTGCAGCCAAGATGGCTAGAGCAAGACACTTTCTACTCAAGGCTGAATTACGAGACAACATCAGACTGTCAGGGTAGATAGAGTTGCCCTAGCAACCGGTAGAGTAGCGTAGGTGCATGACGGAGAGCTGCTCGCTGTCACTTCCTGGATTCCAAATATTCATAACCAATCACATCAATTCTACTGTTATAACTATACACGGCCCCTGCTGTTCGGGGCCATTTTCATCTTCCTACTGCTAACTTAATTAGCATAGGCTGTGATAATTGTCCATAGCTATGAATAACTTTTCATTGTATCTTTAAATAAAACATTTGATTGAACCAAAATCTTGGATCGGCTTCTCTCATTATATAGGATAAAAAAACACGCCTTAACACCATCGAGATGAACCCTTGACGCCTTAAAATTATTCGACAGTTATTGATTATTCTTATATTTTATATATATTGATTATTGAAGTCAATCATCTGTCGCGTGACTCGGTTAAAATAGGTCAGTGTTTCTTTTTCCTTTTCTTTTCCGTTCACCATAAACGTTGCGAGGTTCATTCGGTCGTCACAACTGGTTTATGTCTTGTTTTTGTAATATGTTATCAAAAAAATCCAGTCAAAGAGAGAGGCAGAGGGGGAAGGGGGTCAGAAAAACAGGGCGGAAGGGGGGGGGGGGGGGGTAGAGGGGCGAGAAAGGCGTAGAGAGAGAAAGATACAGGGGGAGAGAAAAAGAGAGGAAGAGGTTTGGAGAAGAGGGAAAGAGGGAAAAAGAGAAAGGGGGGGGGGGGAGAGGGAGGATTAATGAAGGGAGGAAGAGGAGGAGAAAGTTAGGAGGGAGGAAGACTCCAATTGGTAAAGAGAATGCAACCAACTGTGGTTCTGTCTTTCCAATTAGGAGACTCAATGGCCGGGACGTCAGCACACAACTCTCAGGAAGGTAAGTTGAATAATTAAACAATCAGCAGCATATAATATGATAATAATATATAATATAAATATTAAGTCTTGCAGTAGTTTATCACTGCATCCACACATTTAGAGTCTGTATAGAGAAAGGATATCATTTTATAAAAGCCTAACAAAATGCAGCAGTGCAATACTTCCAATGAAGTATTTTTTCAGTTTTGCCACTATTCCTTTTTGCACTTCTCTCATCCTATAATCCACCATGTGCCGTATGACTAGGGTTGGGTACCGAGAACCGGTTCCAATATGGAACCGGTTCCAATATGGAACCGGTTCTAATACAACCGATACCTACCCGGACCGAAATGCAACGGAGATTTCGGTGCCTCATTTCGGTACCTGAGCCAATCAAAGCCTGAGGTCTCCGCTCGTCCCGCCTCCTCACACTTCCGCTCCTTCCTTCACGGATGACGGCCGCGGCCGCCGGTGGACAGACTCTTGTCTCCGCTGCCCGCGCCCCGCGTGCGTCAGGGCTTCCGTGCAGGTGGTGGTGGTGGGGGGGGTCTCCTCGCGGGACCTCTCCCCTCCGCCGGGCGCATTTCCTCCGTGGCGGTGCGCCGCGACCGGATCCGGGTCGGCTTGGAAAGGCTTGGGGCGGGAGGAACGAAGGCCACGCCGAGAAATGTTTCAGAAAAGCGACCGCATTTTAGGTGGGCGAAGGCGGGCAGAAGCCTGCCTGCGACAGCCCCCACCGCGGAGACACGGGGGTCTCTGAGTGATGGAAAAGCGACCCTCAGTCTTCATTTGGCTCAGGCACCGGAGTCAGAGTCACGAGTCAGAGTGTGTGTGTTTTGTATTTATTTGTATTTATTTAAGTATAGTGTAAACTTTTGTTAACAGTTCGTATGTTATTCATAGTTTTAAGTTAAAAAGGGTTTTGTATTTATTTATATTTATAATCTACTTTAAACAGTTAACATATTTGGCAATAAAAAAAGCCTTTCTTGGTCAAGCATCGTTTTGTGCACTTTTTTGAAAAAAGTATCGGTTCAGGCACCGTTTAGGCACCGGTATCGTTTTAAAAGTATCGGTTAGGAACCGGTATCGGATAAAAACCAAACGATACCCATCCCTACGTATGACTGCATACATTGTTGTACTATGTACTAGCTTATATGGTCTGTACACCGGGGATCAGCTCTTCTGTTTTGACTGTCACGGTCAAGGAGGGAGAAAGAGAGAGAGAAAGGGAGGGGGGGGGGAAGAGATGGGGGAGGTGGAGATAGAAAGACAGAGTAAGAGGGAGAGAGAAAGAGAGAGGGAGGAAGACGTGAACAGAGAGGTTCATTGTTCTTAAAGTCCTGTTCTTGTTATTTAACCTTTTGTTTTTTGTTTGTCTTTTCTTCAGGTGCAGTCATGGGAGATTTACTGAAGGAAATACACCTCATGTTCCCAAAGGCAGCAGACGTCCTGAAACGTGAGTGAACTTTTCCAACATGCATATCCACAGGAAACACACGCAAAAGCACCCCACTGACCAAAATGATATCATTAATATTTTGTTAAGTCCAGAAAATGTAGCAGATGCAAGTAACCCAATATATTTATGAGAAGTAAAAATAACATAGCACCATATAACAACACACGTGCTGAATTAACATTTAAGAGTTTAGACTTGAGCTTGCTAAGGAAGTCACTTCTGAAGATTATTCTAATGCTGAAGACGGTACATTAAATAGCCTGCTGCTTCTTCTGCCACATTTCTAAGACACAAAACTAATACAGGTTGTCACGGAAATCATGGTAATTAAAGGTAGAAAAGCTCCACCTTATAGTCAGAACTTGACCACAGTATATAGTGAAGCTGGAAGCAGTTCCCTTGCTGTAGCTTTATTGTACAAGCACCCGTCAGGGTTTAGTCCTCCCTCAGAAACACTTGAACACCTGAAAGGGGAATTCAAATGGAATGATTTTGTAACATTATCAACAAAACTATCTGCTCAACACCTGTGTACTGTATTTATATATAGAAGCAGGATTGGAAACCGACAGTGACATCCGGTCATTGACTCGACTGGACCTGTATGAGCTGTTACCCGGAGTCGAGGATTTCAAACTGAGAAAGGACGTGTTTGAGACGATTCAAAAATCGGTGAGTTAACAGGTTATAAGAAGTTCAGTCAGACAACTCACGTTCAATTATTTATTCAACGGTAGAACAGGTTTAGTGTTTGGCGTCTATGCTCCAACTTAATCACTCCCCCTATGATTACACGGGAATGATGGGAGTGATGAGCTAATACTGTAACCCCCCCGTTGGAGCCTACAGGTGGATGCTGGGGTGGTGGAGGGGCTGAGGCAGTTGTCTATAGTAATGCGTAGCAGTTAGGAATCAGAGAGAGAGTGATGGGAATTCCCTCTGCTTAAATAGACCGCCTAATGAGGTGGATGAGGCTATGGCTGGTTGTGGCAAGTGAAGTATGTCACATGGTGTATGTCACGGGATGAATGTCACGGGATGTATGTCACATGATTGAAACGCGCAGCTCGAGTTACCTGCCAGAGCTAGCTCGCCGGCGTCGCTCCATTTGTGATGAAGAAGAGCTTATTAGAGATACATGACTTGGGAACTAGTAACCAGGAATAATAATGAGTAGAATGCTTGATTAGTATTATTTCTGTTATATTTTTTGCGTTTCAGAGGCCACCAAATATGCCACAAAAAGAACTGGAAGAGCTGCTAAATAATTGGGCCAGCTGTAAGTATACATGGCATTTCTAACACTTTCACTTTTGGTTTTGGCCTGTGTGGTATGTAAAGTCATTATGTTGCCTTTCAAATTTTAACATCCTCAACCTGTTACTCTCCCCCCAGCTGCCGAAATTAACCCTGGGGTCAGTATGGACCTCATCCATTTCCTTATTGCAATATTACTAAAAATGCAGAGCCTCCTTGATGATAAAGACCGACTGAAGAACATCAACAAAGGGCAGCAGGACTCAAAAACTGACAAAGGTCATACCTCTGTTTTATTTTGGCGTCATTGTATCTTAAGTGCTTGAGAAACCTCATCAATAACGGGAAGAAGCAATATTTCAGTATCACGTTTGTAAACACTATGCTTTTAAAATATAATGTGTATTATAGTTATTACTATATCACAGTTAAGTTTGTACCCAATATGATCTTTGTCAACAAGAGAAGACCATCCACAAGGAGAACAAGGTACATCTCTGTTTATTCCTTGACCCACTCTTGTGATGTGATAAATGATGATGTGATGTGAGTCGTGCAGGGCAACTAGTCGATGTGTGTCATTTGATTGATCACTGCAGTTGTCTGATTGACTTTTTGATACTATGAATTCATCCATCCATCCAATGTCTTTACCTTGTAGATTGGGTCAAAATTGAGAAAACCCAGATGTCCCCTTACCCAGCCATGAACTCTAAATCTGACTTGGATGGATCCCAATATTCTTCCAGGTCAAAAAGGAAATGCAATGCCTCCAGTGAGTTCTGGATCTACTATAGGTTATACTCCCAGTTGGCTGTGCCCAGTAAACCTCCAGTGGAAGGTGCCCAGGAGGCCTCCTGACCAGATGTCTGAACCACCTCAGCTGTCACCTGCAGCTGCAGTTCTACTCCGAGCTCCAGATGTCTTAACTCTTCACCCTATATCTCTATGGCTGAACCGCAGCTAACCTACCAGGGAAACTCATTTTGGCTTCTTGTATCCACAACCTAATTTGTTCAATCACCGCTCAGAGCTTGTGAGCGCAGGTGAAGGTTGGAATGTAGATCGACTGGTGAATCAAAAGCTTTGCCCTGCGGCTCAGCTCCTTCTTCTCCACAAACAGTCCGGTACACCAGCTGCACTACTGCTGATGCTACACCGACCCACCTGTCAATCTCATGCCCCACCTTACCCTCACTCGTGAACGAGACCCTGAGATACTTAAACTCCTTCACTTGTGGCCAAGTCCGGAGAATTCAAGAAAGTGAATAGGCGAAAAAATGGTGTTAAAGTGTGTGTGTGTGTGTATGTACTATGCATTTGTTTAATATAAACCAACCTGACTCCAATCGGTAAAAATAATACAACCAACTGTGGTTCTGTCTTTCCAATTAGGAGACTCAAACGCCGGGACGTCAGGACACTACTCTCAGGAAGGTAAGATGAATAATTAAACAATCAGCAGTAGCAGCACAGTACTACTCGTAGTAGAAGCAGTAAAAAGGTCTGATTAAATGGGTCTTATTTATAAAAATGGGAGCTTACAATTTATACTTCACTCATAGCAAGATCACCCGATTCTTGTAATTGTACACGTGTCAGCTTAACAACCTTTTTTCTTCCTATAGTCACAGTGAAGTACAAGATGGTTGTCGGAGGTCAAACCTTTGGCGCCCATCTACAGCTGATGGATGAAGTGAATCAAGCCACTATTGGCGTTCGGTTTTTGGAAAACTCTCAGGACAGCCAGATTATTATTGTCTTCTGTCCAATCACTTCACGCGTTGAGTCAGACGTGAAGGCAGTGATGAGTGGTGTCCCAGGTAAGGGCCTTTTTGCAGCCAAATTCATTTAAACAAGAAGCTAAATATAATTTGGATGAAATGTGAGATGTACGCAATCAACATTTAGTTGCTAAGATATTGATATATTAGTAACATAGTCTTTTTAATTCAGAATTCAAAGAAATAAAAATGTCTTGATTATATACTGTGAACATAAAATATATACCCACCCCACCCCCCCCCCACCCCCCCCCCCACAGGTGACAAGCCCATCATTCTGGTGAAAATGCACCATGTATGTGAGTCCAAGTCCTCACTGTGTTTAAATACATTGATTGATGACAGGAATAATGTGGTGCAGGTTAATGTTTTCTACCATGAGAACTTACGTGGGTTACTGAAGTGCGAACTAAATGAAACGGCTGTCTCTCAGATCCAACAAGAATTACTGAAGCACAGTTATCATAGAAGTGAAGAGACCAGTGCAAGTTATTCTCTTTGGAGTATTTTTCCAACAATTCCTTACCTGTTTGATTCGGGCGGGGAAGATGGGCGCGGAGGCACAAAAGGTGGTGCGCGTGACCAGGAGGGGGAAAAGTGAGGCGGAACTAATATTATAGCTGAACTAATGTGTTGACGTCCGCATCTCTTCAACGGCAGAGAAGTAACCAAATCACAGTCAATGCATTAGGACATGAGGAGAGACCAGTGTGTATTTTATGTCTGAAAACTCTATGAGACCCAACATACTAAGAAGAGACTTAGAAACATTACACCCCAGTCGCATGCATGTGTTATTTTTGGTTGAGCTTTATCATATTTTTTCTTTTTTAAAGCGACAAATGTCACAAAAAGTTGTTTGGAAAAGGTTTCTTATCTGCACATCAGAAATTTCTGAAAGTTATGTGGATTTAATGTTCATCTTATGTAAATACACATGTTAAACTTGGCCCATTTTGTCATAATTTTGTTGGGGCGGGTGGGGCATGAAAAATGTTGTAGCTCCAAAGTGGGGCATGACAGAAAAAGTTTGAGAACCACTGGGTTAGGATAGCAATCTTGTTTACAAACAAACAACAGGGTGAATACATAACTACTTTAATGGAGGTAAAAAAATAAATAATGCAATGAATGGTATCAGCTCCAACCTCAGAAACAGAGAAAATGTATAATTAATCTTGAGCTAAATATATATTATCAGTATGTTAAACATTGGTATAACTGTAAAATCACAGAGGAGAAGATGACACTAATTGATGAGTTTGTTTTCCATGTCTGCTGTTCATTTTCTAACCCTATTAATCAGCCAACTTTGTGTATTGACCTATACGAGAGACAAATCAATGAATAGATTCGCAAATAAAGTTTGTTTTAATGTATATTTTGCTGCAACTGCTACAATGTAATGCTTCAGAATGCATGATCTGTAATTACTGTACATGATAACACAAAATAAACTTCAAGTATGGGTATAACCATAATGGCCGAATGATTCTTTAGTGTTTATCTTCAGAATGTATTTGTTTCCTATTACGTGCAACTCATTTAAGGCTTTGAAGAAGTTCACCTCACATAATATTTAATAAATGTACTTAAATACATGCATACTTACATTACTTTGTGGCAATATGCATATGTGTAGCTAATGTTTTTAAGAATTGGTGATGATTAGGGCCTACAACTGGATTAACACCACTATGCTCCGAATTATATAAGATTAGATAAGATAAGATAAAATAAGGATGGATGCTGTGTTGATCCCGAGGATTTAGTCATCCAGTAGCACACACAAGAGCATAAGAATAATAAAACTTCAAAATTAGTGAAGAATAGGTTCACTGCGAGATGAAAGTCTCGCCACCAGAACTACTACAAAACTGTCACTGTAAAGAAGTACGTGCTAATGGAGATACTCACAATACAAATATTTTAAGTAAAAGGTGATTGAAAGACACAAGTAATAGGCTCAGTATTAAGTAAAATATAAATACAGATTGTGGCAGCACAAGTACTAAATAAAATATAATGACTGAACTATATTGGAGCAATTGGACACAAAAAAACAATGACACAGAAATTTACAGCAGTGGCCTTAAATGAAAGCCTCCAGTATGCTTCTACGTTCTCCGTTTCTCGGAGAGGCCTCCACGGGGGGCAATGAGTCTTTTTGATTTTTACTTCTCCAACCACTGTACGTCGAGAAAAATTCACCGCCAAACCCATAGGTGGCGCAACGGAAGACGAGCTCAGAGAAGCCTACCCCATTTGGGAAGAAGAAGTCCACGTGTTTCTGTTTACCTCTGTTAGCTTGCCTCCCACACACTGAACCATGGCAACTAACAGAACTAAATAAAGTGACACCCAGCGGGTCAAGATGCTGATGTTATTGTTTCTTAGCGCAGCGGTTCCCCGGTCTTGTTTCCGAACTGTGTTGCTGATTCCACAGCTTGAATCTGCTTGAGGCTACACGGAGCTAGCTAGCTCCCATCCGAGCTAGCTTTCTCCCCAGCTTCCACACACAGTCAGCAGGACTCCCGACACTAACTACTACTACCCAGTGTTTGCTTCTAACCTGACCGTATTATAGAAACAGTGTCATGATAGAAGTGGAATTAAAGTCGTGACAGCGGGTTTTTGCACTGTTACCACCGCAGTTAGCATGGTTGCTAGCCCGCTACCCTAGCCCGCTAGCGCCGTTTTGAAAGCTCGTTCTAACCATCTGTGACCGTGCACACATGCCGTCAGTGCTCTAAGGAGCCACCGTCAGCCGGACAACTCCGTTGGCTTAACACACACGTCACATTAATCGTAGAATCATAGTTGTGATTGGGTTTGATGTGACAGGGAAGGAAACAGGAAGTTTGAGGTCCGGAAATGACGTCGTAGGGAAATGATGTCGTTCGCGGACCAATCACAGCCAAGAGCTGTCCGTGGGCTCTCCGTCATGAAGACGGAGAGTTAGAAAAATCAGACGTGTACGAAAAGCTCTCCGAGGCGCTCGGAGAGGGCGTTCCACGACGGATAGGGCGGTCTTATCTATCAGTTTTACAAAATACGTAAAAGCATAAATTGGCCTTAAAGCCAATCAGTACATCAGAGTGCAGGATAGCTTGTTTTTTGAAGTGTATAATGTTGAATTTCTAATTCACTGAATTTAAATAATTATAAATGTGACATTTGTACACAATAAATGAATCACCTTGAGCAGGTTGCCACTCCAACAAACTACCATCACAATCACATTCACACCTTTGAACTGTGGGATTAAGCTAGAGTACTGGGAGAAATTCCACTCAGAGAATATCAAAGAGCTTCTGTTGTTCTCGTTGTAAATAAAGCATTCATTTCTTCTTTTGACATAATTAACTTTTGTGTTTTGTTCCACTGTAGAGGGTTCAAAGATTGAAGCGAATATCAAAAGCATGTGAGCTGCACAGGAACAACGCTAAACCGTTGAAGGAGCAGTCGCACATGTTCAGTGGTGCATGTCATCACGTACAGAGCAAGCGACACAGAGTGATCTGCACAAAACTCTCTCATATTCCATCACCATACATGACGGAGACTAAAGGCCGGCGCATGCTTCTGCGTTGTCAGGGGCCCGCAGGCACGCAGCTGTAACGCAGGACTCGTTGTCATTCATGGTTTTCCAACCGTTGCGCGGGTTGCCATGCAATTCCCCGCCAGAACACTAGGCGGAGTAATGTTTTTTGTCGAAGTCGGATCTTCTTCGCGTGTGGCACGAAGAAGAGCGATATATTTACATCGCCGCGGCGGCTCCTCAGAGCCTTTTTCTGGCGGAAAAATCCGCCGGTTAGTGACGGGTTATACTAGTGGACATAGTTTCGGATCTCTTCTGCCAAGTGCTCTTCTATTTGGTCCATATTCGTTCTTCTAAATCTTCCGTGGTTTCCGGGCATGAACCGGAAATGCGACTCCGGAAATGATGTAGTTAGCAGACCAATCACAGCCCTTGCAGGCGGGTGACGCTTGCGGGGCTTTGCCGTCTAGTTAGAAAAATTGGCCGACACACGTAAGGACGTAGGAAGGGGCGTGAGGGGCCCGGCGGGGCTCTTGCGTCTCCGGGCCCCTGAAAACGCAGAAGCATGCGCCGGCCTTAAGAAGCACCACCGGGAGCTGTCTGGCCCCCTGCGGAAAGTCTGACACAGGAGAGAAAAGCCCTTCACTCACTGACAGTGTCACAGCTTCGAGGAAACAAACTCAGCTTCCAACACTTGCAAACAAACCGCTGAGTGACATCAGACTTGGATTCTACATCGCTCCTCGCTTTTCTTTATTCTTCGGCATCGCCATCTGCGATGCTGAGTGTTTCCAAAGAACAGAAAGCTCGTCTGAGAAGAGGAACTGACTGAACTATAGACTCACTCATTTCAGGGAGAAACAGATAAATACACACAGTGCACACACAAGAGACAGGACGGACATATGAGACAAACTCAGATTCACACCTATGGGCAATTTTCGATCTCCAATTAATGGATGTTCTTCCCATGTCTGCACTCCACACAGAAAGACCCTGATCGGCAGTGTTGCCACAGTTACTTTGAAAAAGTAACTTAGTTACTTTACAGACTACTTGATTTTAAAAGTATTTTAGTTACTTTACAGACTACTTGATTTTAAAAGTAACTAAGTTAGATTACTAGTTACTTTCTTAGTTACATTCCGCAGCTGCCGACAACACCCCCGCCGGCTCAACATAAAAATGACAACCGGTTTTGCCAACAGTCACTTTATTAGTGGATTTTTAACAGTAATGTACACAACAACAATGTACAATGTAACTTAAAAACTAATTCTTGAAAAAATACATGTTTTTATAAAAACAAAAGTCTTCCTTGAATTAACTTAACTTAAATACTTATTTTTTTTATAAAACAATAAAAAATAAAATAAAGACAGCCTTTCTTGACTTCACTTGACATAAATACTTGTTTTTCTAAAATAAAATTAAGACAGTCTTTCTTGACCTGACATATTTAACTGTTAACACTGTAATGGCAAAACTTACTATTTATACATTGGTTATAAATGTAACTATTAAATTCTTTTCAACATTTTTCATGAACATTGTACCTGTTGTTCACAGCATTAGAGAAGCAAGGAGTGGTTTTACAAAACAAAACAAGAGTATAAAACCACATGTAGGCTGATAATATGTCTACATGTGTAACTTTGGACTAATCTTATGTTGTTATCGCATGTAATGAGTGAAACAGTGGAGTGGGGCGAGTGGTCCGCAACAGGTCTCAGTCAGCTGCTGGGCGCAGCCGAGGTGCACCGCCGGGGGGGGGGGGGGCGAGCGGAGCGGGCGACGTAGCTGAGGTGATCCGCGAGAAGGGCCCGGAACGCGGCCAGTGTCGCCGCCGCCGACCGGTCCCCTCCGACGGCCCGCCTTCCGCACCGGCGACGGACACAACCCCTCGGTCCAAGAGAAAGGAAGCCCCCGCACCAGAGACGCCGTGAGGCGCGGCGGACGAGGACCCCCCCCCCCAAAATACGTCGCGGCCGGCTGCACACCGAGCCTCCGGCTGCGCGGAGCGGAGGGCGGTTGCTCCCCCATCCGCGGCACGAAATCAAATATATATTTTACTATTAATGACAAAATAGTAATGCACAGTGACTTGGACAAGTAACTTTAATCTGATTACTGGTTTGGAAATAGTAACGCGTTACATTACTCGTTACTGAAAAAAGTAGTCAGATTAGAGTAACACGTTACTAAGTAGCGCGTTACCGGCATCACTGCTGATCGGCCAGCAGGTTTGGAACCAGAAGCTTTAATCTGTACTAACCAGTAAACCAGCATGTGATCCTTTTGCAGAAAATGTCTCCAACACACAGTTTGGTCTTCGTCATGCTCCCATTTATGATCTTGATGTTTACAAGCAATCATATATGATCACATTTTAAAGCAACACAAAGTTAATAGAGTGGAGAGTAAGTCATTATATAATATGATAAATTATATATAATATAAATATTAAGTCTTGCAGT
The DNA here is from genome assembly GCF_963576545.1 of Limanda limanda. NCBI lineage: Eukaryota > Metazoa > Chordata > Actinopteri > Pleuronectiformes > Pleuronectidae > Limanda > Limanda limanda. The sequence continues at coordinate 13,190,293 of NC_083653.1, forward strand.
AGTTTATCACTGCATCCACACATTGAGAGTCTGTATAGAGAAAGGATATCATTTTATAAAAGCCTGACAAACACACACACACACACATAAACATATGAATACAAAGGTCGAAGTCATAAAGAGAGTGAACGCAGCTTATCTCTGCCCTATTGACCAATGGTCAATCGCAGCGTTGTTAACAGTTGCTGCAAGTCGACATTCTAACATTCACTTTCTCCTCTGACTGTCACGGTCAGACTCACATTCTGCTGAAACACTTGATCGCCAACGAGACGAACCCTTGATGCCTTAAAGTTATTGGACAGTTATTGATTATTCTTATATTTTATATATATTGATTATTGAAGTCAATCATCTGTCGCGTGACTCGGATCAAAAAGGTCAGTGTTTCTTTTTCCTTTTCTTTGCCGTCCACCATTTTCTCCAGTGTAACTTTGTGAGGTCCATTCGGTCGTCACAACTGGTTTATGTCTTGTATTTGACACTGAGAGTCTGCATAGAGAAAGAAGGATATCATTTCCAAAAGCCTAACAAAATGCAGCAGTGCAATATTACGAATAATACTACATTACTTCCCATTAGGTCTTTTTTCAGTTTTGGCACTATTCCTTTTTGCACTTCTCTCATCCTATAATCCACCATGTGCCTTACGACTGCATACATTGTTGTACTATGTACTAGTTTATATGTGCTGTACACCGGGGATCAGAGAGAGAGACGGTATATACAACGTGTACATTTGGAAAAATTGACAGTAAAGGTGACTTTGCCTTTGACTTGAAAAGTTGTGCAGTGCTGCTCTCTGCTGGTTACACTCGACATGGGAACAGAAACTTGTTACTGAAGATGATATGTATCATCTGTCGCGTGACTTGGATCAAAAAGGTCAGTGTTCCTTTTCTTTTCAGTCCACCATAAAAGTCGCGAGGTTCATTCTGTCGTCACAAATTGTTTATGTCTGTTTTTTGTAATATGTTATCAAAAGCATCAAGTCAGGGGGAGAGAAAAAGAGAGGAAGAGGTTTGGAGAAGAGGGAAAGAGGGAGAAAGAGAAAGGGGGGGAGAGAGGGAGGATTAATGAAGGGAGGAAGAGGGGGAGAAAGTAAGGAGGGAGGAAGAGGGAGAGAGAGAAGGAGGGAGGAAGAGAGAGAGAAAGGGAGGGGTTGGGGGAAGGGAGGAGGAGATGGGGAGGTGGAGATAGAAAGAGAAAGGGAGAGAGAAAGAGGGAGAGAGAAAGAGAGAGGGAGGAATAAGTGAACAGAGAGGTTCATTGTTCTAAAAGTCCTGTTCTTGTTATTTATCTGTTTGTTTTTTGTTTGTTTTTTCTTCAGGTGCAGTCATGGGAGATTTATGGAAGGAAATACAGCTTATGTTCCCAACGGCAGCAGTCGTCCTGAAAAGTGAGAGACCTTTTCTAACATGCATATATATTTATAGAAGTAAAAATAACAAAGCACCATATAACAACACACGTGCTAAATTAACATTTCAGAGTGTAGACTTGAGCTTGCTAAGGAAGTCACTTCTGAAGATTATGCTAATGCTGAAGACGGTACATTAAATAGCCTGCTTCTTCTTCTGGCTATTTTTAATACACAAAACTAATACAGGTTGCCACGGCAATCATGGTAATTAAAGGTAAAAAAGCTCCACCTTATAGTCAGAGCGTGACCACAGTAAATAGTGAAGCTGGAAGCAGTTCCCTCGCTGTAGCTTTATTGTACAAGCACCAGTCAGGGTTTAGTCCTCCCTCAGAAACACTTGAACACCTGAAAGGGAAATTCAAATGGACTGATTTTGTAAAATTATCAACAAAACTACCTGCTCAACACCTGTGTACTGTATTTATTTATAGAAGCAGGTTTTGTAACCGACAGTGACATCCGGTCACTGACTCGAGAGGACCTGAAGGAGCTGTTACCCGGAGTCAGGGATCTCAAACTGAGAAAGAACGTGTTTGAGACAATTCAAAAATCGGTGAGTTAACAGGTTATAAGAAGTTGTGATGAAGAACAGCTAAGTAGAGATACTTGACTTGGGAACTAGTAACCAGGAATAATAATGAGTAGAATGCTTGATTAGTATTATTTCTGCTATATTGTTTGTGTTTCAGAGCCCACCAAATATGCCGCTAAAAGAACTGGGAGAGCTGCAAAATAATTTGGCCAGCTGTAAGTATACATGGCATTTCTAACACTCTCACTTTTGTTTTGCAGTCACAATTGACAAGTTCGGAGACCCCCCCTAATGATAATGTTGACCCACTGAAGAACAACAACACAAGGCAGCCGGACTCAAAAGCTGACGAAGGTCATACTTCTGTTTTATTTTGGTGTCTTTGTATCTTAAGTGCGTGAGAAACATCATCATTAACAGGAAGAAGCAATATTTCAGTTTCATGTTTATAAACATTATGTTTTTAATATATAATGTGTATTATAGTTATTACTATATCACAGTTAAGTTTATACCCAAAATGATCTTTGTCAGAAACAAGAGAAGGCCATCAACAAGGAGAACAAGGTACATCTCTGTTTATTCCGTGACCCACTCTTGTGATGTGGTAAATGAGTCGTGCAGGCCCAACTAGTCGATATGCATCATTTGATTGATCACTGCAGTTGTCTGATTGACTTTTTGATACTATGAATCCATCCATCCATCCAATGTCTTTACCTTATGGGAGATTGGGTCGCAAATGGGGCATTCCAGACGTCCCCCTCCCCAGCCATGGTCTCTAGCTCGTACGGGGCGGGGGGGGGGGGGGGGGGGGGGGAGGTGTTCCCAGGTCAGATTGGATGTCACAACTGGTTTATGTCTTGTTTTTGTAATATGTTATCAAAAACATCAAGTCAAAGAGAGAGGCAGAGGGGGAAGGGGGGCAGAGAAACAGGGAGGAACGGGGGGGGGGAGGGGGGACGTAGAAAAAAGATACAGGGGGAGAGAAAAAGAGAGAGGAAGAGGGTTGGAGAAGGGGGAAAGAGGGAGAAAGAGAGAGGGGGGGATTAATGAAGGGAGGAAGAGGGGGAGAAAGTAAGGAGGGAGGAAGAGGGAGAGAGAAGGAGGGAGAAAGAGAGAGAGAAAGGGAGGGGTTAGGGGGAGGGAGGAAGAGATGGGGGAGGAAGACGTGAACAGAGAGGTTCATTGTTCTAAAAGTCCTGTTCTTGTTATTTATCTGTTTGTTTTTTGTTTGTTTTTTCTTCAGGTGCAGTCATGGGAGATTTACGGAAGGAAATACAGCGCATGTCCGAAGAGGCAGCTGCAGTCCTGAAAAGTGAGAGACCTTTTCTAACATGCGTATCCACAGGAAACACACGCACCACCACCATACTGATCAAAATGATTTTATCAATATTTTGTTAATAAGTCCAGAAAATATAGCAGATGCAAGTAACCCAATATATTTATTAGAAGTAAAAATAACAAAGCACCATATAACAACACACGTGCTAAATTAACATTTAAGAGTGTAGACTTGAGCTTGCTAAGGAAGTCACTTCTGAAGATTATGCTAATGCTGAAGACGGTACATTAAATAGCCTGCTGCTTCTTCTGGCCATTTTTAATACACAAAACTAATACAGGTTGCCACGGCAATCATGGTAATTAAAGGTAGAAAAGCTCCACCTTATAGTCAGAACTTGCACCACGGTAAATAGTGAAGCTGGAAGCAGTTCCCTTGCTGTAGCTTTATTGTACAAGCACCAGTCAGGGTTTAGTCCTCCCTCAGAAACACTTGAACACCTGAAAGGGAAATTCAAATGGACTGATTTTGTAAAATTATCAACAAAACTACCTGCTCAACACCTGTGTACTGTATTTATTTATAGAAGCAGGTTTTGTAACCGACAGTGACATCCGGTCACTGACTCGAGAGGACCTGAACGAGCTGTTACCCAAAACCGGGGATTTCAAACTGAGAAAGAACGTGTTTCAGACGATTCAAAAATCGGTGAGTTAACAGGTTATGAGAAGTTGTGATGAAGAACAGCTAAGTAGAGATACATGACTTGGGAACTAGTAACCAGGAATAATAATGAGTAGAATGCTTGATTAGTATTATTTCTGCTATATTGTTTGTGTTTCAGAGCCCCCCAAATATGCCGCTAAAAGAACTGGGAGAGCTGCAAAATAATTTGGCCAGCTGTAAGTATACATGGCATTTCTAACACTCTCACTTTTGTTTTGCAGTCACAATTGACAAGTTCGGAGACCCCCCCTAATGATAATGTTGACCCACTGAAGAACAACAACACAAGGCAGCCGGACTCAAAAGCTGACGAAGGTCATACTTCTGTTTTATTTTGGTGTCTTTGTATCTTAAGTGCGTGAGAAACATCATCATTAACAGGAAGAAGTAATATTTCAGTTTCATGTTTATAAACATTATGTTTTTAATATATAATGTGTATTATAGTTATTACTATATCACAGTTAAGTTTATACCCAAAATGATCTTTGTCAGAAACAAGAGAAGGCCATCAACAAGGAGAACAAGGTACATCTCTGTTTATTCCGTGACCCACTCTTGTGATGTGGTAAATGAGTCGTGCAGGCCCAACTAGTCGATATGCATCATTTGATTGATCACTGCAGTTGTCTGATTGACTTTTTGATACTATGAATCCATCCATCCATCCAATGTCTTTACCTTATGGGAGATTGGGTCGCAAATGGGGCATTCCAGACGTCCCCCTCCCCAGCCATGGTCTCTAGCTCGTACGGGGCGGGGGGGGGGGGGGGGGGGGGGGAGGTGTTCCCAGGTCAGATTGGATGTCACAACTGGTTTATGTCTTGTTTTTGTAATATGTTATCAAAAACATCAAGTCAAAGAGAGAGGCAGAGGGGGAAGGGGGGCAGAGAAACAGGGAGGAACGGGGGGGGGGAGGGGGGGACGTAGAAAAAAGATACAGGGGGAGAGAAAAAGAGAGAGGAAGAGGGTTGGAGAAGGGGGAAAGAGGGAGAAAGAGAGAGGGGGGGATTAATGAAGGGAGGAAGAGGGGGAGAAAGTAAGGAGGGAGGAAGAGGGAGAGAGAAGGAGGGAGAAAGAGAGAGAGAAAGGGAGGGGTTAGGGGGAGGGAGGAAGAGATGGGGGAGGAAGACGTGAACAGAGAGGTTCATTGTTCTAAAAGTCCTGTTCTTGTTATTTATCTGTTTGTTTTTTGTTTGTTTTTTCTTCAGGTGCAGTCATGGGAGATTTACGGAAGGAAATACAGCGCATGTCCGAAGAGGCAGCTGCAGTCCTGAAAAGTGAGAGACCTTTTCTAACATGCGTATCCACAGGAAACACACGCACCACCACCATACTGATCAAAATGATTTTATCAATATTTTGTTAATAAGTCCAGAAAATATAGCAGATGCAAGTAACCCAATATATTTATTAGAAGTAAAAATAACAAAGCACCATATAACAACACACGTGCTAAATTAACATTTAAGAGTGTAGACTTGAGCTTGCTAAGGAAGTCACTTCTGAAGATTATGCTAATGCTGAAGACGGTACATTAAATAGCCTGCTGCTTCTTCTGGCCATTTTTAATACACAAAACTAATACAGGTTGCCACGGCAATCATGGTAATTAAAGGTAGAAAAGCTCCACCTTATAGTCAGAACTTGCACCACGGTAAATAGTGAAGCTGGAAGCAGTTCCCTTGCTGTAGCTTTATTGTACAAGCACCAGTCAGGGTTTAGTCCTCCCTCAGAAACACTTGAACACCTGAAAGGGAAATTCAAATGGACTGATTTTGTAAAATTATCAACAAAACTACCTGCTCAACACCTGTGTACTGTATTTATTTATAGAAGCAGGTTTTGTAACCGACAGTGACATCCGGTCACTGACTCGAGAGGACCTGAACGAGCTGTTACCCAAAACCGGGGATTTCAAACTGAGAAAGAACGTGTTTCAGACGATTCAAAAATCGGTGAGTTAACAGGTTATGAGAAGTTGTGATGAAGAACAGCTAAGTAGAGATACATGACTTGGGAACTAGTAACCAGGAATAATAATGAGTAGAATGCTTGATTAGTATTATTTCTGCTATATTGTTTGTGTTTCAGAGCCCCCCAAATATGCCGCTAAAAGAACTGGGAGAGCTGCAAAATAATTTGGCCAGCTGTAAGTATACATGGCATTTCTAACACTCTCACTTTTGTTTTGCAGTCACAATTGACAAGTTCGGAGACCCCCCCTAATGATAATGTTGACCCACTGAAGAACAACAACACAAGGCAGCCGGACTCAAAAGCTGACGAAGGTCATACTTCTGTTTTATTTTGGTGTCTTTGTATCTTAAGTGCGTGAGAAACATCATCATTAACAGGAAGAAGTAATATTTCAGTTTCATGTTTATAAACATTATGTTTTTAATATATCATTTGTATTATAGTTATAACTATATCATAGTTAAGTTTGTACCCAATAGTATCTTTGTCAACAAGAGGTCGCCATCAACAAGGAGAACAAGGTACATCTCTGTTAATTCCATGACCCACTCTTGTGATGTGGTAAATGAGTCGTGCAGGCCCAACTAGTCGATATGCGTCATTTGATTGATCACTGCAGTTGTCTGATTGACTTTTTGATACTATGAATTCATCCATCCATCCAATGTCTTTACCTTATGGGAGGTTGGGTCGCAAATGGGGCATTCCAGACGTCCCCCTCCCCAGCCATTGTCTCTATAGCTCGTACGGGGGGGGGGTCCCAAGGTGTTCCCAGGTCAGATGGGATGTCTTCACAACTGGTTTATGTCTTGTTTTTGTAATATGTTATCAAAAACATCAAGTCTAAGAAAGAGGCAGAGGGGGAAGGGGGGCAGAGAAACAGGGAGGAACGGGGGGGGGGGGGTGGGAAGACGTCGAAAAAAGATATGGGGGGAGAGAAAAAGAGAGAGGAAGAGGGTTGAGAAGGGGGAAAGATTGAGAAATAGAGAGGGGGGATTAATGAAGGGAGGAAGAGGGGGAGAAAGTAAGGAGGGAGGAAGAGGGAGAGAAAGAAGGAGGGAGGAAGAGAGAGAAAAAGGGAGGGGCTAGGGGGAGGGAGGAAGAGATGGGGAGGTGGAGATCAGGGCCGGGTCTAGACAGGCATGTATGAGGGGGCAGCCACAAATCTTGAGGGGGCATTGTGCTTTATTATATTATTATTATTATAAATTGGGATTTAGTTTGAGGGGGCACAACATTTATTTGAGGGGGCCAGGCCCCCTCTTGCCCCTGCCTAGACCCGGCCCTGGTGGAGATAGAACGAGAAAGGGAGAGAGAAACAGGAAGAGAGAAAGAGGGAGAGAGAAAGAGAGAGGGAGGAAGACGTGAACAAAGAGGTTCATTGTTCTAAAAGTCCTGTTCCTGTTATTTATCTGTTTGTTTTTTGTTTCTTTTTTCTTCAGGTGCAGTCATGGGAGATTTACTGAAGGAAATACAGCGCATGTCCGAAGAGGCAGCTGCAGTCCTGAAAAGTGAGAGACCTTTTCTAACATGCATAGCCACAGGAAACACACGCACCACCACCATACTGACCAAAATGATATTATCAATATTTTGTTAATAAGTCCAGAAAATGTAGCAGATGCAAGTAACCCAATATATTTATTAGTAGTAAAAATAACATAGCACCATATAACAACACACTTGCTAAATTAACATTTAAGAGTGTAGACTTGAGCTTGCTAAGGAAGTCACTTCTGAAGATTATGCTAATGCTGAAGACGGTACATTAAATAGCCTGCTTCTTCTTCTGGCCATTTTTAATACACAAAACTAATACAGGTTGCTACGGCAATCATGGTAATTAAAGGTAGAAAAGCACCACCTTATAGTCAGAGCTGGACCACAGTATATAGTGAAGCTGGAAGCAGTTCCCTCGCTTAAGCTTTATTGTACAAGCACCAGTCAGGGTTTAGTCCTCCCTCAGAAACACTTGAACACCTGAAAGGGAAATTCAAATGGACTGATTTTGTAAAATTATCAACAAAACTACCTGCTCAACACCTGCGTACTGTATTTATATATAGAAGCAGGTTTTGAAACCGACAGTGACTCTCACTTTTGTGTTGGCCTGTGTGTTGTGTAAAGTAACTATGTTACCTTTCAAATTCTAACACCCTCCACCTGTTACTCTCCCTCCAGCTGCCCAAATTGACCCTGAGGTCATTATGGAAAAAACTCGTCTCATTATTGACATATTGCTAAATATGCAGGATGACTCAAAAGCTGACAAAGGTAATACTTATGTTTTAATTTGGCGCATTGTATCTTAAGTGCTTTAGAAACCTCATCATTAACAGGAAGAAGCAATATTTCAGTTTCATGTTTATAAACATTATGTTTTTTAATATAGAATTTGTATTATAGTTATTACTATATCATATTTAAGTTTGTACCCAATAGTATCTTTGTCAACAAGAGGTCGCCATCAACAAGGAGAACAAGGTACATCTCTGTTAATTCCGTGACCCACTCTTGTGACGTGGTAAATGAGTCGTGTAGGCCCAACTAGTCGATATGCGTCATTTGATTGATCACTGCAGTTGTTTGATTGACTTTTTGATACTATGAATTCATCCATCCATCCGATGTCTTTACCTTATAGAAGATTGGGTCACACTTGAGGAACCCCAGAAGTCCCCCTCCCCAGCCATGGTCTCTAGCTCTTACTTGGATGGATCCCAAGATGCTTCCAGGTCAAAAAGGAAATGCAATGCCTCCAGTGAGTTCTGGATCTACTCTAGGTTATACTCCCAGTTGGCTGTGCCCAGTAAACCTCCAGTGGAAGGTGCCCAGTAGGCATCCTGACCAGATGTCTGAACCACCTCAGCTGTCACCTGCAGCTGCAGTTCTACTCCGAGCTCCAGATGTCTAAACTCTTCATCCTATATCTCTATGGCTGAACCGCCGCTAACCTACCGGGGAAACTAATTTTGGCTTCTTGTATTTACAACCTAAATTTTTCAATCACTGCGCAGAGCTTGTGAGCGCAGGTGAAGGTTGGAATGTAGATCGATTGGTAAATCAAAAGCTTTGCCCTGCGGCTCAGCTCCTTCTTCACCACAAACAGTCCGGTACACCGGGTGCACTACTGCTGATGCTACACTGACCCACCTGTCACTCTCATGCCCCACCTTACCCTCACTCGTGAATGAGACCCTGAGATACTTACGCCGGGTTTACACCGGACGCTGAAGCGACGCGTAAGCGCTAATCCCTAGCGCGCCGGCGCTTGGCTGGTCACACCGGACACTCTTAACTCCGCGGCGGTCATCCTGCTATTCCTCTCCGTAATCACACATACAGCTGATATTTGTCATTAACTGCAACGGTGTCCCAGCATTTGTCCTTTTTAATGTTGTCTTTATACAACATGTGCCGAGGATCATACAGCTCACTGTACTTTTCCACTTCAATTATTAATTTAATGTCATCCATCTTCAAGAACTTCTCTGCTGTTTGCTCCGTTCAATGTCGGGTGTCCAGGGTAAATTACGTATTCTCCACTCAAGCCTATGGGGAGAGTACGTAGAACCCCCCCTCTCTCTTTTTATCTGTATGACTGCTTGTGTGGCTGTAGTGGATGGGCAGAGGCGGACATTTAATAATGTGATCGGTAAAATTGGTCAAATTAAAACTCCAGGACAACAGAAGGGGAATACAAACTATGGGATGCATATTTTATCATTTATATCTAGGAATTTTGTGAATTTTGGAAAAAAAAAAAAAACGCAAATTTAACGCTGAGCAATAAAAACATCATTCAAAACTCTATTTTAAAGATGTATGGAATGCAGCACACGCTGCATGTTGAATTTCAACCCTCCTCTGTGCATTCTTCCATCACATGCACAGATAATTCCCAGCATCCTGCACACTACAGCAGGGCTATTGAGGCCTGCTGTAGTGTGCAGGACTAGTCAGGTAAGTTTCGATGATATTACTGGGGAAAATATATTAGCATGCTGATTGAGGATTGTTCATCAGTTCATCTAGCCTATTTTCATTAATTTATCCATCAATTGTAAAATATGTTTACAGACGATTCCAATTGTTTGGCTAACTTTTTATATCTCTGGCATTGCATTAGCGTTTTTTTACAAACTTTCTTCTCATCTTATTCTACAGAACAATGCCACGTGCACTATCTCATGTGTGGAGGCATTTCACCCCATCCAATGTAGAAAGAAAGGCTGTGTACATTTGCAAATACTGTGCAAAGACCTATGTTAAGAATGACACAAAGATGCAGACGCATATAGTCAAGTGCCCAAAGTTTCCCCAGGGCTCAAATCAGCCTATGACAAAACAAAATGTTTATATTTATGTCTGTATATGACAAGGTAAATACAGTTAGTATAAATTACCCACAACATTTCCAGTTTATTCCCGATAATTCCCGTATATTCCCGTTTATTCCCGTTAATTCCCATGGAAAGTTTCCAACTTTGAATATTCCCGGAATTTTTATATTTTTTAACATATAAAATGTGTATGTCATCAATATCGTTTAAAATAATTTTTCACTGTGTTTCCTGGAGTGATACGCTCGCGTCAAGCGCAAAAAATAGACTCAACGCCGAAACGATCGCTGCACGCCGCGAGGCAGCCTTGGTGCAGCGCGGCTCTTCAGCCTCCGGTGTAAACCCGGCATAAAACTCCTTCACTTGTGGCCAAATCTGGAGAATTCAAGAAAGTGAATAGGCGACAAAATGGTGCTAAAGTGTGTGTGAGTGTGTGTGTGTATGTACTATGCATTTGTTTAATATAAACCAACCTGACTCCAATGGGTAAAAATAATACAACCAAACTGTGGTTCTGTCTTTCCAATTAGGAGACTCAAACGCCAGAACGTCAGGACACAACTCTCAGGAAGGTAAGATGAATAATTCAACAATCAGCAGTAGCAGCACAGTACTACTTGTAGTAGAAGCAGTAAAAAGGTCTGATTACCTTGGTCTTATTTATGAAAATGGGAGCTTAAAATTTATACTTCACTCATAGCAAGATCACTCGATTCTTGTAATTGTACACGTGTCAGCTTCACAACCTTTTTTCTTCCTATAGTCACAGTGAATTACAAGATGGTTGTCGGAGGTCAAACCTTTGGCGCACATAAACAGCTGATGGATCAAGTGAATCAAGCCACTAAGTGCGACGTTCGCCTGTTGGAAAACTCTCAGGACAGCCAGATTATTATTGTCTTCTGTCCAATCACTTCACGCGTTGAGTCAGACGTGAAGGCAGTGATGAGTGGTGTCCCAGGTAAGGGCCTTTTTGCAGCAAAATTCATTTGAACAAGAAGCTCAATATAATTTGTTTGAAATGTGAGATGTACGCAATCAACATTTAGTTGCTGAGATATTGATATATAACTAACATAGTCTTTTTAATTCAGAATTCAATGAAATATAGATGTCTTGATTATAGACTGTGTAGATTAAATATATATCCTTTCCCCCCCACAGGTGACAACCCTGTCATTCTGGTGAAAATGCACCATGTATGTGAGCCCAAGTCCTCACTGTGTTTAAATACATCGATTGATGACAGGAATAATGTGCTGCAGGTCAACGTTTTCTACCATGAGACCTTTCCTGGGTTACTGAAGTGCGAACTAAATGACACGGCTGTCTCTCAGATCCAACACGAATTACTGAAGTACAGTGATCATAGAAGTAAAGATACCAGTCAAATTACTTCTAATGAAAGGTTTGTTGAAAACCCTGTAGGATGGTTTCAACAAAAATATTGCCAGGCTAAAAATTTAAAATAAGAATTGCTGAAACCTACAGGACTATAGACATGACTCAAAGCTTACATAAAATTCAGCATTTATTTATATGTTGGGAATGATATCACCACACACAATATGAAGTCAGAATGTGTGAATCCAGATCTGACCCCTAATTTGATCCACACCGGATTTTATTGGGTTAGGATAACAATCTTGTTAACAAACAAACAGGGTGAATACATAACCAATTTTATTGCAATGGATGGTCTCAGCTACAACATCAGAAACAAACAGAGTAAATGTATAATTAATGGATCTTGAGTTGTGTATTTTATTTAACATTTATTCTAACATTGATGTATGAGTATGAAATAAAGCTAAATATATAGTATCAGTATCTTAAACATTTGTATAACTGTAAAATCAAAGAGGAGATGATGACATCGATTGATGAGTTTTTTTTCCCATGTCTGCTGTTCATTTTCTAAAGCTGCCATAATTTAATGTGTTGTGTCTTTGTACCAGTCATGGTTTTTAAATAAGAGATTTAACAGCACAGAGGCTACACTTTCAGTAATCAGCCAACTTTGTGTATTGACCTACAAGAGGCAAAACATAGAATAGATTGGCAAATAAAGTTTGTTTTAATGTGCATTTTGCTGTAACTGCTTACAATGGAATGTATGATGTGTAATTACTGTACATGATGACACAAAATAAACTTCAAGTATGGGTATGACCATAATGGCTGAATGATTCTTTCTAAATCTGTCGTTCATTTCATCAAATCAAACCAGACTATATTTATCTGTCACATTTACTGCAAAGTTGCAATAGGAGATGCTTTACAAATGAGTCAGGGCCCGTGAAAACGCAGAAGGATGGTCCGGCCTTAAGTCAATAACTCCAGCGTCATGTGCTTTTATTGCGAAAAGAGAAACACTTTTTTTACACTGAAAAACCATACCGGAGGTTGACATTGTTTACTAACATGCTGCTTCCGGTTGGGATTCCAAATTAGCGCTGAACTCCTAAATGTGAAATTGAGTCGTTTGTTTGGACTTTTCTTTCTGAGAAATATGTCCACTAGCGAGCTTAAATCATCAGCAACATTCGGCTAAGTTATTTGATTATGTTCCGGTTGGTTTAGCTAATCGGCAGCAGAACTCCGTTAGCTTATAGTTAGCTAGCCCACCAGCGCTTCGTGTGCAGCATGGTAGTTTGACTCGTCTCAACAGGTGTCAGCCTCTGGTGAAGACCCCGCTGCCACACACCTGCCTGTGTCCGCTCACAGTGGGCGACATGCAGCCGGTGGTCGGTGTCTCCTGCGGCAAAGAGGCCCCTGCGATTGGCTCAAATGGTGGTGATGATGAGGAGGGAGGCGATGAAGAGGTGGTGGGACAGCAGAGTGGGAGAGGAGACGAGGGATCGATCAAAGTATCAATGACCGCAGGAGTCCAGGAGAAAGCAGGGACGACTTTCACCGGAGCCTCCACTGTGTCTGGTGAGGAGACGTGACTGTCTGAGCTAATAACAACAACAACAACAATACTTATTATTGGTGTATTTATAATGCTTTAAGCAAGGCTCAACAACACATTTCAAATGTTTAAAAACAATGAAACTAATGTGAGCAAACAACTAAAATATTCATATAATATAAGAATCTGTCATAATCCCATATTTGATTGATTAAAATATTTATTTAAGCCTCTGAAAACACATTGAGGGATAACACCCTCATTTACAATTGTGCCGAGGGTACAATAAAAAAGTTGATACATTGAAGAGTTAATACATTGAATAAATAAGAATGAAATAAATATGCATAGATACAGTAATACAAGGTATAAAGCAATTTTTCAGTATAAAATACTGTGGCCAAGTCAACTAGCAGATACAATCAATGCAGGAGAAGTCACCTGTACATGAGACCAGACTCGAGAACTCCGTCAATGAAACAAATGAGCACAACCTTAAAGATTTTTGGACCTCATTCCAAATGTAGGGTGCCTTATAACAGAAAGCTGTCTTCCCCAAATTAGTCTTAACACCAGGCAGATATAATGAAAGCCAGCTCTGGGAGCGGGTATTGTGGGTATTGCAATTCCAGCTGATGAGAGAGGAGAGATATAGTGGCAGTAGCCCAATGATTTAAAATGAAAAAATCACATCATGGTTGCCAAAGGTTGCCAGACAGCACCGATTAAACTAGTCTTTTTATATTCATGTTCATACATATACAGTAGTTGTGTTTGTCATATTGTTATTAAATGTTTTCTTGGCAGCTAGTACTAAATCAAATGAAAAGAATACAAAGAGGAAGGTAAAGAGGGAGAAGAAGAAGTTCATGAAGAAAACACTCACGCCCGCCCATACTGTGGGCAATCCAACGTCGGAGCTCCCATTTGCTTTGTCCAGTCCCGCCACGTGGAAAGAGCTAGAATGTATGTACATCATGAATATTATTTATTCATTTATCTTTGATTAAAAAGCAAAACATTTTAAAACCAGTACAAGGATAAAGGCTAGTAAGTCGGACTTACTGACTAACAAAAGTTGTGCTGCTTGCATTATTGACTCCCTGACTTTGTTCAGTTTCAATTCATGCACATCGTCTGTAGTCCCCAACCCAGAGTCAACCAAGAATAAGAGGAAGAGAGGAGGCACTGGAGGGCGAGTGGACAGTGAGGAGGATGGAGACAAGAAGAAAAAGAAGAAGGAGAATCAACGACCCAACTACTTTGTCTCCATCCCCATTACTAACACACAGGTAAGGATGTACTGTATTGTTTACATACTGCAGTGTTTAAAGATCATGTTGGAGTGTGTACGAGTTATTATTAAAAACCGATGAAGACTAAATTTGCTTAAACTTGTATAAATCATCATCTATTTCCTGCATTTTTCATGCAATAATATGAGTGAGAGATAATGTTTTTCTTTAAGCTAATGAAATCAATTTCTGTCCTTATCTCTTAGAAGCGAACGTTGCTCTCTCCTCATTGGTTAGCAGTAGTAGATAAGCTAAACAAGCTGGATCAGTGAGGAACATAGTGGGAATGAGTAATTATCATATGTGACAATATCCGCGTTTTTGTAACTGGTGACGATTGAAAGTTAATGTGTCCAATGACAGATAAGCTCGGCTGTGGCGGAGGTCCAAGAGGCAGTGCTTCAGCAGGAGCCCCTATTGGCCAAAGCCATGATCCCCGTCCCAACTCTGCACATCACGCTGTTGGTCACCCATCTCGCCAATCAGGAGCAAATAGACCTGTGAGTGGATGCACATGCAAGCACAAACATACAAACAAACCCAGCAGACATATAGTGTGTTATATACACAGGTCAGTAAAGTGAAGAAGGTTCAATAGCACAGGCACAAAACAATGAATGAGTGAAAAGCACACGTGTGACACCAATGATGGCTTCTTTCTTATATTGTGAAGTCATGTGAGCCCTTATCCACAACCTGATACTTAGTATTATCCAATAGGATGCAGATCATAACTGATGCACACTATAGCTGACGCATTCTATCCGTTAGCGTGTTTATGTTTGTCAATATATGCACAATAATGAAAACTTTTATTTTCCATGATAAACAATGTAGAAGAGATGCACATTTATGTTCAAATTTTACTCAAAAAACGTTTTATCATCTAAATTCATGTACTGGATATTTACACTTGTCCCACTTGAATTAATCAGAGTGTTGTGGTAAAATGACATTTCTAACCCACACATCTCTAGCAAAACTGGTGCCAGCAAAGTGGAAAAATCCATCTAATATCTGTGGTTTAGGGCAACTGAAATAAACAGTACCTCCACTGAGTGCTAATACATGCCGCAGTAAAACTCACATCTCAGTGAGTGCAGTTATTACATTTCCTAATGGAGTGCTGAAAATGACGCAGACATTATTGTGTGTTATTCATTGGATGATAGATGCTTAATCTACATGAAGTAAAAGATTGTATCATTCATTAATAATCACTTGATTCTCTCGTTATGTAATATGAGTGGGAGGGAGGAAGAGGATTAAGTTGTGACTTGGTGTGTGTGTGTGTGTGCCTGTGGATGTGTGTTGTGTATATTCATGTGTTTATATCCTTTCAGAGCCACAACCGTGCTGGCCCAGGTCAAGCCGTCATTGGCTGAGCTGCTGGGTGGGCGGGATCTGGTGCTGCCCTTCTCAGGCATCGGTCACTTCAGGAAGGAGGTGGTGTTTGTTGGGCTGGCCCCCGGACAACACAGACACACGCTGGAAAACCTGGCAGGTCAGTGACACATGTTTTGAACTCTGCTGGGATCCTCCACCGCATCTGTAAGTCTGTCAAATTCTATTTACAAGATTTAAATTCTAAATCTGATTTTGTTTAATTGGTTGTTATCAGGCTGTGTTTTGGTTTTAAGATAAATAGTATTATTTAAATTTGTTAATGTGCCGTATTTGTCTGTTTGAGGGAGTTTAAATTGAAGCTCAGGAGACCCACAGCTGATAGGAGTGTGTAGTATCTTTCTTTAGGACACTTGAACTGGGTGGATGGTCACTATTTGTGTGTGTGTGTGTGTGTGTGGGGGGGGGGGTGCTTTGCTACGGGTGGTCAAAGATTAGAAACCTTTAAACTATGAGGTGAACTTCCACACGCTTTCCCATTCATAGTCAATAGGTGACCTAAGCCTGACTCTTGTCCTGGAGTGACCTGGAGATCAGGTTTAACAGTAGAAGTCTTGAAACAAGCAACTAGAGAAAATGTTTACAGTCGAAGAGTTTATTTAAAAACACATTTATGTGAATAATTGTCGTAAAGTCAACCACATGCACTAATTTGTTATTCTGTGCGGATACACCTTCTTTTTTAAACCAGGTTAAGTGGATTTGCTGAAATAGTGTGATATATGCAGTCTCTCTCTCTGTCACTGTCTAAATTTCTTTTCACTTCATGTATTTGTGTGTGTGTGTGTGTGTGTCTGTCTGTGCGTGCATGTGTGCAAGAGAGAGATTTGTGTACTTCTTAGATTTGTCTCTTTACATCATACTTGGCTGGGTGGCAATACAGAAGCGTTTGCGTGTATGTTCTGGTGTTGTCCCCTCAGGCAACAACATTAAGCCAACGTTTCTAAGAGGATTCTCGCCCTCGTTGCTCTTGTGACACCAACACACACGCACAAACAAGCACACACACAAGCACACACACATTGACAGTAAATGAAGGTAAGTGAGGGGTATTCAGCTGCAGCATGCAAATTCACCTCTAAGTTCTACACAGTGAACCTTCAATATTGTCCATCTGCAGTTTAAAATGTTACTAAATCCGAATTATGCACCCGTGCAAACAACCACAACAGAAATTAAGGGGCTTCATTAATATGCTTTTGATCCGCAAGGTGTTGGAAAGTTTTTCATAAACATTAATTAAATTCTCAGAATTTGGAGCAGCAAGCTTGGTTTAGTGCGGATATCCTAGCTGCTCATCCACTGTATTAACCGTCCAGATCCAAGCAATACATTTGGCATATTAGTAACTGACAAGCTGAGACAAATCCCAAAACACATTTCATTCCTGTTTGACGCAACATGCAATGAATTAATCTTTCAGAGAAATTGAGATGTAAGGCCTGAGGTTATACACAAAGATGTCTGTAATCAGAGTTGGACGGTTTTGTTTTTAATCCCATCCGGTCTTTCTCTTGGAAATATCTTAAAGTCATCAGCGGCATGGAAATGTTCCGTCTGCTATCATGACTGTTATTAACTTTTCATTCCAAATTGCCAGAGAGGGTTGCAGTAGAGGTGGGTAGGTCCTCCCACTTAAAAACAAGGATTTTTGCAGAAACTGATTAGATTGCAATTCCAACATCGAACTTCCCATGCCCCTCAGCAGACGTAAGAGGCAGACCCTCCATAATTAGAGCAGTCAGACATAACAAAGCTTCATCCTGGAGTGATTAAGTGTGTGTAGCAGCGAGCCTGAAGTGTGCGGAGAGTATTAATAGAAACTGTTATTCGCTCAGGTGCTCATTTAAAAAAAAAAAACGGCAAACCAGCAAAAGAGGCCCCTTTGTTTGGTCTGAACACCTCTTTGAACTTCTGAACACATGCAACAGGGAACTGGCAATATGTGTGTTTGAAAAAATAAATGAAGCCAAGCCATTATCCAAACTACTACTTCAAACTACAAAATACGTCTCATGACAAATGATGTCTGTGTACTTACAGTATGAAATGTATTTACCTGCTCTTACAAAATAAAATATTTAATCAGACACATTTTTCTAATTGTGATGTTTAGTTTTGACCTTTTAATATGGCAAGATTTGAGGACTTTTACTTAAATTTATTACCTTATTTTTAATATTATATTTTCACCCCTGTCCATTCGTTAATTTGTTTGTTTGTTTTCAAGATTACACAAAAACAACTGAACGAATTTCCACAAAACTTGGTGGAAGTGTCTGGTATGGATCCGGGAGGAGTCTAATATAATTTGATCTGGATAAGGGAGCAGATCCGACAAATGTTATTAACAGATTGGCTTTTTTTGACATTTTCCTTTAATTTGTCAGATACAAATTCATTAATTTTGATCTAATATAAAAAGTCATGTGACTGTGTGAAATGAGGTGCAAATCCAAATAAAAATTGGAATCTAGTAGGGAATTAAAATGTTGCTTCAAAAAGGGAATGTTGTGTCTTGGCATAAGTATTCTCTCTACTGAGATACATTCTTGTTAAATGTATTGTTCTTAAACTCTTTGGAGGATTACCTACTCGTAATTATTTAATGATCTAAAATAAATGAAAATTTTTCAAGAAAAGCATATGAAGTCTTAACATTTCCAATATTAGTATCATAATCAAACTGCTGTTGTCAAGACAGTAAATCCTTCATCACTGATGATTCATCCGAATTATTATTATTCATCAATTTTCTTTCTACAATCCTAATCTTAAGATCACGAGGAAATCCACTTCTTGTTGTTGTTGTAAGAGCAAAAAAAGAAGAGGCCTGGAGTCCTACTCTCGTGTGCTCTCGTCTGCGCTCTCTGTCACTGTTATTGATTATCTTCTAACCTTTCCCTCCCTGTTCAGCTCCTCTTCTAAAAATACCTCCATTGTTTCCCACTGAACCTCATCGCTTGGTGTGTGCATCTCCGTCCGTGCGTGTCTGTCCTTGGAGCTCGGCTGTGTATTCGTTTTGTGTGTCAGTCTCTGTCTGCAGGGTCAAATGATACACAAGCAAAAAGCCTTTTTCCGTTACTCTGACGCAGATTCTCGTCCATCTGCGTCGAACTGTCTGTGTCGTCCATTACGGCTTTCAAGAAAAAGTGCATCAAGCAGATTGAGATGGTTGATTGGGAGGAAGTAGGGGTGGATTTACAGGATACTCATGCTGTTGTGGGTTTGAATCAATCTAATGTAGCCACTTCCTATGTATGATAGCACTTTACATTATGTCAACTTACAGCCTTCCTCTTTGGCCTTTTCCATTAGTGCTTATCATTGTGTATGTTTGTTGCAGGGTTGCTGCGCAGACACTTCGAAGAGCAGGGACTGCTGCAAGGAGACAGTCGTGGGTTTGAACCTCACCTCACCATTATGAAGCTGTCCAGAGCATCAAAACTACGAGCTCAGGTTTGAACACATTATCAGTACAGCTATGTTGTTAAAAGGTTTATAGAGAATGGTAGTATTTATCAGTTAGCCCATAATATCAGCCAATATGAGCCTTTCACAGACATATTAGTATCTGCATTTATGTTCGCTGATATGAAAACATTTCCTAATTAACATAGCAGAAAAGAACAAATATGTTTATGCTTTAACCGTAAAGTGTCGATCCACAATTGCATCTCTTTATCATACGGGTGTGATAATGACATCCTAGTTTAGGAGTCCAATTTTCTTATGTATATATGGGCGAAGATATAGTATCATTCTGCATCAGGCCCCAAAATATCCACATGAGTTGGTGCTCTAGTTTTATAAAATATCTTAACCCATGCATTACTGTCATTTGTACTAAGACTGCTGAGTGCTAACGTTCTGCAGAGCTCCAGATTTCCTGTGTAAAGAGAAATACAGTATGTGACTCCACACTGATTTCAGGAATATACACTAACATGAGGCCTCTGCATTGTACAGACACATGTATTAAGAAATGTCTCACACTGACATAATTTTCACCATTTGAGACTATCTAAAGTAGTTAATATGCATTTTGCTTTTAAAAAACAAAGTTTCAGTAGTTTCATTTTCTCAAATAAAGAAAACCTATTACAATTTTATTCTTTGCTGAAGTATATACATGGTGTATATTTTTGCTCTCATACACAGTCCCACTTTAGTTTGTGTTCTCATTACAAAATGACGAAATCCCAGAGAGCTGCAGTGTTGCTCCTCTGTCCCCAGCCATCATTTTTATTTCCCCTCACCTCTCACTGGCCGTTAAAAGCCAAATTATTGCTCCAGCCAGAAGTACTAGTGGGAATAACTCTCTTGCTGTGGTATTTTAAAAGACAAATGAGGGAATGTAATTTCAGAGGTGACAATGTTAAAGTTTTACAGCATATAATAAAGTATGAAGGAGCAAGAAAATAAGTAATAGTATAGAATATAGGAATTCGAGGGAAGTGGGGGTGAAGGGTGGAGAGACAGATAAGGAGAGACGAGTAGTGGTCAGGAGGGGAGAGTCAGAGGAAGGAGAGCATCTGTCTTTATTTTTTTCAACACCTGACAGCATCCTGCCTGGTGCCTGCTGGGCGGCATTCTTGTCCCCCAGTCTGTGTGTGTGACAGTGACATAAACAGTATCTTCCCTGTGTCTATTAGGGTATCAAGCGTGTGGACCCCACCCTTTACTCCAACTACAATAACAAGTAGGTGCTTGGTTTTTCATAAAGTATTTTAGCAACTGACTGACAGTGACAAATGTGTCAGTGTCAGTACTTTACAACAAGCGCAGTGACACATGCTGTAATGTGCATCCACGCTCCAGGCTTCATAAAGATGTAAGCACAAGACAAGCCAATATAATGTATGCATAATAATATTATAATACTACAAATCCGATTCTTTGTAATATTGTGCTTCACCTGTGTTTTAAAATTGCTCATGACCTTCTAGTTTTATAATTAAATCCATATTATTCCTCTAATTCCTCTCATCAACCATCTGTTTTCTGTCTTATACTTTTCCCATCCTCACTTACTTTGCCCGTGTCACTGCCACACTCAGGTTTTTTGGAGATCAGACGGTGGAACGGGTGGACCTTTGCTCCATGTTGAAAAAGAAGCAGCAAGACGGATATTACCACACTGAGACATCACTACAACTTGGTTAGTGCATACACAGACACACACAAGCAATATTGAGCCACTGGGGGGAGCTGTCTGCACACAGGATATTGAGTTTCACTGAGGCAGTAAAGCAAATGGGCAGCAGTCTTAATTTTAGGGAAATCAATTGAAATAAATGTATTTTTAGTCTTTGTTGTTGTATTGATTCCTTTGTTATGTTGAAGGATATCTGAAACCAATGTGGATTTACAAAGGACATCTGCTGGGTTGTTCCTTTCTTGTTTATTGGTATAAATGGTATATTTTATACCAGTTAAAAGAGATAGGAGTGCAGGTATTGTAACTGGAGGGCATTTTTTGAATGCAGGTTCATGTAACACCATCTAACTTAATGTG
Source organism: Limanda limanda (assembly GCF_963576545.1). Classification (NCBI taxonomy): domain Eukaryota; kingdom Metazoa; phylum Chordata; class Actinopteri; order Pleuronectiformes; family Pleuronectidae; genus Limanda; species Limanda limanda. The sequence continues at coordinate 13,211,716 of NC_083653.1, forward strand.
CTTCGCAGGAGCTAAAAGAGAAGCCTCATAAAACACTCTATGAACTCTCGAGAGCTCATTACCATTTTAGACCTCAACACTGTGGCAGCTCTCTGAAACACTGGAAAAGCAGCATGAATGGCTTCTGAATAAACACACTGCTGATAGATGACAGGTTACAGTAATGGGTTGACATGTTTAACCGTTGACTTAAGTGGAACACATGCATATATGTACACAGAATACATTTCCTGGCATGAGGTTGAGAAGTGTGTCGAAAATGGTTTGATACAGTAGATTTATTCTGACTGTATAGGCAGAAGGACAGACATGCTTGATGTGTAGTTTTTAAATGAACAGAGCAAGTGCTCAGTTTACTGTGGTTTAAAATGTGTCGTAGATCAGGTCAGTATATGTTGCATAATTCGATCAGCAGATTTCTGTGTTGTGTCTTTTGCGCTGCCTTGTCATTGAGCAGTTAACTGCAAGGCCCCATATGGACCATAGTTGAATATTGTCGGACTCGAGATGTAGCAATAAATGTGTCTACCTAAGGGTGGGGCCTCATAGCAACATGCCAAGAGCTAACAGGGAATTGGATTTCTAAATGCAAACAAACGTTTGGAGGATTATTTTATGATCGCATCCATTTTGTAGTCCACAGATACAACTAATTGTCGTAATCATATTTCTCTGTCTGTGATCTAATTCAGATATGCCACCACAAAAACAACATCCTACGCACAGATTATTAAGCTTCACCAGCCAAAATCGATTGGCAGTTATTATATAGAAACCATGCCGTCAATTTAAAATGAATGTAATGACGTGAATTCAGTAAATGTGTCTAGGCCCAAAACAAAACCTATTTTTTTCTGAATTCCTGCTTTGAACTACTAACTAGTGTAGTCTGTGGTTGTATTTAAACCAGTGATATAAAGATAACAACCATACAAACAGTCCATTTTTTTTTTAAATCAGTAAAAACCGTTATACTATTCAAAATAATAGGTGTTTTACTATCATGGCTTGACATTTATTTTATTTTAATTAAATTAAAAGCAAAAGTAAAAATGTGTTCATGATTACGTATTCAAGTGCAGGATAGCTCATGAAAATAGATACAAGTAAAAAAGTGACAATGACATTGTTACAATGACAGGATAACAATATATGGTATTCATAAGCACATTTACAGTATGCAGTATATAATGGATTGACAGGGACTCCCCAAGTGCGTGCGTGCGTGTGTGTGTGTGTGTGTGTGTGTGTGAGAGAGAGTGAGAGAGCTGTCAGCTCGAGTTGAACTCAACTGTCACAATGGTTTTTTTGTATCACTGAGTCCTCTGAGAGAGACAAAGAGTGACAGTGTGTATGTATGTGTGGGAGTCAGAGACGGAGCAGGGGGATGTTTACCTCACACTTCTCATCATCAAGAAGCTTATGTTTTCCTCAAGTGTTTTTCCACAACAATTGGTTGTGAGGGGTAGAAGTGATCCAGTTCAGTGTCGACATCAGGGATGCAGTACATGTCTGAGTCAGGAGGAGTAAAGTGTCTGTCACCTTCAAGCTTAGAGTTAAGGAGACTATGACTTAAACAAATTCATATGGTTTGAAAATGGCCAGCATTCACACTAGACCTTTAATGTTGGGCTCAGACATCAGGAATTGAATAAACCCGGGGCCATATTTATGTTGTATCACATATAAGGACAATCTTCAAAGATATTATTCTCTTCTTCTTGAAACCTTGTAGTTTAGATCACTTGCTCCAATGTTCGCGAACAGAAGCAAACAACTTAACCAGTCTGGGTGAGAAAATAGTCAGGTGAGATTTTAACAGTCAGCTCTAATAAACAGTCAGCTCTAATAACTGTCAACAGTGGCAGGCGAGCTGACCTTAACCGTTGCTTTGCAGCACCACCTGCTGCTCTGGCCGCTCTGTCTCTCTTATTAGCCGTTGTAGTTCCGCTCGGGGAAGTACTGAGGTTCAAGAATGGCTCTGTAACACCTCACACGCCCAGATCACCTGAATCAAACACTGATGCTAATCGAGGTTGAGGTAAAAAGGCCCGGAATTCCTGTCGTTGTAGACCCAGCTGTAGTTTCTGTAATTCGACCAGTGACTCCTCATCTCACAATCCAACAGATCTGACATGGGAATCAAATAAGTCATTGAAATTAGTAAGTGGTTTGATCACATGATGTTTAATTTCCATGTGTTCCGACACTTAATTCACATCACATGTCAGCCATTTTCTTTACCAGACCAATTGTGGTTGGAAAAGTCATATTTTTCACCTCTGATTTTTGATGCTGCTGTTCACATGACGTCATCCTGTCGTGCTGTGTAAATTACACCAGAGAAAACAGTGGCGGCTGGTTTATGATCCTCTTCACCCCTGTTACACACATGGTGCAGCTGAGCTAGTGTGCTCCTTGTGTTGGTCAGTGATTGTCTGGTTGTATACGTTAATCCCATAATCCAAAGCACAACATAATCCCCACTGATACACAACCCAATACGGGGGAGATTGTGTGTGAAGATGAGGAGGGAGGCCAGAAAATACAGACAGTGGGGGGTTGGGTAACAGGTTGTTTGCAATATATTGACATCATTATTATTAACAAGGAACCATACCTAGAAAGTTAAATTGTTACTCTCTTATAGCTTTATTTTTATGTCCCAGCCAACTCTAATGAAAAAGATCTATTTCTGTAGCTGATGAAAGCTCCATAATGTCTGCCAGCTCGTTGTTAACTGGGTCTGTGTGCTGCTGCGTGCTCAGCAGGGCTGAAAACAGCTGCCCCGGCGCTGACACAGTGAGAGCAGCTCGAATCTGCAAATGTAAAAAACTCACAAATCTCCATAAAGTCAAGGGGAGCGGCGGATTCAGGTGCAGGTGCACTATGTCTAACACATTTAGTTTGATGGTTATTGTCGTTTGATATCTTTCACTTAAACAATTGTTATTTGAGAGTTCAGTGATTCCAAAGCAGTTGTCAAACACACACATACACCCACATATATTTGAGTCTCTCTCAGCACTGTTGAAATCTGATATAGATGTATGCATAGGAATGTAGACAGTTCAAGATGTGTGCGTGATGGATGATCGTCATCACTCACGTCCTCACTTCAAAAGGTATTTGTTGGGAACATCGTGAGGAACGCTGAAATCTTTTTCCTTTTAGTTTGCCGGGTTGTTTGCATGGGTGAAATTCCAACCGTCTTGCTTTTAGAAACAGATCTTTACATGTTTACATTCCTATGTGCGCACACATATGCTTAGTGTGATGTGTCAAGTGAAAAATAATTCTTTCAGTAGACTTGTCTGCAGCTCCTGCATCGACCTGTTTGTGTTTACAGTATAAAAACTCCCGCCCACAGCTTTGCATCCAGAAACACATTTGCAGTATGTAAATACATCAATTTAGAGATGCCCTCGGACACAATTATGCGTAATCAAAAATGCAAAGCACTCAAAACAGCACACGCTCATGGACACATGACGGTGGATCATTGCTCTGTGACCTTCTGGCATTTCATTGAGATGAGGTACCTCACTCTCTAGTCTGTGCTGCTACTGTTTTCCAATAAAAGGAGCCACTGGCTGTGCTCATTTGCCAGCCATGTGTGCCAGATGATGGAGTTTGCTAATTTGCATGTAAGTGGGCTAATGTCTCTGCAGAATTACTGAATCAGGGAAGTGCAACATTTGAGTGATGCAGGTTTTTTGGAGTTAAGCATTTGTTAATATGTACTCTGGGATATTTCATGTCTTGAATCGGAACAGCAGTGTGCACCTTCTAGGCCACAACTGAATAGATTTGCTCAGTTCTTAATCATAGAAAAAATTATAATCCCTTTAATTTGAATGCATTTCACATATTTTCCCCCACAACAGCAGAACATTTAAATAAAAGTCAATTAAACAACCAGTGTGGAAAAAAATATTTTTATGAGGCCAATTTAACTCCAGGCACTTGCGGTGTCACAGTTAATTGTTTCTTGATACTCAGCAGCTCATACGGATTTTGTACCAATTTTTCTAGCAGCAGGAGGCTCATGCACATGGGAACATAACGAGTAAAAACAAAAACCCATGAACACGTTATCTATCATTGCTCTCTCACACACATCCCTCCCCTCTGTTTCATCAGAATGAGAAAGCATCTGAATAAGGTATTTTTGTTGAAGCGTTTTGTCTTTCCATCTCATTCCACAGGAGCATTGCCAAAGTTTGTTTGATGATAGCTGCGTGGCATTCTGACACGTCTGAGGCTCAAGTAATTTCTAGTACTGATAGGCACCACAGGACGCAATTATACACTTGACAAAATAGTATTTGTGGGGAGGTGATGATAATGGTTATTCGTCAGCAAGAAAGCTATTTTAAAATCCTTGATTAAATGTGCATTGTAACAAAAGGCCTCTCACCAGTGGTACGGTCATCAAATTTTGATCGAAATTACAAGCAACAGAGTCGCTAAAACGTTAACGTCATTGTCAGTGTTTTTAGAGTCGCAGATGTCTCCACATGGTGAAAAAGAGAAACGTCTCAACCATGAAGATTACTCAAATTCTTATGGACTGATTTTCATGACATTTTGTCAAGGGGTGGGAAATGAACCAAGGAAGAACCCAATAAATGTTGAAACAGGATTCGGCTAATCAGGGTATTTCTTTCCACCTTCTTTAACTTGGTGAGCTAGGGAGTCGGCCATGGGATAGGTATGCTAGTTCTAGTTTGCAGTGATTTTCTGGGAGTCGCAGGATGTTTGTGGAGAAAAAGGATTAAATATATTCAAAAGAAAATTAAATATTGTGGGAATTGTTTTTACATTGAATAGTCTGTTCCAATCTGCTAAAGTATGGATGTTGTAAAGTGTGTTTGAGAACTGAGGAATGGAGGGGCTGCATACCAGTGATTAAACTGGTAGGTGCTAACTTGAAAAGGTATGGCACCTCTGCACTATTGGATCGAGCAATTGCAAACAGCATATATAGGGTCTTAAAGATGCAAGAAGTAGCAGCAATACTCTGCTGGTGCTTTTCAAATCTTGCTATAGCCAGAACATAAAAGCTTGTACATAATATCTCACCTTGGTATCTAAATCTGGATTGAGTGCAGCAAACAATCAGGACCTGAAACCTAGAGCTTGCAGTAGTGAATGTTAAGAGGATAGAAGACGGGATTGAGTGAGATTAAGCAGAGATAGAGGTGGTCTGGAGACGGAGGAGAAAGGAGGCAAATAAAAGCAGTGAGTGAGTAGACAGGCGGACAGAAGGACAAGTGTAGCCGATAGAAGAGGATGAAGCAAGGAATAAAGGAGATTAAACCAGAATGATGAATGATGAGGACAAGAGGAAGAAGAAACAAGTCATGAAGGTGACACAGATGTGCAAGCTAGAGTTAGATATTAAAGGAGTCCCTTAAGATTTCTGCCTCAGATATGATCACATGTGATGGGTCAGCTACAACCAATTAAAATATTTCCATCTGTTTCTGTAACATACATTTTATTTCACATTTCATTTTAGTTCAGAAGGTTACTGCATCTTTAAAAAAATGTTGTTTTAGTCTTGCAAAGTAGTTAAAATGTCATAATAACAAACCAAACTGCCACCCTTGATGGCATCAAGTTTTAATAGCAAACAAAACTAACTAAGTTTTGTAAATTACGCAATGCAAAGAAAGTAACTGAAAAATCCCATCACTATTTAAGATGTGAGTGAGTCAGAAAAGCTTTGACAGCCTCAACAGCTTGGATGGGCTATTAAAAATACCACAGAGCAGCCATTTTCAACCCAAAGTGCCTGACTGGTCATTTTGTCTATTGGAGCGAGAGTAAATGCTAAAGTAGCATGAGTGCCTGTGACAAATGCAGCTTTACATTAACTTCACCGAACTGATTCGACACGTTAAGCTGGTGAGCCTGGGGTTTCAGCATGACACTTCACTGACAGCACACAGGCAATGCTTGTTAACATGTCTTAAGTTAATTATTCATAGACGCACTGTGATAGACAGCCATATCACAGAGTAATTTGTAGCATGCAGTTGTCTTCATCGCTTTGTTGGCTTTTGTGACTGTGGCAACGTGTCGACCTTGAGCGACACAAAGTCAACACTGTTGCTGTGTTTTCTTTTGCCGTCACATTCTCTCTCTTTAATCTGGTAGTTAAACAGGTTCTCACACACTAAATATATACTGCACCACACTACGTACCTACTTGTACAAAAACAAAGATAAAACATCCAGATATTGTTTCCGAAGTCTTGCCATTTTGACTTTATTTGGTTGAGAGTCTGTAAAGAAGTTATTATGATGTCGGGCTTTGAGGTCCCGCCAAAAACACATGCTCGACCAATTTTTTAAGCAGAATAAAATTAACTAATTAAATCCAAACTTTCTGGAAATTATTTCCTCATTAATGTACACTTTCTTTAAAACCGCCATTTGTGGCCCTTGGATTTAATGATATTGGCATAAATGACTGACATTTGTGTCCTCACATCTCTTGTAGTCTAATGGGGCATCTCCATGCAACCAGTAATACAGTCTAATGCTCATGAGCTCCTTTTATTCCTCTACGCTGCTATCTGTTACTCCTCGCTTGTTTTATTTACCTCACTGAGTATCTCCATTATGCCTCTGGAGTCCTCTTAGCTGGATGCCCACAGAACCAAATTGTCTCCATTTAGAGACGGATGGTCCAACTGTGGACTGATGAATATTAAAACTCTTTCACATGCTTTCAACTCTTTTCAGCTTTATGCAAATCAGCCTCGTAAATCCACTGAGATATTTTTTTTTGTATTGCGTGGTTGGTTTCTCTTGTGACTAATAAACCAAAAATGTTTGATTTTGATTTTTTCATAAATATAGCCCACACCTACAATCTTGTTTCATCGATTGGACTCCATGTTTACCAGCTCTTGACTCCACTTAGCTGTTGTTGATGTCATTAGCCAACATGTCCTACAAGGTATTTGGTTCAGGGGTATGGAACCACATGTACATTTGAGTATTATGTGATGCATGCAAAAACAATTTTTTCTTTGTCACTTCAATTAAATGTCCTGGAATTTATACGTTAAAAAACGAATCGGGTTTCTGCTCCGCGTTACAACAACTACTACTAGTCAGAACTCAGCTGACAACTGGGAGAGTCCATCCCTCTGCCAAGGCCAAAAAACAATCTCACGATGATTAAGTAAAAGAAAAACCCAGGATTCAGCCCTTTAATCAAATCTGCTGCAGTAGTTGACAGGTTCTTCTTCAGCCCTCATCCAACACTTCCACTGAAATATATGCCCAGATGTTGATAAAAGCGCTAAGTACATATTTAATGTAGCAAACATAACAGACGACCGTTGGACTTGCAGTACTCTGTGGCTACACCTGATTAAATTGGCCTTTGCACCATGTCATGTCTGAGGAGAATTTCTCGTGGAAACACTAAAATACCAGACATGTCACACACAAGCTTGACACTATTCTCAGTAGGTGCCTTTTTTGTAGTCGCACACCAGGGCGTGTAGTTGTTGCTGGATTTTATTTTTGTCTGTGCAAGTAAGCTTGTCTTCAGTTCATTATTCAAATAAGTGTTAAGATAAACAGTAAGCAGCCATTTCACAGAGTCCCTGTTATCTGCAGCAAGCAGTGGTTTTCTCTGTGTGTCTAACCCGTCTTGTGACTGAGCACTGAGGCACCATGAGCCAACCCTGAGCTAAACAAAGTCAGCACTGTTGCTGTGTGTTCTTTTGCACTCTCTCTCTCTCTGCACTGGAAGGCATAATGGGAAGCATATTTATTGTGGCATTTAAACAGGTACTCAGATAATCCCAAAGCTGTTGTATAGTTGAACTCTCCGCGAACAAATTCTGAACCTGACCCAGGGCTCGACATTGAGAGCTCTCACTTGCCTTTGCGACTTAAAATAGATGTGTGCAAAATGTAACATGTACTTAGGAGCTTGTGTGCCAATAACTTGTATTCAAAATTTAAGACGCTACTTTTTTCCTCAGGTATTTTTGAGCGTTTTGCCTTTTGGACAATAAATGTGAAATGGGGCAGGAGAGCAGGGGAGAGCCACAGAAAAGCTCTGGGTCGGAGCCGAACCTGTGGCTGCTGCAGGAGTGCTTAAGCCTCCATATGTGCTGCGCCGCTACCTCACCTGGCAGCACGGCTGACTAAGCACTGAGGCACCACATCTTTTTACTTTTTAGCAGAAAGGTTGATAACACGGTGTTGATGATGACACAGTCACTGCAATCTACCATTATCCGTTGAACCCACAATCATTTGATTTCACGTGGACTCTGGCTGAGCTCAAAACAAACCAGATGACCTTCTGTCTGAGCAGACTTTTTGGTGTTAAGAAACAAGAATGACTTATTATAGAGCTGTTCATACTGTTAATACAGAATAGTCTGCATAATCCACTGAAAATGAGCGTAACCGTGAAATATTGTTTCGGCACAGTGGTGTTTGACTGATTTCAGAGCCCGAGGTTGGAAAGATTCACAAGTTCAACGAGTTCCAATGAAAATGTCTCGGGTTAAAATAACAAATGTTGCCGGCGGTACTTCATATCAGCTCTCACTAAATGAACTTGGCTGTTGTCAGTACTTGTCAAAGATAGTTTGTGAGAGAAGAGCTGCCACTCTGTGACACTGGTGGACAACCACGCGTGAGCTGAGTGTTTCTGCACTTCCAACAGAGTGAGACACCTTTTCTTCTAGTCAGTCGTGTAACATCACTGCCGGAGGTCGTATTCTCCTGACTGAACTTTCATTCATATTTTATGAGCAGTTTCCCTTAACTTCTAACTAATGGACGTGGATCTCAAATATTAGTAGATGCCTAATATTAAATAATTGATTAATTAATACTCGATCAGGATATCCTGGTAAAATAAGACCAGGATATCCATAATTTGAAGCAGAAGTTAGATTTTGTGTGCGTGCGTGCGTGCGTGCGTGTGTGGTGTGTTAAGTGGCAGCTGTGAGCTGAATGCTACTGTTAAAGACTGGGTTCCTCTGTCTATTCACACAGCTGAGCTCAGTGCACCATGCACTACAATGCGTTAGTATGCATGTGTGTGAGTGTGTTTGGTTATTTAACATCCTCCTCGCTCTTCACAATCCCATACTCTTGTTTGTAATCCCATTGTTAATCCTTCAGAGTGGAGATGTGCTTTTGACTTGACCCTCCGTGTGGGTTTTTGCTCGGGGAGCAACAAAAAGAAGCAGCCCTGAGACTGGTTGAGATTCATTGTTCTAATCAAGGACTCATCAGCAGAGCTGATGGAGGGGATGTTGAAAGGGCTTGAACTGAGGCCTTGTGGTTGAAAGGCAGCGCCTCTTATTACCTCACTACCTGCGTCCTCAAACCTGCTACACATTGGACATGGATAAATGCTCAGATACATGGTTAGGTTACTTTTCTTTCCTTTAGATTTATCTAGCTAAGTTTTAAATCAATCTTTAATGAGTACAGAGGCTGATTGTCTGCCGCTCATCAATTGAACAACAACAACTGAATCTTAATTTCACCAATAGAGAATAATGGTGAAGGCAGCAGCAGAACCAAGATTTCTGCATATATATTAGCTTCAAATTCCTCAGCTAGTTTTAGAATTATGCAACTATTCAGGCAGTGCAAATCTTGTGCAGTGGGATTACGTAGTAAACATAGCATTTGTTGAGAAAGTGCTGCCAGAGTCGGCTGCTGCTGGACATGACCCCTCCTCTCTGTGTTGAGGGAGTCGGACAGTAAGGGGGTTTTCGGTCAAATTCAACACTGGGAACTGGACTGACCACATTTAGTATGTATACCAGAGTTTGAGCTGCAGATGACGACTTGCTGGTTTTTTGGAGGATGACCAGCAGGCTTTGTGCAGCCAGTACAAGTCATTCTACTTCTCTTTGCACCACTGTGTGGCCAAGAAACTTAATCTTTTTTCTTCTTTTTGTTTGGCTTTGAATGCTCTAGTCTGGTTGCAATGCGGAAAAACCAACATGGTTACTGTTTTTTTGGATGATTTGGGACCCCTATGAGGGCTTTCTGTGGGCAAACCCGTAGTTGGGATAGCCAATAGAAAACCCTCAGGGACTTGTATGGATTAGCCCTTTGGGGCTTATGGTAAAATGTACTACAGGCCATCAAGATATCAAGGACAGACCATAATACAAAGTACAAACCGATAGAGAGGGACTCTCTCACTCTCCCTTATAAAGCTCACTCTCTATTAGTGTGTCGCAGTGTGTCAGACCCACCCTTGTTCTGGGCCACCTTAAGCTTGGTTGAGTTCACTTTGCTGCACTGCCATGTTTCTACAGTTGCCCCGAACAGAAAAAAACAAACACTGACTCTAGAGACGACCTCTGTGCAGGGATGGGCAGTATTTATGATACAAATTAGCATTTGGTGTATTTGATAGGTTTGATTATAATTTATGCCTATTTTTCTATCAAAATACGTGTTTTTTGTATTTAGTAGTAAAAAAAAACTGTGAAACACTTTCTGTGAGACATCTGTTTGACATTATAAAAAAGAAAATTGATGCATACAGCCTCTGATAGATATAGATATATGTATACATTTGCAATGTGATTTCATGCTCCTTGAATTCAGTTTCAGTAGTTTAAAAAGCCCAGTGAGAAAGTGAGTAAAACGATGCATTAGCTCATCTTAGGCAAGTGGTATTAAAGAAATAACTTCACATGACTCCATCAGGTCCTGCTCAGATTGGTTCAAAGAAATCCAGGCTCTTGTACGTCACATGTGCCTCATTTTTGAAGGACTGCAGCAAAGATGATATGAAATAAATTTAATATATATGGGAGATAACTGATAATCTCCTCATGCCTTTCCCATTTTCCCGTGACCCTGTCTTTGCTACTGACCATTGACTGTAATCCATTCTTGACCTTGGAACTGACCTATTTTTAAACAATGATGAAAAAAAAATGTTTCCTTTTTTTGGGAGATGTTTAGCCCCTTGAAAAACCATTAGGTCCCATAAATAACACAGATGCATGCAGTAGGAGGCTGCAGCGGCCGTCTATTCAACAACCATTATTCAAGCTACAGTGGCAAGTGTAGGTGGAGCCTGTAGCCCCCTCCCCCTACACACACACACACACACACACACACACACACACACACACACACACACACACACACACACACACACACACACACACACACACACACACACACATGCACCGTAGAGTCTGCTGTCTCCTTATGTGCACCGCTGGCTTTTCCCCATCAGTACACTTGCCACACTTCTAAGGGGGCTTACTGTCTGTTCTCCTGAACATATATATTTGCTAAAGCTCGCTCACAGACCCCTCCTCCTGGGTCTGCATCTGATCTCACACACACACTTTTTATCTTACACACATGCAGTCCTCCACTCTGCACACATTTACACGTGTTAAAAATTCTCTTATTGTCTCCTGCATGCACACACCCTCCCATTCTCTCTTTCCTCCCTCCCTCTCCCACTCTTCTCCCTCTCCCTCTGTCCCTCTCTGCTACACACACTCACACACCCCTCCTCCCTGTGTCAGTGCAAAGTAGAGCGAGAGCAAGGAGCCACTCGTTCATTTTTTTTCCCATCGTCTCCTGCCTTGCTCCGTCTTCACCGGGGCGGCACAGAGGGAAAGGGAGGGTGTCTCTTTTTTTTTTGTTACCTCCATCCTCACCGAGTACGTCTGAACGTTCGAGGGGGGATAAAGAGTGACACAGAAGGGAACAGCCAGGGAGATAAAGAGTGGGGAAAGACGGGAAGAAGCAGGACCCTCGTTCCATCTATCTGTCTCAGAACAAGGGAGAAAGAGAGAAAGAGGGATAACTGCAGGGAGAGGGGAACAGGAGGAGAGGGAAGGAGGCGCCATGGGTCAACTGTGCTGCTTCCCTTTCTCCCATGCCGAGGAGAAAATCAGTAAGTGTCTCCTGGCTCCATGCGTGGGTGTGTGTTGTGGCAGAGACTGTGTGCCTGTAGTGTTTAAATATCATATACACTGTGTGAGTGTTTGTGTCTGTGCACACGGTTACATCCATTGTGTTTAACCTAGAGATGGACAGGGAGTACATGTGTGTGTAAGAGAGCGTGACCGTGCAATTCCCATTGTGTGCAGTCTGGTATTATGTGTTAGTAGAGTAATGGTCTGGAGATTTAAAGGCTTCTGCAACAAGATTATACAGTTAAGCTTTACTGATAAGAAAGTACAACGTGCAAACATCAACTGAGAGCAACAAAGTTACAGTATGTTCTTACACTTTGCACTGATCAGATTTGGTTTATTCCTGCACAGAATAGAAACTTAAAGGTGCTGTGTGGAGTTTTCTTGGGTGTCATTATTCAGTGTTAATCACTAAAACACACTGGGTAGCCTGGAAGTCTAAAGACCCTGATGGTTCCTCATGAGACATTTGCAAAGCCAATCATTTTGGATTTTCTTAACCAATGTATGCTAGCTCTGCAGTTTTCTTCTTCTGCTGTTTTGGATACATCGCTGTGCCTCTGTGTGCATTACTGCCACCAACTGACGCGGGTTGGCACCATGTCCCGTGTGCACGATACAAAGTCGCTCGTGAATGTAATCACTTTTGCAGAACCACTAGTGGCCGAAAAATCCAGATGGTAACTAAATCACGCGGATCAGTGGACACAGTGGACATGGCAAATTGGTTTCAAGGGACGTTGACAAGCAGCTTTCTATCCAGTGTTGTGCATTTCCTTAGTCCAACTGTGTGTATGATAGTAGTAGTTTCCACATTTTATTTGTCACCATCATTAGCATTCCTCTGTTCATCTTTTGGAAAACATTTCTTCTGTTTTCGTGAGTTCTTGCTTTACTGCTTCAACTCAAAGGCCTTAAAGCTGAAAAAGTGGGAGAGACATTATTTTCCCCTTCAATTTACACATTCTCCTTCATTGAAAAGTCTGAGAAAAGCTCAACTCCTGTAGTCAAAATATTTTCTGAAAAGTCAGCGTGTGAAATAAAATCCCAACATTTCCCTGAACATCTGTCTGACGCCTCCTGAGTCACAGCTGCAACCTTTAGGGCAGGTTACACATGATCTCAGGTGAAAGGTCATCATGTGGCATAAACAGACTGGTAAAAGTCAGCTATTTATAACTAAAAGATTTTGCATACAATCAAAATGAATACATCTTGAAATAGGGATTGACTAAAGGAGCTTTGGATAACGAGAGCGTTAATTTGGATTAGTTACTTATTTGTTCTCGTTTTCATTCTAGTGCAAGAAATTGATTATTTCGATTCTTATTTAAAAGATTCTGTCATCAAACAAACAGCACTTTTTTTAAGCTAAAAACTAGAGTGTACCTTGCCTCTCGCCCAGCTACGATTGGCTCCAGATCCCCACGTAAACCTCATTGTATAGATAACAGATGGATAGTGGAAATTACAAAATTAATATTGCTGCCAACATGTTGGTTGGATTAATGATTATATAAATTGCGGTACAAAGTCATAAACTGTGTGTGTGTGAACCTTGTATAAAATCCTGATCCTGCTGATGATCCTGTCATAAACACAGACTTTGACACTGTGTAGCAATATTCATAAAGATAATGTGTGTGCGTGTGTGTGTGTATGCATACATATTTTTCAGCACAGATAACGAATATTGGGGCGTCATCTACACACTTTACTGCATGCTCTCTATTCCAGCTTCTCTTTCTCCTCCACCCCTGTGTTTCCCTCCTGTGTCCTCTCTCTCTCTCTCTCTCTCTCTCTCTCTCTCTCTCTCTCTCTCTCTCTCTCTCTCACTCCCTCTCTCTCTCTCTCTCTCTCTCTCTCTCTCTCTCTCTCTCTCTCTCTCTCTCTCTCTCTCTCTCTCTCTCTCTCTCTCTCTCTCTCCCTTGCAGCTGCTTTGCTATAAACAGTCGAGGCCACTGTGCCCTACTTCTGAGCAGAGAGAGAGGGATGCTGGGAGAAGGGGAAAGAGTGATGCGGGGAATGAAGACTAATGAGGGGAAAAGCGCGGAACGGACTTTAAGAGAAATCGTGATATTGAGACAAAGGCAGAGGGGGTGTGTGCACTGCAGGTCAGATGCTACCCCTGTGATGTGGTGACAGTCGCCCTCGTGAGCACAGCAAGACACGCGCATGCCCTGTGCGTGTACTGTGTGTGTGTGCGTGTGCCCGAGCGTGTGCGTGTGAGCTTGCAGTACGCCTACATGTGAATCAACCTTGACTAATACGACAAGGCATCACAAAGTGTTGTTAAAATATCATCATTACATCATATTAACACCAAATGTTTTAAATAATAAGCTCATTAATTCTTCGTGACAGGGAGAGCGACTTTTGATCTTAGACCATCAAAATCTGATCAGTTCATCTTTGACTTCAAATACGTTACAGTTACGTTACCTTTTATTGAAACTATGAGAAAAGTTGTCAAGTCAACCAGAATGTGTTAAAGAGAAAATAAATGAATTCAGAAATAAATAATTAGCTGTTGGAAATATCTATAGATATTTCGCAGTTTAGATGACAGCGGTGTTTGACCAAGTAATAAACTAACCCTAAAGGAAGTAGCACCTATTTCCATTATTGATTATTTTGTGTTGATTGTTCCAGGTATTAGTACATCTGTAAAAGGCCAAAAATATTGTCTGTGAAGTTGATCAAAGGAGGACAAGATTCTGTCTTCAGTTGTCTTCTTTTGTCCCACCAAGAGCTGAAAAACCCACAAACATTCAATTATTGTTAAATAAAGAGCCAGTTAAGGCAACATTTCTCATACCAAAGGGGATATTTGCTGTTTTGATTGATCAATCAACTGTAATGATTGATCCACTTAAAAACTTTATCCTGATTGATTTTCTGTCAGCCAAGTCAAGCAGTTAAATAGGAGACTATACCCTACTTTCCAAATGGCCACATGGGGGTGTGATCTGCATCGATCCAGTTCTCCCTATAGGCATTGGTCCAAGTTTCCACCAGATTCCATTGAAGTGATTAAATGTTTTTTTAAGATTTCCTGGCAACCGTCGGACAAAGTGACAAACAGAACTCAACACATGATAGTTACTCTGTTTCAGCATGAAGCTGCATTAGAAAGTGGAGTCTCTAAATGGTACAGTAATAAGTATTGGTCTTTTCACTCCCTCACTGCTGCTCTTTTCGAGGTGATGCTTGTTTTTGCCGCCTCTCTTTTCTTGTTAAGCACTCCTCATATTAACTAAGTCTTTTTTCTTAAGTTTGCAAACATGTGATCTTTTAAGCACAAACAGCACCACTGCCCTTATAGCTTTGGTTTGGTTTGTACTTCACAGCCAGACTTGAATGGCAGCCAGAGCGTGTAGGCCCAACAAACCCCTTATGAAACCACATTTAAATTCACTAGATCTGGATTTTAATTGCATTTGCACAAAATCGCACACACATAAATATAAGTGTCCTAAACATGCAGACAATGAAACTGGATGAAAAAGTCTGTGTATCTTTCTCGCATTAACTTTGATAACCTCTGAGATACAGTAATTAACCATTTAGTTATATACCTGTAGACATATTGCTGAAAGTCAGACAAATATATAAAATGGCTCAAATGGCAAACTTCCTTCAGGTTTATTTCTGTTATCACACTTCTTCTGATTCAGCATTAGTGGGGAAATGAACATTATGTTGAACAAGAATGGCATGACCTCGGCGAACGCCCATATTCAATCAAGCTACATCAAGTTGTACACACTCACACATATCAGTGCCTGATTCTTTTTTTAATCAAGATCCATGAATTATTCTCTGAGAAATCAATGTAGCTTTTAAAAAATTCCCTATCTTTCAATTTTAAAGAAAGTGAAAACAAATCCTGTCATCGCACCAAATTGAATACGTTCTTTTCTCACCCATTCACCCAATCTGAATTCTAGCAATGCTGCTCACTGACATACAAACACAGATCAACATGTAACCTCCTAGGTGGAGGTGATAAAGGCAGCATTCCTCCTCACAGAGGGGCACAGATCGGGTGAAATAATGAGGGGTGACTAAGCCTCTAGTCTGCCACTGCATGAGCTGGTCACCTGCATCCTTTCTGCTCTTGATAGCTGTCAAGGTTTGCAAACACAAAATGGTTACAAATTCTGCCATGCGGTTGTTGTCATGAGCCTCTCACAGAGAGGAAAGGGAGTGCTGCTGAAGACAGCACAGACCACATGTGAGGAAGAGGGGGAGCAAGATGAGAGGAGAACGGGGCGGGGGATTAGAAGGCGCAGGGAGAGAGAGCGGAAGGGATGCATGCAGCACTGCTTGATTCATTCTTTATTTTTTCGGTCCCCCATTCATTACTCTCTGCCAAGTTTGCTCCTTTTCCTTCCAGTGCCTCTCCGTGTAAACTCTTTCTCGCTCCGCTACCGTGCACCTTCTTTGCATCAGAATGAGTCTGACAGCCAACGACAGCTCAGTGAGCCGGGTCAGCGAGCAGAAAAAGACATCCCTGACGACTGACTGATTTTTGCGCGAACCCGGGTTGTGACACAGCGGAGGGGAAGGCACAGCTGGGTTTACGTTTCAACGCACTCATGCTCTGAAGCTTCGCCAGAGGGAATAAGCCACTGAGCTTTTGTTCTGTGAAGGCAAATAGAAACAGATCAGTGCCTGCTTTTTGTAAGGTGCAATCAATAAGAGATGTTAACATCCTCATTGCTCTGTCTCCCCGCTGTCTGGTTGTGATCAGGTCTCACTGGGTCACAGCCAGTCTGTTTAAGCAGAAACAGGCTAAATCTGTCACTGCACTTTAAGGCGTTATTAAGCACATAATAAAAGCTGCGGTCGGCAAAATTTATGGATTTAAGTGCTAAAAATCCATCACGTTGCTGTCACAGCCAATGTGCTGACACAGGGTGTGATGCCAAGAGGCAGAGGCATATGATTCCTTGTGACGTTTTCATCTGAAACGATTACGATTACTGTTATGATTTATAAACCACCAACCCCCCCGTCCCTGCAGGAACCACACTACATCACATTCGGTCATGATGGGGCCGTGCTGAGCTGACAGAGCCCCGTCACGGTGTGTTTATGATGTGGTGAGTTGGGCGAACAGAGCGGGTTGTGATCAGTAGTGCTGTGACACCAGGCTGCAGAACTGAAAGGTGTTTTATCAAAGCCATGAACCTTCTCGCTAGAAAGGCCAGGCTGTTTGTTTGATCTACGGTCGAGCAGCGTTCACAGGGCGCCACACGCGCACGTCCAGCTGTACGGCTTTAATGTCTGCATCCCCTTTCACACCTGTGAACCAAATCTAAGTGATGCTGAACCACTGTTTGCTATGTAAATCAATAATGACATATTTTTAGCCATTCCAGTCACTTGGCTGTCTGGATGTCAATGGCAGTCAGTCCAGACTGAACCAGAATGACAATTAGTAGAATATGTACCTTCACCAAAGTCCCCCTTGAAATTCAATCGAGCTGCACCAAATTGGACACAATCTGGCCCTATGCTGTTTCTCTATGCCTGAAATGTTCTGCTTTTTGTCATCATGTTCAATTCAGGGAGAGAAAATGAAAATGAACTCTTTCCATCAGCAGTTTTCATTATTGTCAAATTAGTTTAGCCTGTTGTTGTTGTCAGTCTGTGGAGTCACAGCGTCAGGGTCACATTGCCACCGCTCGCTATTTCACATCCAGCCTCCGTCCGTCCTCACTGTGTCGTTTTGAAAAGGTGTGAAAACAGAGCTCTGATGGCGTTCCCCCGTCTCACTGGAGGGAATTTATCAGCCATGAAATTGTCACTCAGTGCACTGGAAGAGAGGAGGAGACTCTCACACTTCTGGGCACCAACATGCTGTGTTTCATTGCTGTGGCACATGGGAGAGCTTGTCAGAGATGTAATTATTCTTCATTTATTGCTGAATTAACTGGAATGCAGGTGAATTAAGCCACACTTTGGGAAATGTTGAGAACCGGAGATGACAGAGCTGCAGGATTTTAATCCTAGAATCTTCGTTGAGTGTTTATCTTATGCTTAAAATGTCTTATTTTACATTAAATACAGTTCAATGCAGTGTTTAAGTGAATTTATGGCAGAAGTGCTTTACTCAAAGGCTGTTTGATGAGGACATGAGGCACTTTAGTGTCTCTCGGCCGATCTTCAAGAATAAACAGCTTTGGTTTATTGATCTGACTTTCTACTTCCAGCCGAATGTTTAATTTACTGGAATAATCTTCGTTGAGTTCACTTTTCAGCACAAAACCCTAATGTTCTGCATTTATTCATGGAGTGCATATATGTAAGCATTGTCTATGTGGTGTTGAACATTAATAATACATAAACAGGTCCATCAATAGGTCAAATACAGGAGTATGTATTGTCCTGTAAAGTGAATTTATAAAGTTGTTAAAGTGCGCTGCAGTCAGTCTCTCATGTCTGAGAGAGTCTCTGGTATTTCCTGAGGAAACCACTCCACCATCAGAGTTTTACTCCCACCTACCCCGCAGCTCCACAGCCTCGAATTTACCCCCGCTGTCCTCGTCCGCTTCTCCTTTTTCAAGGCCTGTCCTTCCCTAGTCCCCACTCCTCCTCCTCCTCTCCTGTCCTTGAATGCACCCGCTCCCCTCTTTTTTCGCTCCTTTCTTTGTGTTTTCGTTCCTCATTCGCATTACCATTAAGGAGGTTCTTGCGAAACACAAACATCCTCAACCCTCTTCTTCCTCACATCACGTACTGTAGTCCTCCTCCTCTTTGTCCTTCCTTTTCCCTCCTCCTCCTCATCTGCCCGTTGCTCTCTCTTCATTTATCCTCTTCCTCTCACCAGATACGCTGCAGTGAATTCCTGCTCAGGCCTCTCTTGAGGGCTTTCATGGAATCATTTGATTTGGAGCAAGAAAAAATTAGTCATAGCAGCAGATTATTAGGCTGGATTTAAACATAATCAGTTAGGCTGCTCTATCCAGTGAATTTGATTCAGGCCTTTTAATGGGATTATTTTGAGACCCTTTGATACAGCATGAAGATGTGAAACGCTTGTGAAGGGGTCATATCACCAGAGAAGCTGCCATCAGCATGTAACAGAAAGTCCTCTCTCAATCAAAGAAAGTGCGATGTATACCAAAAGTGCCTGAGTTATTTGGAGGAAGGAGTTGTGACAGAACAAGATGAATCGCTGAGCAGGGAAGTTTGAAGTTATGGTGTTTAGAGGTTCTCACGCAGCACAAAAGTAATCACAGCAGAGCGGCGCCCGGGAGAAACAAGAGAAAACACAGGGCACAGCGGTGATGCTGGGAATGAAATGAAAGCAAAGCAGACACGCGGTAGCTGTCACTTGAAGTTGTGCAGACTCGCAGCTCGGTAACAGCGTAAAGTCATCATTCAAAACACAGCACATGTTCACCGACAGCCTTTTAACATTTCTGAAAGACTACAAACCAGCAAGAAGGAAAGTGTGAAACAGGAACAAAGCAGCTGTTGCACTTTGGGCTAAACTCTTATGTCTCATTGCAGCGTCTCTTTTAGATATAGTGAACTATGGGAAATTATTGGTAAATGTAACTCTCTAGAATTAGAGCTTTGACTTACGATTATTAACTTGCAGTCTGAGTCTATTTTCAAAATTAGGCCACAGCTGTGCTTTGAGTTATAGCAACATCAATATCATCGTCACAATTACAACGCTTATGTGCTGACTTTAATGTTTGCCATCTTTGTTTAGCAGATAGCATGCCAACATTTGCTAATCATTAACCAAAGCACAGGAAAAAGTCAAATGTTCAGCGATAGATAAAAAGCTAAAGTAAAAAATGTTCATGCTATTTTAATAATAGATCACTTAGGTAACTCTCAACTGGTCTCTTGTTCCAGCTTCAGTTTCACATATGGGAGTTGCTGCTTTTTTCAGTTTTCATTAATAATGTAATGTCTTCAATTCTTGGATTAGATTACATCCCCTCGATTTCAAGAGATTCGAGTACAAAGCAATCTGATAAATCTAGAAAGTAATTGCACGGAACAATCCTAAACCTCTTTACAGAAATCCAGAGAGTGTCCGCACAATATGAAGAAAGCCTCAAACAGAAATCTCCAGTGTTCAGGAGGGCGGTGGCACAGCATGCGAGAGGCAGGACCTAAAGTATTCATTCCACTGTGGAGATCATGTGTTTTTCTTAGTTATCACCAAATGCTTTCCAATCTCGTTGTCTTTCTAAGTTAAAATCTTCTGTGACATCCTCTACATGTATGCCGCCTCTTTTTAATGCTAAAATATTTGTATTCGTTTTATGTTTTTTCAGATTTGTTAGAAACTTCATCAAAGCGCCCAACTGCTAGCGGTGAATCTTCCAGATAATCTCCTTGTGTTTTCTCACATAGGATCACATAGGCTTAGGACAGTTGCATTCTGTTATAAAGCCCCCCAGGATAGTTTCAGGAGATTATCTGGAGTTCAGTGCATGTCTGAAAGCAGAAGAAATGTAAAAGGAAAAGGCAGTTTGATAACCGTAATGATGAAAACTCCTGGTTCCACACCTAAATCTTGTGGGTTGTTCAGAGGCCCAGATGCCATCCCTCAATCAAGTTTCAGGGAAATTTCTTCAGCATGGCCACAAATGTAAGAAAGTCATGTCAACACAACCTGGCCGGCATTTCCCGTCCGACGGACAACAGCGTTTCCTGAACTAATCTCATTTCGTTACAGGTTTAACCAGAATCTCCCGGGCAAGATAACAATTTCCACGTTAAGCTTTCCTCATTACCACTACTTACCAGTTAGAGAGACTTATTGGCTTGGTTTACTGCAAATAGGCTCAGAGATTTAATCTGGCTGTTTATGATTTATCATCACACTGAAATAGGCAGAAACTGGGGAACGAATGAAGGAATTCTGCATTTTCAAAACTCTTTTTGTCAAAGGTTTTCAGATAACTAAATTTGTTTCATTGTTGTTGTTTTTTGTGCTACAACTCTTAGAGGCAAAATAAACACGTCAGTCGACAGACAAACTTCACAAACCGTGTTTGGTAACCGGTCCAAAGACGTGACATTCGATAAATCAGGGTAAACATGAGCTACAAAGAGAGAAAAGGATGAAAAAAGGGGAAAGAAGAGGACACTCGGAGGCCAGAGAGCGAAACCTGCCAAAAATCAGATGGAATTCGGCTCAGCCTTCTGTGTTGGTAAAAGTTGATGTGGTTCTCGTCCTGTCACCATGACAACACCAGTCAGCAAAAAGAAAAAAGGTAGAAAGAGATAGACGGAAAGGAGAAAAATATTTAGATAAAGAGAGTGAGAGAGGTTTGGAAAAGTAAAGAGTAGAAGAGAGTGGTAGAGATGGAAGGAGTATGAAGGAGGAACAGAGGAGAGAGAAATGAGTGTGAGGATATTAGCTTTGAAAAATGTGTGCTTGCATGAAAGTGTTTGTAAGATTGCAGATTTGTGTGTGTGTGACAGAGATAAATTGAGTGTGAGATATCTTTGTGTCTGTCAACCTTGCTGCTGTGGATTCTGTCTATCCACAGTGAGAACGGCTTATCAGTGTGTGTGTGTGTGTGTGTGTGTGTGTGTGTGTGTGTGTGTGTGTGTGTGTGTGTGTGTGTGTGTGTGTGTGTGTGTGTGTGTGTGTGTGTGTGTGTGTGTGTGTGTGTGTGTGTGTGTGTGTGTGTGTGTGTGTGTGTGTGTGTGTGTGTAGTTACAGAGGGCAGCTTTACTGCCATCATAAAGGCATCAAACAGGCGGATAAAAAGGCTTTTCTCACAGTCAGAAACACACATGGTTATATACCGAGGAGAAGTCTGTTGATGTTGGCCTGGAATTACATGTTAATAATTTTCTAGGCAGGAACTGATCTGATGAAGAGAGGAGATGAGAGGAGGGATTTAATTTAGTCCACATATGCCATTAATCTTCCCATTTTAAAATCAACTGACAGCTTACTCTCTGCTGCCTCATCTGAAAAACACACACTGGTTGGTTTTTTCCCCTTTAGTTTCTTACCCTCCCTGAAATAAAAGGTTCTTGTACCCTATTTTTACCCCCCACGGGGTCTTGCAGCTCCTGGCAGCATGAGAGTCAGTGAGTGCGGACAACAATATTTCTTCAGAATATTTGCGGATCCATTTAAGCCGTCACAAAGCCCGGGGGTCGAAACTAATCTTTTAAAATCAAAATGCAAAAAAAGTATCTCCCTTGTGTTAGCAAGACAAGGAGGCTTTCATGGACTTTACTGCTTCATTAGTGTGTGAAATCCACGAGACACTAAAGTAAGGAGGTGTGTGTGTTTGTGTGTTTTTGTTTATCTGTAATATTTGTGTTTGTCTTGCAGATTTGGTTCAGAGTCCGCTCCATGCCAAACGCTCAAGTATGTATGAGTGTCAGGAAGGTTCATTTGACACCTAATCTCCATCTGATTATGGGCTGAAATTGCTCTCCATAATGTGAGCCCCGCCTTGACCAATCAGGTTCAGGATGAGTCATGATGTGATTGAGTTCAGGAACTTCCGCAACTACCTCTAATCATACTGAAAACACAACCGAATGTAATCTCCTTTTTAATGATCTCTTGGAGCATGTATAATTGTAGTAGACTCATTGTCAATTTTTTTACTCATACAGTACATGTTTATTCGTGAATCCATGAATTGTTAATCAACACTCGGAGAAAAGCAACATTTAAATCACTAAAATAGCATCTGCTTTTATTTTCTTTCTGCCGATATCAGGTTTCTCATGTGCGATCGTTTCATGTACCTCAGTTCAAATTCATCTATCAAATCTATCTAGTAGTTTCATAATTTGTCTGTCTGTCTATATGTGGTTTGCATATCTCGAGAACCATTCTTCTTATCAGCTTCACACTTTGCATGTATAGTGTTTGCGGTCCAAGTAAGTGCAGTGTCGGATTCGGAACCTAAGATTGATTCAATATTAACAATGTGAGTGACATTGTCGATCAGGACAACAGCAACAGCAACTGATTCTCGAGTTCGGGGTTTAGTCCAGCAGCAGGTCTTTACTCACCGTGGATATTTTATTGGCATAATTCTTGTTTTGTTTAATCACATTTTATTCATGCTTTTAATTTCTGTGTTCATTTCCATCTGTGTCTTATGTTTATCTTTACACCTTCCACATATACTGCATGCGTCGTTACAACTGCTACGGTAGCTCGTGCTTCGTGCAGCACATTGTGCTTCCATCTGCATAAAATGTGCTTTACAAATTAAGCTTTGCTTGCTTGACAAAAATCAGCTTCTGTCCGGTTAAAGGCATGAGAGCAGGAAGTGATGAACAAGAGTGTCCATTAGCCGCACTGCCTGGATGCATGGTGCCCTTGTGTAACCAACCAGCCCCCCCCGCTGCTGTAGACTTCTTACGCAAGGCACACCATAGGGGGCTTTTTCAGTAGCTGATTATTTACTGTGAATTACAAGCAGTTTATTACAAACATTAAATATCTCCTTTATACATTTTATGGTGAACTATTGAGCATCTGACCACAGCCCTAAAAGTTGTACTTGCTTTTATTTACCTTTTAGTATTTGCACAACAAAGTTTTATTACAGATGGTGTGATAACTTCCCTCACCACACAGTCTTTATTTCAGCTGCTGTTGCACTGAGGCGTTTTGCTGTAGATGAAAGTACTTATTTTACAGTTGATTCATAATGTGAAATCTAGTCTGCACATACATCCCCGCAGGTGTGGAAAAAATGCCTCTGCAAGTATTGAAGTTAGTTAATGGGAGGATTATGTTTGCATAGAAGAACAGTCACCAGTTAGGAGCCGGTATGAAGGTTAGTGCCTGCAGACGAGACAGCGTTTTTTTATTATCGGTGCACAAACAATACAAAGCCTGTATAATGGTCTGCTCACTTGATTTAAATCATGTGACCGAACATCTGATCATTACCGCCAGTTACTCAGAAATGGCCAGCGTGTGTCTGCAGCACTTTACTGAGAAACGCAGATTGAGAATAAATTCGGTCTGAACCTGAAGTGGTGAGGGTAAAATACTTTATCAGAAAGCCTAAACTGACACACGCCATGGCTAATGGACTAGCACAGCAGGGCTTCACAGGCAGAGCAACTCAATAAACCACCTACAACAGAACATTATTTGAGGTACAAATCAATTTATCAAAAAATAAGATGATGTGAGCACATGGTGAACATCACTGAATGAGTGTTCATATGTGCCCTGGTCGGGTGAGGGCTGATTCCTGTTTGTCAAGCTGTGGTTGCAGGCGGATTATTTGGCATAAACAACACAAATCCATTGATGAATAATGCATCACAGCACACAACAAGCTGGGAGCGGTGGGGAAACGTTGCAGCGACACGCATACGACAGTGATTTTGATTAATAATGATGATAATGATGAAGCCTGTGGTCTGCTCAGCAGGTGTCAGCCCAGCAGAACAACCCCAGGAGGAAGACAAGGGTAGGTTGGTTAGAGAAGAGCAAGTCATCAGGGACTGAGACACCTGCAGAACAATTTCATTTCAGCCTATTAAATTCAGAGAGAGAGCATACTT
The DNA here is from genome assembly GCF_963576545.1 of Limanda limanda. Classification (NCBI taxonomy): domain Eukaryota; kingdom Metazoa; phylum Chordata; class Actinopteri; order Pleuronectiformes; family Pleuronectidae; genus Limanda; species Limanda limanda. Next base: position 13,236,231 of record NC_083653.1, read on the forward strand.
CTGCGAAGGCTAACTGGACAATTTACCACCATATTGTGAAAAATAACCTGTGAATGGGTTCATCCGTGGGTCATGTCCCACAGCTCCACAAGGTTTCATGTAAATCAGTTGAGTTGCTGTTGGGTGATCCTTCTAACGGAGGCAAAAAAACGGCAAAGAAAATATAATGTCCTTGGCTGACGTAAATACAAATGCATACAGTGAAGAATTAACCTAAGCTTTATTTTTTTTACCTTAATAACCATGGGGATTCTAATTACCTTCGACAAGTAGGTTTTCACCCCTGTTTGTTTGTTTGTCAGCAGGATGACACAAAAACTACTCAACAACTGGTGAAAAGACGGGGTAGGGGGCTAACAAATGTTGTCATGGATCCAGACAAACAGAATTTTTTTTTTTCACATTGTTTCTTAATTTTTTGGGACATTTTTATTGATTTCTTAGGGAATAACTCATGGATCTTAAAACATTAAGGGGACAGATATCTATCTGTCTTGATCGAATTTAATGGACATGTTGGGCCAGGGACTGTTGTATGTGCTCTATATTCTAGTTTAATAGTTAGTTTGCCAAAATGCCATCAATACTTGTGTCTTAAAGTTGTTGAAGTTTTCTGATCATCAAAGTTGCTGTTTATTCTCGGTGTTACTCACCAAATCACAAAGTGTGTGTTGCTGCAGGAATGTCTGTGCTTTTCCCGTGTGCTTGTGCAAGTCAAACATAGACCCAGCGCTGACACATCGCTGTGGAGTGCTACGTGGGGTTATGCAAAAGCAGTATAGAAATAAAGGGCAAACATTTGCAGTCGCACTAGGTTGGAAGAGGATTTACAAGAGAACGGAATACTCAATCTACATATTCACGTATGGGTTAGATTCTGACCGTCGTCTCAAGTCACTCCTAAAGCGACTTGTTTCTGTAATGAATATATAATGAGCACCGCAATGTTTTCAAATACAAACAAACCATTGAGACCAAGTGGGACAGTGTGGTATAGAAGATTAGCTCTGGGGATTTTATGTTTGCCTTCGAATTCAAACATATAGGTGGTTACTGTATGTTTTCACTTTGTGTGTGTGTGTCTGTTTGTTTGTCAGACTGGATGCTTCAGTGAGTTTCTATTACTCTCTGAATGGCTTGGTGCGGGCTGTCCATCTTACAGCTTGCCTGCCCGCCCGTCTTCCTACATGAATTATTGACTTTCTGCCTGTCTTTCATTTTTTTCTTTTCTTTATCTATCTGGCTCTATGTCTGTCCGTTTTTTGTCTTCCATCTTGTCCACAGCACAAGCAGAATCAGCAGCTCGCTAAAGAGCTTTACTCGTTGATGAATTATCATTTCATAACGCCTCAGGAGGAGGATTAAATATCATCATGCATATGGAAGAGTTGATAGATCACAGTTTTGCAGCAGTCCATCAAAAATGCCACTTATCCTTGAAGGTCGATTGGGAGCTGGAGCTAATCCAGGCAGACACTGGGCGGGAGGCGGGGACAGGACCCCGGGCAGGTCGCCATAGAGACAAATAACCATCTATGCTCCGTTCACACCCACAGGCTTTGTAGAGGCTCCATTTAACCTGCGCTGCACGTCTGTGGCCGGTGGGAGCAAAGTAGAGTATAAACACATGCAGACATCCTGAGAACATGCAAACTCCAAACAGAAAAACACAGCAGGTGCTCATCACTGCTCCAATATGCTACTTGGTCCCCTGCCTGCCTGCAGTTTACCTCCTCTGTTATTATCCACACTGTTTTCTATTGTTGTCATATCCAATATACTTTGGCTGTCTTCACCCCAGAATGAGTGATTGTATAGTCTATTACTATTGTCAGCTTAATACTCTCTTCTTTCACTTTGAGCACAGTGGAATGGAAATGAAATTGTCCCCGTTATATGAAAAGACACTCAACGCCACAGGAAGCAGATTAGAGTTGGAATCAAATCTAGTGTAGAGTTCATACCGTTAAATGTCACTGTAGCTAAGTATCTGGATATGTCATTTCTGTCACATACAGTAGAGTAGACTACTAGCGAGAGGCACGGACTTCAGTAGATAAAGCAGTTAGATGATGGCTCTCAAAATGAAAATGTATATTGTTGTATTTTAAGTACAACTTTAAAAGATCAACACTCAAAATTGCTTTTTTAGTAAGTGTTTGGTATATCTGCAGTTTATATGACCGTTTTTTCAATTTTTTAAACCATAGGTCCAAATTAAATTTTTTTTTATTTACTATTGAGGTAGAATGTTACATACAGTGAGTATTATTCAAAGGGCATCCTTCTTTTTTTTTACTTTAAAGCTGCACTGATCAATATAGACCATAAACTCATCTCAAATTAAAAACATTGCTCTACGTCTGCTGGATGTGTTTGTTATATTGTTTTTAAATGGGATAATATGTCAATGTTGAGTTTAAACATTTCACTGGCTCCAAGCTGTGGAAAATGCAAAGGATGCAGGTTTAAGGACAACATTGTGTTTGTGAGAAAGCAAGATCTAATAGAAAGTGACTCATCTCCCGCAATAAGATTGTTTTGGCTTAGTGACTGAATGAAAAAACTGGATATAATATGTGCTTTTGTCGTGCTTGTTCTACCCAGGTGGGCGTCGCCGGTCTGAGCCGGACGAGGCAGAGCTTCTGAGGGTCAGCAGGAAGTTGGTCGAGGACGCCGTCAATCGCGCCTTGCAACAGTACAAACAGGAAACACTTCAAAATGGGGGCGGGCCTAATGCCACGGCCACGCAGGTCCCTGGGAACACTGAGGAAGCTGCTACAAAGACGGACACTACATCCAACTCCACCGCAGACAACAGGAAGTGACATCCTCGGGGCCGAGGTACACAGACTGAAAAACCAGCCGCCCACAAAACATTAGCCGGGTCTGGCTAACGAGGAGAAGCGTCAGTAAGCCCTGGGGGGGAATGCCTGAACCAGCCAACCAGTCAGCCCAGTTTGCTGACTAACCAAACCAGCTAGACAACCACGATGGCTAGCCAGTCATGCTAGCTACCTGCCCACCTGATCTAGCTGAACACAGTGCTAGTTAAATAGATAATGTAGCGTAAGATCAGTGCTACTAGGTGACCATCACAACAGGTCATCTAGCTAAGCCTGGTAATGAACTCTATCTCTGGTGTCCTACTATCTATTTATGTGTTTAGACCAAACATGGGGCAAATATTGCAATGTGATTACATACAAAATCAATGAAAGGATGCAAGTACCAACAAATTTGCACTACGCAACACAAATAGACGAGAATATGAGTCCATGCAAGTTCAAAACGTTTGATTTTGAATCAGAAATAGAGCACAAACTAACTATCGCCCTCTACGGTCACCTGCTAATTAGTTAGTTATCCAGTTACTCCAAAACATTCCAGTGGCCATAATCGCACACTAGGCTAAACTTTGCTCCACGTTTGGTCTGATCACACCATAGCGGTGAGGATGCCGCCCCTCGACCCTCACTCATCTGTGGGTCTGCGTTTGCGCGTCAACACAAATGTGAAGCACTCCTCCTCTAGAGAGACACCTGTTGGGTTCACGGTGACCTCTCGCTCACAAACTGCCCTTTTAGAAGAAGATGGATCGCACCTACACTTAGAAAAAAATTTAAAACACTCCTCACGGTTACTCCCCACTGACGACAACCTGTTTTTCTCCTTCACTGGATCGCTTCAGGTGGAGAAAAAGGATTTTATTTTTCTTTGAGCATAATTTCTTTAAAAAAATCGGCGATGGACGGTGTTGTGAGTGGTTGGATCTTTCCAGCATTAAGTGTGAGATGTATGTTGGACCGTGCGAGTTCCTTTTGTAGTGTTCTGCAGCGAGCCTCGGCTCAAAGCACTTTCTCTGTATCCACTTCAGGAACGGATCTCCTTTAAACTTCCAGCATCTTATTTTACGTTTCACTTCAGGAGTGTATCTGCAAACCAGAGTGCAGTTCTGTCTTCACTCTAAGTTGTTTACGGAAAGTGGCCCCAGCTCAGCTCCAAGTTTTACACACGACTGCTCTCCTGCCGAGGCGACTAAGACAATCATTTGGTTGAGATAAATTCCGCTGGAAAGTTGCATTCGTTTTTTTCAAAACAGAAACTAAAGTGATAGCGGCTCGTTGAAAATCCCCAATGTGGATCGGTCCGTTTACAGTCTGCACAAACAGAACTAATCTGTGATCTCTCAATCACGATAATCTCCTCTAATGATGCTACCTTTTCAAATCATGTCTAGTCCAGAGGGACACACTAAATTGGGGATTTGCTTAGAATATAATGTAATAATAATATACCACTACGTAAAGACACACTACAAGCTGCCAAGAATGCATTTGTAGTCATTAAATTAATGACCGCTATGTTACAGGCTGTCATTATTCCTACTAGAAACAGGCATTCATTTCATAGCACCACTTCTTTTCTCATCATCATATATAAATGTTAATTATTTTTTCTTCTGTCGAATGAATCTGACAAAAGAGCGTACAGATGATTTGTTTTCGGTTTAGACTTTTAAATCCATCTTTAAATTGTTTGTGCTAAACTCTGCACCACAGACGGACTCTGGGCTCCTTGAGTCTCGGTGGAGTTGCTCTGATCTGAGGAGCTTTTGTCCTCGATTGCAGCCAAACAGTTTTAGGCGGTGGTTACCTCCGACAATCGCTGCTGTCAGCTGGAAACCCTCCGGCTCTTAATTCCAGTGTCTTCCATCCGTACATATATATATACTCATATATTTGCCTTTCGTGTTATGCGGTCCACCCCACAGCTCATGAAATCCATTAAGAAACTCTCAAAGGAGATGGTTTTCCACTGACAGCAGGATGGTGCTGATGCAGACACGATAACATCGATAAAAGGTGGTTTACTAAAACGTTAAATGTTATTTTATCCTTCTTTTTTTTTTTAAATGTTTTATTTATTTTCTTTGCTGTTAGAAGAATGATTCTCAAGTGAGTAAATGAAAAGAGCTGATTCGAAAAAATTGGCGCCCAGTTTGCATTTGAAGGTTTAAAAGAAGTTAACAAAAAAAAGCACAAAATTTATACTGATTTTCTGTTTTCGTTTTTCATCGTCTCGTTTCCAGAGAGGGAGCGAATATAGAGATGCTGTTCAAAGTGGCCTTTAGTCACTGAAACTAATCAATGTGAATTTTTGTTTGACTGTAAGTGCTTAAGGTGATAACGCGTCGGTAACATCTCATCTAACACAATGAGGATAAGTGTTTACCGGCGGCTAAAGAGTCAGATGCTTGAGTTAAATGTAAAAAATGTAAAAAAATATCAGCCAAAAGACAGAATTCATGTTGTTTCTATTGTCGGATTTATCACTTTGTGTGTGTGTGAAGACAGAGGGACACACAGACCGAGAGAGTCAGCGTTTCAGCCGTCTGAGGTTTAGTTCCCTCCAGCGCAAACAGGTGTTCTCTCATCCCTGAAATCCACTTCAATCCTGTCACCACTGAACCATCGATGAAGAAGGTGAATTCTGTCTTAAGGTGGACTTTGATCGTTCTCGTTTTGATCTTATTATTGTCACCAGATCCTTAATCTCCTTAAAAATCCCCTTTAATACACAACTTGTCCTGTTTGTCTGTGTGATTACACTGTTCATCTGTCTCTGAGCACATGTGTGTGTTTGTGTGTGTGTGGCTGTGGGTTGTTTGATCAGTGGTTCCCCAGAGAAAAACCTTGTCACTATAAGTCATGACAACTCGGAGCCGAGTGTGTGAACGCCTCTACAAATTTGTCTTCTCTGTTTGTCTTCCCCTTTCGTCCGCGTGTGCGTCTGAGTGCGTGGGCGTGTTGTTTGTGCCGTGTGGTTTATCATGTTCTGCCACATTGAACAATAAAACAGGATATGAGATTCAAAACCAATATCCTTGTCTCTGTCTGTTGATTTCAGCCCCGATGTGGACATTCACAGTGGTTACAGATTAGATAAGTACAGTATGTGTGTAGTATATCCACAGTGTGTTTACATCGACACACAAATCAAGGCTGCCATATATTAAAAGGACTGTGTTGCCTCCATACGCCTCCTAACACAGCATTGTAGACTGAGTGACTCATGCTGTAAAGTGGCCATGTCTTCTGCAAATAGACATTTTCCAGGAAGCGCTTGTTTCCTAAATGTCAGATCCATTTTGAGGCTACAGCAGTACATTGAATTGACGAGGCAGTATTTGAAAAAATAAATGATTTTTCCTTGGCTGTATGAATGTTTTTATACCTGCACCACTAAGCAACAATGTGAAGTAGTTTATTGACAATTATTTATTCGATGCGATAAAAACGGGGGGGGAAATGACTCTTGATTGGTTAAGAGCGTCTTTCGGTGGGACTTTCATATCGTGGCTTCACTAGCGCCCACGCTCTGCAAGATGGCTGCACCTGGTATAATGAGCCATTTTTCAAACAGTAATGACCTGCATCGTCCTTCTGTTTGACATTTGGCAGATAACCAGAGGAAGTGAAGACCGCAGCCTCATACGTGTTGCACTGATAAGTAAACAAACAGCGGTGGAGGGCACAGTCTTTGTATCATTTTTTCCCCCTTTGTTTCTTACACCTAGATTATTCTTTAATGAAAAGGCAGCTCTGTGAAACGGGGTCACTGGGGAGTTAACCAGCTCTTTTATTTCACAGCTCTCCTCCTAATGGGGGAAGCTATTGAATCACACGGAGCAATGCTGCATGTCTGATGCTGGGATTCAGTCACAGGCCGACCCGTTTGTGACTCAGCGCTGCGAAGGCTTCATGACAAACCCTCGGCTCGGGTTGGAATCTCAAATCCTGACAGGAATCATCTGCATGTTAATCTCATCAACAGGAGACTAAAGCCGTTTTCAGACATGAACTCAATTGACAATTTGGTCGGGGACAGTTTTCTGGAGTTTATCTCACACGTGGGATCATCAGTGCTTGTCTGAAAGCAGCTTAACGGAGACAGAGGACATCAAACCAACTCAGAGAATTATTCCCGGCCTCCGGAATCAATCATGTTACATTTTCACCATATGATCCATGATTTCACAACAACTCATGAGGTTTGTTCTATAGGTTTGTTTGTTTCTATAGGCTGTTGGTCTTATGTTTCACAGTATGACTCATCACCACAGACAAGGTCAAGTAGAGCATCTTATGCAAGCTGTCATCCCTTCACATAAAAACTGTGAATTAGAATCTGCTCATATTTATGGAAGTAGAATATATCAGTTGTTTGTATAATATCAGTTATAATAAGACCGTAGTGATCTTGAAGCTTTGTGGTGATGACTGGCAATAGTTTAGGGTTTCATTACCCTAGTTCTAACTAAGTATGCCTGTATTAAAGTTGTTTTTTAATAAATTGTTTTCATTTATGTATTTATGTCACATGAACACACAGGAAATCTCAGGTGGGGCACTAGTATTTCCTTACAGGGGTATCTCTCTCAATATATCTGACTCTGAATTATTTTCTTAAATAAAGTGACTGTTCAGAAAATGTCAAAAAGGAAAGAAAGTAGCTTGTCGTTATTTTCTAAATCCAAAGTATCTCCAATTGCTTTTATTTGTCTGACGTAGTCGAAAACCCCAAATATATAAAACTGCTAAAAATAACGTAATAATATGATAAATAATATATGAAAGCATCTGCGACCTTTTAACATTTTGCTAAAAAGACACAATATATGAATCAATAATCAGAATTGTTGCCAGCTATTTTTCTGTCACTCAACCTTTCAGTTGCCTGGGGAAATAATTTAAGGGCCATGTGTCGTGGGGGGTCAGTAGGGGACCAACAACAAATATTTGCCCCTGGGCCCTCGAGCAGTTACATGAAGGTCACTGTTCAGTCGGTTAAAGCAGTGCTACAGTATCATGTCTAACCTTTCTGATGTCTTCAGGGTCCTCTCTCTCTTTCTTCCAGGCAGGGAGACACTAAGGAGTTGCATTGTGGGAGGTTTGGGCACGTGACCCATAAAAGGACACTTTTTATTTTGCACACAGTCACATGTTCAGGCATTGCCAGAACTTACTTCTTCGTCTTTAGTTTACCAGGTTTACACGTCTTTATTTTTGTATTCTTCGGTAAGGAAGGACACACTCATGGCAGCTGAAAACAACACTACCACGCAATATCAAACACACACTTTCATCTGACAGAAAATAGACAGACATGAATACACACTGGCTTGTTGTCAAGATTCAAAACCAACTGATGGGATTATTTTAAACATTGTGGGAGTTCTAACATAAAAGAATGACCAAAACAAAACTTGGCCAGCGTCCAAACACAACAGTGTGTTTCTGATGTGTTTGTGTGTGTGTGTGTGTGTGTGTGTGTGTGTGTGTGTTTGTGTGTGTGTGTCTGTGTGTGTATGTGTGTGTGTCTGTGTGTTTGTGTGTGTGTGCGCTCTGAAGCCCACAGGGTTGTTCTTTGCTTTAGCTCTCATAGAAAAAAAATACCATCTTTTTCTATTTTAATCTTAGTTCATACCTCCATCTGCCTTAAACACATGCATTTGTGTGTGTGTGTGTGTGTGTGTGTGTGTGTGTGTGTGTGTGTGTGTGCGCGTGTGTGTTTGTGTGTGTGATCCAGGTATTACTCTTTTTGTGAGGACATAATTCCATTGACAATACACAAACACACACAGACACACACAAAACACAGAACACAAATCATCATTCACCATTCATGACGCCTCCGGTCAAGATGGTAATTTGAATAAACAATTGATATGCACATGTACATACTAACAAATTTAAACATATATTTATATTGTTTGTTTGTTATAACAGATAATTTAATAAGCTCCACATCCAAATCACTGCAGTCCCAGCCAGACATCATAATAGGAGCATTCTCCGTTTAAATCAACCAATTTATGTTTACCAGTAACAGATTATTAATTTACATTATAGTCATTCATAGGAAATGAAAGACCTTCAATGTGTTAAGGTTTAGATAAAGTTAGGTTTAGGTTTATGCTGGGGTTAGACAGACAGTAGTTATGTAAGTTACAGAAGAGTTTCAATGTTAGACGATATCATGTGCCCTGAAGTCTGAAGAGTGCAGAAAGAGTGTTTGCATAAGTTGACTCTACTGTATGTTCCAGCTTCACAATACACATAAACCCACAGGGCACAGCGAGAGCTAAATCCACTCACACACTCACAGACTCACACATAAATATATAAATAATAGAATAATGAGAATAGAAAAACCCTCTCTCAGGGGCAGTGGGCTGAAAGAGACCAATTAGCACAACAATAATTTGAAGAAAGCGAAGAGCAGGTGGAGGGAGGGAGGAGGAGCAGCGTTTTTGTGATGAAGAGCCTCGACTGCCAGGTGACTCAAACACCACTGGAATATGAGCAAGCTACCCCCCCCCCCCCCTTTTCTCACTCTGACTCACACACATACAGCTACACAATCTATGAGGGATAATCATGCACACACACTCACTCTCCCTCTCCCTGTCATACACCAAGAAAAATACAAATTACAGCTCGTTTTAACACCAGCAGGAACACAATATTTCCTCCTCTCACGACACCTGCACACACGGCTGGTATAATAATATAACGAGGTAATCACTGCTTGAGTGAGACTCACATTTTTGTTGATGTATTCTGGCCTTAAAACCATTTATCTGAGTAATGAGTTTTTCTCCCAGGAGGAAAGTTTATATAAAAGAGTGGTTCTGAAAATCCCATTCGAACACTGAAGTGAACACAAAGAAGCGGTAATAGACCAGACAGACATAAATAGTTATAAATAGATAATAGACAAACTTTACTTCAATGTGTTACATCGTCTTGTTTCATCATTTCTTCAGCCCACTGTTTTTAAAGATGAATATACATATATATTTAATGTTCAGTCTACCAGTGCTTAAATCTGAATAAGCTCTTTCCTGTGTTATTAATATTTTTTTAGATTTATTTGCATTTGAGTATTTCCATGTTATGCCACTACTCAATTTCAGAGGTTATTTGTATACTTATCTTAATCATTAATTTCTAACATCTATAGTTACAAGTTCATTAGTTATTATCTTTGATTCGCAGAAAGACTTTGTTCTAAGACAGTGAATATGTCAATATGCAACTTATTGGTTTAAGAGTATGCAGTGTTGGTAGTTGATAATATTGATCATCATAATTAAAACACCGCTCACACATGAATGTAATGGTCCATATGTATTTACCTCACCAGGACTCACCAGCACCCTGCATACATTGAATAAAGGTCAGTTCTTATGTATTTGGACCTGACTGACATTTTAAATGCAGGATGTTTACATGTGTTAAACATTTTTTTTATACACTTTAACAGTTGGTTTGCGGCCGAGTGGTTTTCCCACAGCCTGTGATACACTGCTGTCAGCTCCATCCGTAATAACACTCTGTAAATGACCTCACATGCCATGTTCTCCTGACTCGCCGTGATAAACACCTGCTGTCAGTGGGCGTAACGCACCGACGCTGATTCATGGTTTGGAGTTCATGCTTCGGGTGATGTTTTGGGAACAAAGCAAAAAAAATGACTGTATGTGGACGGTGAGCGTGCAGCTGCTCCGGTTGGAAAACATTAATCTCTGTGTACGTCCACGTGAGCTCTGCAACTCCGGCTGCTTTACACTCTGTGGTTTTCTCATCACAGCCAAGAAGTTTTATTTTTTTAGCTACGAATGTTCCCCTCGGATGCAGGTAAACATTTTATAATCCAGACCTCAATGTTCCTTTTTTTTGCAATCAGCATCACAGTCTACGTTCGGGTTTTGTAAGTGGTATGTTATGCAGCACTTTACCATTCGTCCATTTGTGCAGTGCATCATACCGCCTAAGTGCAGCACTTTCTCTCTCTTTCTTTCTTCAAGGGGATCAGTATCTTGCCCAAGGACACTTCCACCCTTAGGGAACAAACCACTGACCTTCTGGTTAGGGGACAAACCACAGTCGCAGCATTTTGTGTCCACGCACAGCAGCTGGTGCCGTTTTCTGGTGCTCAACTTCCATCACACAAACACATGATACACACCAGCAGTCCAACACACACAGACACACACAGACACACACACACACACACACACACACACACACACACACACACACACGCACACACACACACACACACACACACAAACACACACACAAACACACACGCACACACACACACACACGCACCACACACACACTATCAATTAAGTGTCCCTGTGGGTATTGACAGGCAGCTTTTGTTTGAATGAACTGTGGTGAGGGCTGGTTGTGTGGAGGAGGTTGTGTGAGTGGGCTGAGGGAGCTGCACATGAAGGTGTGAGCAGGAGGACAGGGGTCAGGGGTCAGGAGGAGTCAGGAGTGAGTTTGGGTTTATATGTGCACAATTGAAATAGTTGCGCAGACACAGTTGCTCTTGCGTTGCACATTTTTTATTAAAGCCTCTCAGGGAGTGTCTTTATTTCCCCCAGTTGCAACAAACAGTTAATTAGCAACTGAACTTTACAACCTGTAATGATTAAAACACCATTTAATACCAGTAACCACAAGAGGAACTGAATCAACCAGCACGGTAATCTTAAGATTTATAACGCCAAAACTGAAAAGAGAAAAACACCTGTCATCCATAGACTCTGCATGTAAAGATGAAAGACATGACGGCTCCCAAAAGTGAAGCCAAATTGTCTTGATGGCCCCCTGGTGGCTCGCTGAAGTATAGCTCATAAACCCTGCCTCTTCCATGTTAGAAGATTGGACATGGGCCAAACTTAAAAGTGAATGTACACGTCAACACATCATTTGAGGTATTTCTGACGTATGTTCAAGGTTTGGTTTTATTTGATGTTTAAACCAGTGAAGTGTCTTGATTTACAGCTGAGACTGACTCGCCGTAGGTCAAGGGTGTGTATGGCAATTGACGCATTACACATTGCCAGTGTAAGTGAGTTTGCCTTTCTGCTTCTTTTCCCCTGGTGAGTCACGTTCAACGTCATGAATGTGCCGAAAACAACAGTGTTGCACAATGTGAAGAAAAAAAATACTGTTGCACGTTTTCCCATAGTGTAAAAAACAAGAAGTCCTCAAACGTTCATGTCGGTTTATGCACCAACGCCCAGAAGTTTAATACACATCATAACGTCAGTGAGGAAAAGTGCAGCATGAGGATCTACTGCCAAAATAAAGAAGAAATGATTGCATTCCCCTGGGTGTCATAATTCAATCACTGTCAAATGAAAACCTGAGGTGACTGGAGAGTCATTGGCCTCGGGAATGAATTGTATTGCTTCCCATTGCAGACCAATGGATGTTAGTGGGTTTTTGTCCAGTGCAGAAGGAGCTGATGTGATGGAGCTGGATGTAAAAAGCTCATTCACTTATTTCATTAACCCTAACCTGCATGCACTCTGCCTGTGAACTCATCACAATCATCACACTCGTCTACGCCGTCAAAATGTGATTAGCAACAAGACAAATATTCATTGTTTCTATTCACTATAATAACGTTTGGTGGTTTCTTACAGGAGAAGTTTTCTCCAGCTCTGTCGACTGAACTTTGGAATAGAAGCAGAGATGCTTTTTGTCTGTTCCTGAAAGCATGTGCTCATGCAGCTGCTGTTAATAAATAATCTGAGTCAGCCTGACCTTTGTGGAAGTGCTCTCTGAAAGCAGAATGAAACCAGGACAGAGTCACCTGAATCACTGCCTCAGCTCCACCAACCACACCGAGTTTAGCCGTTTCCAACTAAGACAATAGGCAAATACCACCATTACGGCTTTTATTAGCTTTTTCCAATGAAGACTGGTTAATTAGAGCATATGTGAACACACCGAGACAGATTAAAGGCCCATCATGGAGCTATTGTTTTTAGTCCATTACCTACAAATGGAGAACACTTAACATCACTTAATTGCTCTTCTATCCTTAGGGCAGCGTCAGCTTAAGTTCACGGCAGCAAAATATTCATATCAACTTGCAGACACTTGAGTCGTGTTCGGGGTCATCCATTTAAGAGAATACTTGCAGGAACTCCTTTTAATTTGTCAAAATGATAGTTTTATTGCAAAAAAATACTTCCCTGGTGCTGTGTTCAGGCTGCTCTGACATTCATGTTTCAAGAGGTAGGTGGCTAATCCCTTTGTCGTCAGAAAATAACAATAACAACTCAACTAAAATAGTTTCAACCATACAACTACCGTAGATAAGAATACAAGATTCAAAAAAGAAAAGGAAGATATCTGAAAGAAGATGCTTAATTAACCCGATCGGGCTCACAGGGGGTTTGCAGATCCCAGATACTGTATAGGCAGGAGCCTCAGGCCTGGCAGCAGATTTTGTATGTGGGATGCAATATTTGTATGTGTCCCTCGCTAATACCAAAGTAAAGTGCATTGCAGAAAGGAGGTCAAAGCTCGGGTGACCTATTCTAAGTCTGTAAAAGAAAGGAATGATCTAACTTTGGTTAATTTCCTCAGGAGGGCAGAGCAGGACAACAGCTAGGATTCTAAAATAACCCATTGGTCATGGGCCTCTTTACAGACATTAGTTTATAAAGCACCTGACTAGACGAGACATTGTTTATAAAGATATCAAACAAACCTAAAAACGTGTTGGGCCGACGTCCAAGTGAATCCAACCACAACCAAGTTTGGAAACAGTCCCTGCAGCTACGTCATCTAATCACAATTATGCAACACTGCCAGAATACTTAAGATGATATATGTTAATATTTGAAGAAGGTTGTAAATGGTAATTTTCAATGCTGGTGCCCTGAAGGTAGAAAACTCATTAAAAAGCTGCTGCATGCTTTGGAAAATAATTGTCAGAAATGTATAGTAAAAGTGTTTTTTAATTTTGAACTATTCAAAGCGAATGGGTGCAGACGACAGCAGCATTTTGTTGTGTGTGTTTTTTTTTAAATGGGGACGTGCACAGAGACATTCAAAGATTTATCGACGATGCACTTTGGACTGTTGTTGTGTGTGTGTCTACCTCAAACTCCCATTCATGTCCTGTCTGTGTGTTAATAACCACCGCTATTTACAAAGCAGGGAAATGTCACCAGCAAATTGCTCCGTGAACGTCCTCAGAGTGCATCGTGTTATTGACCAGGCCCGTCTGTGAGTGTGTGTGTGTGTGGGTACATGAGTGAGCTCATACCTCCCACAGCGCCCAACAAGCCTCTTATGAAACCACATGAACCAGTATGGACCACACCACTGTATCGTTTGAATGGAAATTCAGGGTGGATAGTATTTTTGCGGAGGGATGAATGGATGTGAAGGGAAAGGATGAAAATAGATGAAGAAAGTCTCTGTCAGGCTGGTCTGGGAGGATATGTCATGGATTGGGCGGATGGCGACTCAGTGTGGGGCTGATGTCCGACACCACCCCCCCACCCCACCCCCCCCAGAACCTAGGGAGAGACATATGCGCCAGATTGAGTTGGTAGGGATGAGGATATAGTAGGGAGGTGAGGGATATAGGTAGGGATGAGGTTGTAGGTAGTGGTGAGGATGAAGGGATGTAGGTATAGGGAGAGGGGGTAGGTAGGGGTGAGGATATAGGTAGGGGAGGATGAAGGGATGTAGGTAGGGGAGGATGAGGTATGGATGTAATTGGATGAGGGGAAGGGAGGGTGGGTCGAGAGATCTGAGACAAACAGAGCAGGATGGGTTGACCAGGTATAGGAAGGGTTGATGGGTAATTAGAGGAGTGGTCAAGGCGTGGTCCTGCTCCTAAGTTAAATTATTAACTTCATTTCAATTCACTAGATGCAGAGCTTTATTTGGATCTTGACCAAATTGCTCACAATCATAAAGTCAACTTAAGTATCACTCATTCATCATTTCATTATTTTTTCAGGGAAATTGGTGAGAATGACAAAAAAATGCCCCATCTTGATTCCCCTAGTTGTTCAATCCAATGTGCAATGTTTTTTTTTAGGTGAATCGTGAAACTGTTTACAGTTTTTCTCGGTTGTTAACACACAAAAAGCAAAAATTCGGCACAATTTGCACAACGTTCACTTCATGTACCAATAGCTTGACCCAATTTGGCACTACTTCACACTCCCTTATCTCATTAGACTCTGACTTTCCTTCTTTACACTCTGATTTCAATTACACATCACCTTGTTGTCAAAACACTACACACAATGTTCAGTTGTTGCACACACTTCTCAACTAAAATATCAAAGCATCAACCTACAACACACAAATACTCAAATCTCTAAACATTCAGGTCTGTTGAGCAATTTGCTATCAGGACTGCAGCATAAAAGTGCCTTCAGCCTCTGTTTTGTTTGATGAACAATAGAATAGAATAGAATACAGTGTGCTCACAGAACTTATATTTTGCAAGACTGAAAGAGAACCACACCGTGGAGGAAGAACACGCATGTTCACAGCCGAACAGGAGACTGAAATTGTAGATATGGTTCATGAGAACAACGCTATCACACTCAGACAAATAAAAACTAGGATCCTGGCTGACCATGCTACATTTAGAAACGTCCAGACCGTCATCCTCTCTACATTGGAACGTATTCTTCACAGGAATGCCATGCGGAGGAAACAAGTGAACAGGGTTCCATTCGAACTGAACACAGACTCAAGGAGTTACGGCGAGAGTTTGTGCTTGTAAGTACGATACATTCAGCACTTACACATGCATATATTGTACCTGTAATCCAATATTGTTACTTTTCTACAGTGTCTCACTGTAGCCCACTGTGTTGACCTCTTTGTGTCCATACTGTAACTTGCATTTTCAGGCTGTCTGTGTCAGTACTGTACTGTTCTCTGTGTGTACCAAAATAAACCTTTTTTTGCTGCATATTTGTGTGCTGTTTTATGTTTGACTATGAAAAAAGTAGGCCTACACTGAGACAGTTTACAAAAGGAGAAATGGCTAATTCTCCAGAGTCATTGTCATTCATATGGTGTGTTCCATTTCGATGATTGTGTTTTCAATTTTGCACTTCAGTGTGCTGTAAATGCTTGGAAGTGTGCAAGCAAATGCTTAGTTGTGTGTACTCAATAAATGGTATGTGTGTGTCATTTGAAAATATGGCTGTGTGTACCAAATGAAAACACGAGTTCCATTTTGTGAACAGTGAAGAGATTTGATGGCAAAGAGCCATCTTGCAAAGGGAGTGTCAGGTTTAGGATTTTGTGTGTTAGGTTTTGAGTTTTCTGTGTGCAGTTTTGAGAAAGCCGTTATTGTTTTGAAAAACGTGTGTTAACAATTGTGAAAAACTGTATTAGTATGGTCCCTATGTTGTTGTTGATTCTGCACTTTTTCTGTATCTGATTTAATTGAAAAATAAACACAGGAAATCTCTGCCCTGCAATTCAGCAAAAACAAAAACAAATCACTGGGACTAGATTTAATAGATTGATAAAAGCTGCTCAAAGATTTTGTTTTGACTACCGAGACACACACTTGTAAATGTACGCAAACATTTCCACCCACACACACAAAGTAACAGCAAATGTAAGCTGCCGTCTAACTGTTGGCACTGTGGAAGAGAGGGGGACCACTGCTGACTTCTGTTGATCCTTATGTACAACTTGTCCTTCGGCAGCTTTCAGCCTCTACACCTAGGATGAGTGAGGACAGGGCTGTTTTCCACTCCTCAGCAATGAAGATGAGGATGACGTCCACTCCCTCCGTCGTCACAATCCAGATTACCATATGTCCACACACAAACACACACACACACACACAAACACGCACACTCACACACGCTGCAGGAGACTTCAAAGTGAATTTAAAATGCTTTACAGTCACGGAAATTGTTCGGCAGCTCTGACATGATGGAGCCCTGACTGACTCTCTTTCATCCTCTAGTGAGCAGCGTGTTGAAGATGGTGCCCATTCAAAACTAAGCCTCACTTTCCTTCTCAAATATCATTTTATTTGAATTTTAGCCGCAAAGCAGGAGACGGATTCAGGACCCATTTTAAATCCAGGTATGAACAGACGACTTCACGCTCACCACTTGTTATCCGGGGCCTGAACTACGAAGCACCGTTTGACGGTTATTCGGGTAATTGCAGGTTTAGCCGAGTCAAACACAAAGACACTTATCCAAATCTATTCAATGCAAAATTGAACGTTCAACAGATGCGTATGATATAAACTATTCACATTCACAACATCTGTTCGATGTAGCTTCTCAGTTCAGCTAAATGTTCTGCAGCGGAGATGCTACTGCCAGCGCTGTGGTTTTCCATAGGGTAATCCTAATTACTGTGCACTGAACGGTAATTATGTCAGTAATTGCTTCCTCTTTAGCACCACTGTACTCCCCCCCCCCCCCCCCCCAACCACACAAACACACGCTTATCTTCATATTGGAGGTGGGGGCCGATACTTGTTCAGCCGATCTGAAAAAAAGCAGCCCAACTCAACCTGATTGCGAGTCTTGACTGCCAGGGAGGACAACAATCAGCATCCGGCGCAGAGGAAGTACCCCCACCCCACCCCCTGTCACTTCTATCACTCCTCTTTTCCTCTCATTTCCCCTTCTCCTTTCACCTCTGCTCCCATCATCCGTCCATCCTCTCCTCTGTCTCTCCTTCTTGTCAAAGAAATAAGATCGGAGACAAAATCCACAGTGATAGGGTCAGGAGATCATCACACACACAGACACGCACAGACACACATATGCGTGCACAATGCAAAGTATGCCCCCCCCCCCCCAGATGCACTCGATCACCATGGCAACCCTGGATGAGGAAATGGAGTGCTCTGTGTTTGTGCTTGTGTGTTTGGCTCGGAGCTTCTCATTTAGAAATAATTGAATGTGAAGGAGGAAGAATGGAGAGGAAACTTGAGCGTGCATATTGTTTGTGAGTCTGGCACTGAGGCTGCAAGTGTGTATGTGTGTGTGTGTGTTCCTGTATCTTTGTGAGGACCATTTTAAGCATAGACCCTACAGAGTGGGGACATTTCTGGTAAACTGACCGCTCCTCAATTTTTTCAATGGGGTGTTAGAATTAAGTGTAGGTTATGGTTAGGCTAAAGTTTAGGGTTAGGCATTTAGTATGGAAGGTTAAGGTTAGGGTCTGGGGGGGTAGGGAATGTATTATGTCAAACATGTGTGTGTGTGTGTGTGCAGACTACCTTGGGGGATACATTTGAGACTAAAGACCAGTGAATCAGGGACAGCTCAACTAATGGAGGACGGAGGAACAAGATACAGTCTCTTTGTGCAGAGAACAATTGTATCTTTGGTATCTACCTAATTCCACAAATATCTGTCTGTCCATCTATAAATATAGGTTGTATAGGTATTATTCGCGGTCGCAGGAAGTGCAGGGTTGAACTCAACACGTTCAAAAATTTAGTAAAGGGGCAATCAGCACCCTGCAGTCATTAAGGCCCTCACTTCCTATGTCCGTCATGATAAAATAATGAACTGAATTAAATACTGGTTGACTGAAAGGATCTGACCATGGTGCTGTAGCTAAAAGAGGCTCAGATAATTTACCCTCTAGAGATCTTGACAATCTGTTCCAAATGTCATGTTCATCTGCTTTATCTCTCAAATGTCAACCTCATGATGGGGAGGATGTCAGAGAAACACCAAAGTGACAAACATCCTCTGGGGAACATCAATGTCTGCATTTATTTATTGAAGACCAATAGGTTGAGATGTTTCAGTCTTAAGTGAAACAAGCCGCCACTGCCCATAGACTTTATAAAGATGGACGATACGACAGCTCCCCAAAAAGGAAGCAAAAAGCTATAGTTATTTAACAATATAAAAACAAGGTGAAACGTAATGATGAACAGCTGAGATTTACTCACGATGGGTTGAACATGTATTTATATAGAGCAGACACACCAATGTTTATCAACATTGATTAATTCAATTAATCTTACAGTACTTTATCCACTAATGAACTAAAGTAAAGTAGGAAGCAGTTCAATTCACCGTATTCACTGGAGATAGAGATTCAGTTGAGCAAGCATTTCCTCAAAATAATCCATTTCCCTTCTTTTTAAAGTTCATTATTTTTTGAACAAGCACAGTTGAATCAGGTAGTAGATCCTGCCCGGAATCAAAGCTAACACATTCCCACTGTACACCAGCCCATCCTCAGCTCGTGACCCTCACTGCTGCACTATATTTAAACCGGACTTCCCACGCGCAGAACACACATATGCGGCGACAGCTTCACACGACCATGCTGTGATATCAAACTCCCCGTGTGTCGACATCCCGCAGATCCTGCATGTTGCCGCGTTACATTCGAGGCCAGAGTTTAATGGTTAAGCCAAAGGCCCGACAGCACGAGCCCCTGACCTACATCTCAGACCCTACACTGTGATCATGTGATGACGCACACAGAAACAATGGGTTAATGCCCAGCGTACATGTTGATGTGATTAAGTCACAGTTGACCTTTTAAACGTGAAACTTTAATGAAGAGGAATAATCACATCAGGCTTCACGTCTTGAAAAATGAAATTATTTCATCAACATGAAGCCACTTTCCACGAGGAGGGAGTCATCACAACTGGAGTCAGGAGAGATGCTCAGGTCTCTAATGTAATTAAGTGTCAGCTTACGTAACGCTCATGTAACTCAGTTACAGCTGACCCCGTGAAGACGTAATGTAATTGAGCGAGGATGAGCAGCAATGATTGATTGTCAGTCTCAACCTTTTTTTTTCTCTTCGTGAAACACGAGGGTCTCATCAGGATTCAGACGCGGTGCTGAGGAAGAGGAGGAGGCTGATGGACTCAGACACTTCAGACAGTTTTTGCAGGTAACAGCTGATCAGGAAAGTGTTCACTCTGGTGGGAAACTGTCAAATTGGTCTCATCCTGCCCTGGCACCAAGGTGTAGTAAACACACATTCTTCCCTCTTCCTGCCCACCTCTTCTCTCAGCCCAGTTTTGGAGTCTGGTGGGATTTTTTTCTCTTCACAGTTGTGGGAACTCTAGGATTTCTCTCAATTAATTGTAAGATGTCGCCCTTAGTATGATTAGTGTCTTGAGAAATGTCACTCAGAGCACCTGCCTCCACCGAGACCCAACAGTCAATTCAAACAAGCTGCACTAAATTTCACACACTCACACATCAGTTCCTTAAATGCACCGGATTTTTTTATCAAGATCCATGAATTATTTCCTGTGAAAACTGAAAGTAAAAAAACAAAAAGCCCCATTAAAGAAAACCCTATTAAAGTAAAATGTATTCAAAGATCTCGGCCTAAATGTAATGGCTTCTTTGTTGGCCCAGGCCCAATCCTTCCACCAGGTCGTGTTTAACTCTGTTTAGTAGTTTGTGTGTAATCCTGTTGACAAACCCACACAAGCTGCTCAGAGTTAATACCTTGACTAAGGCCAAACATTAAAATTCATTTTTTTAGGATCTGTACAAAATTTCACACATAAATATCAGTATCCTAAACAGGTCTGATGTTTCTTCATCACGATCCATCAATTATTCAATTCATAATCAATACAAATGCTGTAAAACTCCATATATAACAATGTTACAGAAAAATAATTTCTGCAAAAATCTTTTAGGGTTTCTTTCCTGACCCAGCGCACATCCTTCTAAGTTTAGCAGTGATCTCTCTCCAGTAGTTTTTGTATAGTCTTGCTTCCAAACAAAAAGACAGGGGTGAAAAACATAACCTTAGAGGTAATAACACACCATTATCTTATTTCTTCAGAAAACAATGTAAAAATGGTAACACCAGCTGGACATGTTTTTTTGCTGCCTTCTAGTGGTGCAGCACTTCACCTGCTGCAGTGCTGTACTTTGGGGTGAGTCAGTAAATCAATCTTAAAATAACTCAAAATATATAAAATGATACTACAGAGTGTGCATCATATGGGCCTGTGCTCAATACAGATAATAAAATAATATCAACGATATTAGCCAACGACTAAAAGGAATGATTTCAGATAATTCCTAGACCAGAAAGGCTACTGGCAGATAACAGGCGAACAATAAATCTAATTGTGTTCAAAAGCAAAAGTCTTTGCTTAGACAAGAAATGTACCCTGTGGTTAGCGACAACAGAATATTCACAATGCAAAAAGGAACCCGGCAGTGACACCCCCTCTTATTGTATATATTGAAATGTTAGAAGCAGCAGCAAAAATATAAAAGGAATAGAGCTGGGGAGGAAAACTGCCACTCCAAGTATTATATTACAGCATCAGAGAATTCAGTACAAAAGGAAAACATACAGTTAAAATCTCAGGATATGAAGAATACGTGTGAAGCAACAATAGGAATACAAATGAAACAATCTTTAAAAGACAATTAAACAGGACACAGAACATTACATATTTGGGAATAATATTAAGAATCCAGCAGAACTGTTTGAAAAATGACTGTTTAGAAAAAACAGTAAGACAAGATTTGAACAGATGGAGTCCAATACTTAGCAGAGTGGAAACTATTAAAATGATGGTTCTTCAGCAATTTTCATTTCTATTTCGAGCCTCAAACAACATAAGACAATGGTAAATTTAAAGTCTTAATAAAACAGAAAGGAGGCTTAGGGGTTTCAATCTGGAGAGCTACGGTTATGCAACCCGAATACTTACAATAATGAAACAGAAGTCAAGTGGATCGACAGAAAAAGAAATGGCAACAATATCAATGAGGTATTTTTCTTAGGAAAGTAAGCATTAAAAAAACATTGAGATATTCTTAATATTTGCATAATGTAAACATCTGAAAATCAACATGGAATCATTGTTTCTTAGAAAAATGGCACATGATCTGGATTTGATCCAAACAGATCTGACCAAGTCTTAGAATGCTGAGCTGACAAGGGCTTAGTAGCTTCTCGCGCATACACAACACTGAAGTCTTCCCTCCAAATAAGAATTAGACCAACAGCATTTATTACGGAAGAGAAGTCACCTCATGAATCATCAAACCTCAAACAATTCAATATCTTATGCAAAACAGAAGTAAAGCTGACGAAAAGCTTTCAAATATCCATCAAGTACCTCAACTCTCCAGGACAGATAAAAGTTAACGGAATGAAAAGATTAAGAAACTAATACATCAGGATAGGATTGGAAGGACCTCGTGGAAATTTGAAGACATCACAATCAAAATACTGGAGGGAGTTTGTGTGGAAGGCGGTATAGATAATAAATGGATGGATGATGGATGACTCTCTTAAGGTTCTTTTCAATTTAACTTCACGATACACTCTTAATTCTAGCTGCTACTTGAGCAAACATTTACAACTGAAGCCTGACTCTAAATGTCAGAACCCTAGATCATCATCAATGCTCCGGCTCAAACACCCGAAGGCTCCACCTTCATTAGGGATCCTATAAGGATTTTTTTTTTTTTTTCAGGCAAATGGATTGGCTTTTTGAGGGCTTTAACATGATCGAATTCTTACCAAAATTTGCAGAAAATTAGAAACTGGTGAAAATTTACTTTTCATTTATTTTCTGTTATTTGATTTATTTTTTAATTTGGGGTTTTGTTTTTAATTTAATAATTTTTTTTAATTACCTCCTGGATTCATTTAATTTAATTTAATTTAATTTAATTAATTTTTTTTTAAAGGTGGTTGAAGTCCTGCCACTTTTAGGGGTTCAGTATCTTGCCAAGGACACTTCGGCATGCAGATGGGGATTGAACCGCCAACCTTCTTGTTGGAGAATGGCCACTCTACCACACAGGCCACATTACCTGCTCACTCCCATTAAAAATACGCACAGGAAGAAGATGGACAAATTATTGTGTGTGTGTGTGTCTGTGTCATTCTATGCTGCTTTTGATACACATTTCAGATATTGTATTTTCTACTTTACTACATATATTTGACAGCCTTACTTAAAACTTACTTTTATATTTTTGGATTTTAGATACTGGATGATTTAACATGCTTTAAAAACCTATTGTTAGAGAATAACCCAGCAGTTTCCGGCTTTGGCTTCTGACGCCTTACAAGAATCACAGTGTGGGACACACCTTCTAGTTTATATTCGGTGATCAAATAAATGACATATTGTTCCCATCAACTAGCACAAGGAGTAAGGGTCTCTCAATACTCATTAATCAAATCAAACCTCCGGCCTCCTGAACTTTTACTTTGAAGTAGGGCTGGGCAACGATTAAAAGTTTTAATCGCGATTAATCGCATGATTTCCCTGATTAATCACGATTAATCGCATTTGTATACGCAAAATCCAATAATGAATTAAAAAGTAGTGTATAGCGCAATTTTATTTTCAATGTTCTGCCATATGAACGAAAGTGCCATAACATTTGTTGTGCAAACACTTTTAACATCAGCATTTAATACAGTAGCAGTTAAATAAAATATTCAGTGTAAATCTCAACTTAACAATGTTATCAAAGCAAATACAAAATTAAAGCTCAATGCCACTGCCAGGGCATTAATGTTATCCTCTTCGTTATGAAAAATGTATACTCCTCCCAGCGTCTAACGTAGTCTGCCGAAGCCTCGCTCCGCTCGCTGTTTCGTTGAATGATTTGCTGATATCAACTGTGTGTTTTGCATTCAGGTGATATTTTAGACTGGAAGTACTCCGGTGATAAGAAAATTCACCTTGGCAGTGGCTACAAATAACTTTGGTTATGTCGACTCCGCCGTCTGGAAGAACTTTAAAATGAAAATGGCCATGTAAAAGCTCCGTAGCCTTATCCATGGTTGTTTATCCGCCAATTATTTTCTTTTTTCCGGTTCCGCAGCAGTCAGCAACAGACTTTCACAAAATAAAAGCCTGACTTTCACAATAAAACAATAAATAATCAAACCTGAGTTAATGCGAGATAAAATAATTAGTTGAGTTAAATAAGTGATGAGTTAACTCGTAATTAACTAGTTAACTTGCCCAGCCCTACTTTGAAGGTGAGCTGCCTCTCTGTCCCCCTCTGGATGTCCTCGTTCAAGTTTAGCTTCTCAGGTTGACTTCCACTTCATGCACAGACCAGGTGAGGCCTCACTACTGCACGAATCTACATCAACAACAAATCCCTGGTTATAATTTGATTTGCTGGCCCCGACAAACGCATCCAGATGATTTGGAATCAAGTCTTTCTCTCACATTTCCTTTATTGCCAATTTTCATATGGCAACAATCCCAGATTCAACTCTGTGCCAAAGTCTTAAGTATTCTTGGCAGGAGCCGGGGGCCCCTCTCTGAGTCGAATGTGTATTTGTTCAGATGGTTTTGAGAGATTCCTCTGGCCGACAAAGGAGAAATATAATAAAGCCAACAAGGTCTCTTATGTCTCTCTATCTCCGTCTCTCTCTAGGCTTTGGAAATAAAACGCATGACTGAGAGGAGGTAACTGAAGGGAACTGCAAATGTCAGGGCAGTGTTGCTGTACTGTATTTTGAATGGTACGGTGTTTTCAGAAACTGGGTCAAGGTCGTGACCTGCCTCAGTTGGATCTAGTTTGTTTGTATAATTTTTCTCCTTCAACTTAGTTTGACATTTTCATACAGGTTTATCCTTTTTATTTCTTTCCCCTCTGTCATTCTACTCGTTTAATCTTCTGATCAGAACTTACTAATTGACCCTTCACTAAAAATAAAAGATGATCGTGGACGACTTCAAAAAGAAACTAAAAAATGTTCCTGTTCTTTACAAGTGCAAAATTATTAAAATATCAAATATCAAAATATATTTTTATACTTCAAGATGCTTTATTAAACAACTTTAATTACAACTAAACCTCACATGAGGTGTACAAAAAGCAGACATTAGAATACCAAAATGTTTTTTTTAATGAGGCAACAAGATTACATACAATATAAAAATGAAATAAAAAATTCTGCCATGATTATAACAAGAGCTGCTGTTTCCTTGTGAGGCTCCAAAACCAGCCGGGGGGGGGATTATCCTAATACCTCTGAATTCATTATTGAGTGTTTTCTGGGCTTCAGCTTCTTTTACACTGCGTATTTAGAAAAAGGATGGATCTCGTTCATTTCACGTACAATATACAAATGGGATCCTTTCTACAAAAAAAAAACGTAAAAAAAAAAAAATTCAGCCAAAACTATTTGGGACAAGTGTCCATCCATGTTCCTGATCGCAACTGTCTTTTGCGCCTACATGGACGCGTGTGTGTGCTGCGTGGAGGAGGGCGAGGCCACGGCGGCGGCGACTGACGACGAGAGCGAGGAGGGCTGGGGCTGAGGGGTGGAGGAGGAAGAGGGGGCGGAGGAGGAGGCGGCGGTGACGGCGGCGGCAGCTGACGACGCGGTCTCGACGATGCTGCTGTGCGTGATGAAGCGCAGTCGCAGCTTCATGGCCGGACGCAGGGTCATGATGATTTTCTCCACCTAGAGACAGATGGACACAGACAGACAGAGGTTGAAAGAAATGACAGCAGTAACATTCATTCAAAGAACGTCACTGGTTTCGGATCACAGCCCAGATAAATACACGTATGGTTTGAGTAAAGGCTTTGTCCGTTTAATTAATGATGTGTAAAGTCTATATAAAGCCTAAGCCGCAAGCACCCAGAGAATCTACTGCTTCATCTCCTCTAATTAGCTCGGTGTCAGAGCTGGACACAGCTGGAGCAGTGTTGTTGCACAGGGGGATGACACATTCAAACTAAATTGAAAAATGGAAGCAGACCCCTGAGGAGCAGCGAGATCACAGATGTCATCTTACTTGAAAGGCAGGTGAGGACGACCTCCCTTTGTCATCTTTGTTATTTTTGATCACTTATTTTCATCCCCGTCTCCAGTTCAGTGCTGAAGCTTTAATGACAACGTGTCAAAGTAAGAAACTCACCTGCTCTTTCACACTGTCTCCAGTGTACATGTATTTAATGTGGTAGAGGAAGTCACAGATTGGGTCCATGTAGCTGAGATGTTGGCAGTGTTGGTCGACCGCCTGGAGCATCTCATAGAAGGCCACGCCGATCTGAAACATGCAGAGGGACACATTTAAAGGAGAAAAAAATAATATCTCCAAGTCGAAGGACAAAACTGAGACAATGTCTTTAAACGCAAGAAAAAAGGGGAAATTACGAAGCACATTTTCAGACATGAATTCGTGAGGATCTCCGCACAATTTGGGTCTGAACTTTCGCAGCAGGAGATTCCTGTCTAAGATGCATTCACAACAAACCTCTGCTGCAGAGATCACGTTTTGTTTACAGCACATCCATACTGGCGTTGGCTCCTATCACCACAAACTCTCTAGACATCTTCTGTGACATCTGTGTTCTTACATTCTGCTGAGTTTTAATTAATGGGCGGAGCTTTTCACTCTGACCTTGGTATGTTCTCACATGCAGCTTCTCCAGAGAATGTCAGGAGATTATCCGGAGTTCAGTGCATTATACTTATTCAGTCATATTTAGTCAAAGTGTGTGTGTGTACCTCCAACATGCATCGTGTCCTCTCCTGCTGGAAGCGCTGCAGGAACGGACCCACCAGGTGATACACGTAGAGTAACTGGAACTCAGTCTGGACGACGGGTTTCAGAGTCTCTGACAGGAATCTAAACACGCACACAAGTTAATAATGATACGACAATCAGAAATGAAACATTGAGAGTAGGAGCAACAAAGCAACCAGCCTGAGACCGAGGAAGACTTCCTTACTTGGGAATCAGAGACAACTGTCCGATGGATGAGTGGTGCCACACGGCGTGCGCCAACGCGAGCACATAGCTACAGTTCATCTCGCTGTAGCTCTGGTGGCAGGCTGTGAAGTCCAGCAGGGCGAAGGGATACCCCGCCCACTCGGTCTCCGTGGTCAGACACGGGGAGCTGATCACGGACACGATGCGGTCGTGGAGAACGATCCAGTACGGCTCCTGAGATGGGGGAGCAGAGGGTCACGGTGAAGGAACTCAAAGCGACTTCATCACACAGTAAATGACAGTGAAGATCTTTGTGAGAGTTTCTTACAGGAAGTGCAGTGATCACCAGGCCGATGGCGTTCATCCAGGCTGTGACGCTCTCTCTGGGAACCAGGGGTTGGCTAAAAGGTAAAAGAAGAACTCACACTGTCATGAACAATTCAGAGACGACGCAATAACACTCAGAGATGTTACTGTTTAAAAATGGCAATCATACCTCTTCAACACAACGTTGAGCAGAGCGTTGCCGACCTCTTTCCCCGGCACGGCCAACGCCATCAGCTCCACGCAGGTGACGTGCAGGGCGTGGGCGGCTGGGTTGGGGAACTCATTAAACCGCCAGTCGCAGTTAGGGAAAGGACCCGGTGACTTTCCCGCCATGGGTGAGAAGGAGTTAAGGGCAGTTGAAAGGCAACGAGGTTTAGCAGCGACACTGTTTTAATTAAAGGCCTCTTCTCTGGATGAACTTAGATTAAAGTAACTGCAGATGCACCAACAATTACTGTCTCAAATTAAAACAAAGAGGCTCTGAGGGAGAGGAGACGTATCAGCAGTAATATAAATATATTATTCAGGTACAAGTGAGGCCTGGGATTTCCTGTTTGCCAGAAGTAGAGCGCGAACTGTGAGAAAAGTAACCCAAAGCCAACAGTCATTTAGTTTGTTATGTCCAAACACAATCTTAACTGTTACTTTGTCCCTGACATGTGAAGTGTGTAGGAACATTTCTATAAATAAACCTAAGAAAAATAAATAAAATCAGCCAAGCCAATGTGAAAGATCCAATTTCTTTTTTGCAAAACCCGGCTTGGTGATCCACAGTCTGCCCAGCATCAGGGTGATGTTGTCATTCTCTAATAGGACGAGATTAATCAAGGATATTGTCCACCAGGCGTCCAATCAGCTTGCAGTAGTAGGTGTCATCAGGGATCCACACGTTGTCCTCTCTGGGGTTCATGCCGAACTTCAGATAGGTTTCACTCAGGCACCAACCTGGTGTCCGGTTGTCCTGTGAAAACAGCACACGAGTGAAAAAACTGCTGCTGATAACAATTAATAAAGATGATCTACATGTAAAATTATGTGTGTGACTTCCCTCTATAGATGAAACAGTATGAAAAATCAATATCAGGATAAGTGTCTAAAAACACTGTGATAGATCATATAACTGTATTCTTTTTAAAGTGTGCATAAACATTCAGAGCTCAAGTTATTCATATATATAAATACATATATATGCAGTCTAAGTGCCCCCTTTCAAATAGATTTTCTTTCTGTATATTCTGCACACATGGTGACTTTCAGCTCTTATAGAACCAACATACAACCTCTCAGACTCAGTCCTCAGGAGGCGCCTGCACTGTCATGTTTTCATTGATGTGAAACAAACCCACTTTGCACGCTGTGTCTGGCAGACGGTTGCTAACAGTTTTAATCATGTAAATTTGAAATGGTAATATGACCCTTGGGGATTTTGACTGTGGTTTTCAGTGAAACCAGGAGCCGTTTCCTCCCCAGTTCCCTCTACATACCTTCAGTGAAGACATGATGGCGTGCACCAGTTTCCTCTTCAGGTTGGTTCGGTCTCTCAGGTGTCGCTCATAGTAGTGAAGTGTGTTGTACAGGTAGGTAACAGGGCGGTCTGCACACAAACACAGCAGTAAACACAAAGACTTAAAAAAAAATTAAAATCCCAGGAGATTGCCCTTCTTCCTTTTGTCATGCTTTATCCATGTATTTATGCTACTGCTCTTTTCTTGAACAAAATCATCTGTACTACTTAGCTTTTTATTTGCTGACAGCCTGTACTCACCATGGAACTTGTACAGTCCTCCCAGATGGTCCAGCAGCGTTTCCAGAGACTTGGAGACGGGAAGAAGCTCCAGGAAGCGGTGGATCACGATGTCAAAGACGGGCAGGAAGCGTAGACACACGTTGCCAAAGTAGATTGGCAGGTACTGAGGCTGCAGCTGCATGGGGGGGTTGACTTGGTCTGCAAGGCCCTCAAAGTACAACT
This sequence comes from Limanda limanda, assembly GCF_963576545.1. Classification (NCBI taxonomy): domain Eukaryota; kingdom Metazoa; phylum Chordata; class Actinopteri; order Pleuronectiformes; family Pleuronectidae; genus Limanda; species Limanda limanda. The sequence goes on from NC_083653.1 coordinate 13,265,104, forward strand.
TCTCTGGGTATTTCTGGAAGGAAAACAACAAGTACATAATTTAATTGAGCTATAATAACATTACATTTTAATCAGACTTGTCCTTGCTGTCATTTTGTATCATTCCATATCAATTTGTCAAAGAGTGAGATTTTTGTAACGTGCATACCTTGTGGTAGGTCATGTGTTTGTTGTGCCAGTCGCTCTGCAGCCAGTGCTCGGGAGCGTTCTCCTTGACAAAATCGTTGACCCGGTTCCTGAAGTCGTTGGGCTTCAGCAGCAGCAGCTGGATTATGAAATAGCAGACCTGAGCCTCGTTGCCCTCGTGGCTACGCATCGCCTGGAAGGAGAAGAGCAGAACGACACACAGATCTCGTCATGTTCACCGGAAATTCAGGTCTTATATGTCTGTCTTGTACCAATTGACGTGTGTGTTCTCACCAAACACAGAATGAGTCTGTCCAGTGTGACGATGTTGTATTTCCAGACCATGTCATTGAGTATTTCGATGCACTTGTTGAGCTGCTGTCCGCCGGCTGAGGTCGAGAACTCGTAGACGAGGAAGTCCGCAAACGTGCGCACGTGAGCCACGAGCGCCCGAGCCCCGATTCGCTCCAAGACCCTGAGGGACACAAAGTCAGGAGATACCGTCACGCCATCCTCCCATGGCACAACATCTGTATCCGATCGATTAGATACAGATGTCACGTCGTGAACAGGCCAATTAGTGTGAAATTAAAAATGCCTCAAACATCCTTAGTGAGATGCATCATTAACAAATGGAGTTATGATCAGTATCAACCCTCATTACTTTCACTGGTGTTCAATGGTGTGTAATAAAATACCGTAGTGACTGTACACAATAAGTATATGTTGGGTGAATGTGTATCTGATGGGTCTTATCAAAGGAACCAGAGATGTGACACCAAATAGTGACAGCCCACCTGAAGCCTATCTGGTTTATGTGGTCCGTCTCCAACAGCATCTTCCACAGCAGACAGAGGAAGAGGGGGGGCGAGCCCTGCATGGAGAAGTGAGTGATAATGTCGTTCTCGTTGGCCATGGATTTCCACTTCCTGTACTCCTCTTCCACGTTCTTCTTCAGGTTGAAACGGGATTCCTGAGGCACGTTGTTCTGCTTGAAGAACGCCTGGAGGGAAGAGACAGGATTAAGTTTCATTTGGGGGGAAATAAATTAGTCTGGGTGGCATTAACGCCAAAGTGAACATATCTGCACCTGTAGTGGAGCCGGGAAGCAGGACAGAGTGTGTGAGGCCCAGTTATGAGGCGTGAAGGTCATGATGGTCTGGAGAATATCTTTACACCAAGTGCCATGGATGGAGTCGGACCCTGTGAAAAAATCTACATACAGACACAAAATGTAAGACAAGTCCACCGACACTGTAATAAAAGAAACGTCCAGAGTGAGCGCTACCAGTGACGTGTGTGGCTCTGGCCAAGGTGAGGATCAGGGCTCGGTTCAGTTCCTCAGACTCGGCCGACAAAACCGTCTTGGGGTCATTCAGGAAGCGTGTGAACTGGGGCTGTACCTCGGAGCTTCCCAGCGCCGTGATCAGCCGCAGCGCTGTGCTCTCGACACTAAAGACAGAGGCATAAAAACAGGGAAATAAAGCAAGTAGAGACACTATCAATCTTTCTATTCTTTCAACAATCTTCAAATTTACTGGAGGGGTTGCATCAATTCATTCCTAATGAAAGTGTTATTTGTAATTGGACGACAGGGAAATATTAGTAGCTGGAATAAATATAGCTAATTGTACTAACAGCTAAATCTTAAAGGAGACATAGATTGAGGAATCTAGAGGAAATAATAATCACATCCCAGTCCGTTACATACAGGATTAAACCTATTTCTAGCTGTCAGAGAAAACATTGCTTCTTGGGTTTCAGAGGTGACGTTAGATCAACAGCTATTCACTCAGTCTGAGTAAGTATGCTGTATATATGAGAATGTATGCGTGTGCACATTACCATAGATGCAGCTGATTCTGGTTGGTCTGGGGTACGGCAGCCAGACTGTGCAGATGACTCAGCAGCTGGACTCGGTAGTGCGGCTGGATGTGGTGCATCCTGTAGCTGAACATCTCCAGCAGAGTGTGAAGGATTCCCCACGCGTGACACTTAAACACGTTGGGCAACAACTGGCCTGAGCAGACGAGAGAGAGAGTCACGTTATTCAGCTCATGTCGGTTCCCCCCCCGAAGACACAAATCGATGTTGAATATAAATGTCCTGAGGTAGGCTGTTCACAGCAGTACTGACTGAAGACAGACTGGGTTGGGACACGCTGGAGATTATCTACAAATTCTGAAATTATAGTGGACGCATTAAGATGGATGTCTATTCTTTATTGTCATTCATCCTAATGTTCACAAGAGACTATTGTGCAATTATGGGATACTAGACACTTGGTTGAGACTTTAACTTGCTGCTTTTTCTCAAGTCACACTCGCACACAGTCCTGCTATTAAATATATTGAAATGTTCAAATTCAAGATATACATTCTAAAAGCCTATCAGATCATTTGAGGTAGCCTGCCTTGTGATCCAGCAGAGGGCGCTCAGTATCAGTTTGACCCATTCACTGTTTATGAGGATGGATGACTGCTCCCTAAGAGGGTCTTTATCGCTACCTGGTGGCTGGCTGCGGTATAACTCATAAATCCCATTATGGGGGGCAGATTTAGTGATTTGGGGGCTGCAGGTAAACAACAACACAGTAAAAGTCAATCATATTGATCTGTTCAAAAAAGTACAGTTTCTTACTCGTCACAGTGGATTTAAATGTACTCACTGATGAACCCTTTGATGCCCAATGACTCGATCTCCATATAGACCAGGAGTCTGCTGTATGTCTCCACCAGTGCAGGGGCCAAGGCAAGTATGGATTTGGCATGAGCCAATTTTATCACCCGTGTGGCGATGCTGTGGATCAGACTGGAGACGGCAACACTCAGAATCAAAAAGAGGCGATGGGGAAGTGAAACATATTCATGAAACAATCAGAAAAGCTTCCTCCCAAATCCAGCGTCTTTCTTAACAGTGTTTTACTACTTCAGTACTTTGTAGAAATCTTCCTACCTCATTTTTGCGTGTACTGTGAGTGAATCCAGCAGGTTCATGGGCAGCGGTGTGACTGATCCTGATGCTGTACAGTTGGTGCCGGGCAGGTTGATCTTCATAGATCCGTTTCCATAGATGGTCTCCACTAGGACGCCCATCGGTAGAGTGAAGCAGTCGGAGTTAGTGCTGTAGGCGTTGCACAGCAGGGCGATCTTATAGTCGGACATGCCCAAAGTCTTGTTACGCAGAGACTGCTGGAGAAACCTAACAGAAAAGACCGATTACAGAGACATTACACAGCCGGTCTAGATGAAGTGTCATTGTTAGTTTGGGTTAAATTGGAATAATGATGGGTAAATTTGTGGTACAGCACACACTCATGGTAGAGCACAGTGATAAAGACACTGAGGTCAGAGTACTTTAAAGATACATACTCATGGTGTAGTTTCAGAGAGTGGGGGATGGGAATCTGCAGTTTGGAGTTGTCATTCTGAGCTTTGCGGTTGAGGTGGATCCAGATGCAGGTCATGGCAAAGGAATGAGTCGACTGTGGCTTGTTGATGTCAGGAACTGGGATGCACTGAGGCGGGAGAAAACATACAGGGATAAGAGAAGAGATCACTGGCACTACTACACACTACTACTTCTACAACTGAAGCTATACTACTGCCAATACACGCTTCTGACAGCACTATAAAATTATTTAAGCAAATGTATAAATTGAACAATTATGATCGTGTTGAAATCAAAAGAGCTTCTTGGTAGACGTGTACCTCTTTTTCTGGGTAAAGCAGGTCGAACAACTTCATGACGGGCAGGAAGTCAGCCAAGGCGTTCTTCTGAATACTTCCTGATATGAACTGTAGCAAGACCCACATCAGGTGATCTCTCCCTTTAATAAGACCTCTGCCTGCAAGCTGTAGGAGAAAAGGAGCGAGTTACAGAAATACAGAAAGCATTTAATCATTTTAAGAAAATATGCAAATATTATTCCACGTTTTTGTTCTGCTTCTTGTATGCTATTATTCGATATGTTTTAGTTCCCTATATTATATATATGATCATGTTGTCTATGTTATCAGGGTAATCTGAAAGCACATGCAGCTGGAGATGTTTTATATATATATAGATATATACATATACTCTGCTTAAAAGTTTAGTTTGCATTGCCCATTTTTGTTTTAGAGAATTTATCTTTTTCCTTTAAGACTTGTTCCCTCTCGGTTGAGTTCAGCCAGCAAGGTATGTTTATGAGTCATGCATATTTATCTGCGTGCTTATTCTGTGCATTGTCAAGTATTTAAATAGTTTGACTGTGGATTGAATGATTGTGATGTCGACAGGAGTTGAACTGAATAAATCCATTAGTAACATAAGAACTATGGTGTGGTGTATTTCCTAAAGAGATTGGGCTTAATTTTGTATTTATCAACATTTCCTAGAAGTTTAAGGGGCTGTAGAGCTGATTCAGTGTTGATTTTACATGGGTTGTATGTGTGTGACTGGTGCAAACTATAAACCGAGCTTCCTGCAAACTTCTCCATTCCTATCTCCTCCCTCACCTTCTGATGTAACGACAGCACCATGTGCGGGAAGCTTGCGAACTGAAACAGCACAAAGAAGATGAGCTGGGAGGAGAGGTGCTGCCACAGCAGCTGGCTGGTTCCTCCGATGTCGGCGTCAAAGTGTTCCTCAGTCTCGGAGCGCTCCATGGCGTACACAACCAGGTCCACCAGCTGCTCCTCGAGCACCGGGCAACGCTGCTTATGCTGGCAGGGGGAGGAGGGGAGTGTTAAGGGATAAAGAAAAAAACAGTGGGCAGGAGAGGAGACAGTTGGAGTTAAATAGGGAATAGAAAAGAACAACATCCAAGACAAGAAATAGGGGGGAAGGAAACATGAAAAGACAGAGGGGAAAGAGAGGGCAGAAGAAAGAAAGATGGGGGAGGAAGAGAGGATGGTTATCATCAATATACTTTATCACACAACACAACACTATATTTTCTCCAAGCAGCAGATATTGATGCATTAAACCCTCCCACCCCTTGCATGCTGGACTGCATCTCCCTCCTGCTCCTGTCAGCTGGACAATCCTCCTGTGGCCGTACTTTCACATTTACCTTTACCTCCAGATCCCCTTCTAATGTACCTGTGGTGTAACTATGTCAGAGAAAGAGTTTTGCTACAGCTTAGGCTCCAGTGCACACAAGAGGTTGCAGAAATGTTACTCTATGTCTTATATAGAACTAGAGAACCAATCACAAGCGACTGTTCTGTTGTTTATGGATAATTGTGACATTTGAAACTCAAGCTTCAGCTGCTGATCAACATTAAACTCATGGTTTATGTGAGTTAAATCCACATGAGATACATGAGTTAACATGGACATATCTGTCATTTCACCAAAAGACCGCAGTTGAACTGGCTGACTGAAACATGGATCATCCTAGAGACAATCTGAGTATATTGAAGTAAATAAACAGATGCAAATATGTTTTATCACAGCTGAAGTCTTGAAGAAGTACAACATGTTTTTCCGGGATCATCGTGTAGTTTTCCATATGCAGAATAACTGCTGATGTTTGGTTTATCTGAGCAAGATTTATAACTGGGACTTTCAGTGAAAGACAGGAGGAAAAGTAAAGAGTGGAGGGGATTGAACGGCTGGAGACAGGGGAGGTAGATAGTGAGGGAAAGGCAGGTTAATTATGAGATATTAACGCCTCAGGGGCCATGTAGTAGAGTGGGGTTGAGTGCTTTCTTCCACGTGAGCTATAGTTGGCATGTGGAAGACTGGGTAGACATGTTTTTTATCTATTGCAGCATTATGCACCTCAATTGTTGAATTGAAAGTAGATACTCTAACTTGCTATTGACAGAGCAGGAGTGAGGATCTCTGCACTGCAGGACTCAACAGAGGCTGTCATCATATTACTGGGACACACAGCACGGACTGAACAGCACAGCACGGCACGGCACAGCACAGAACCAAACACCAAACCAAACAGTGCAACGCATTCCTGCATGCAGGCTAACGGGTTTGAGAAGGTGGGGAGAAGGTGGGGAGCTGGTGCAATTGGAAGGAAGAAGAGGAGTGGTGAGGGTGTCACTGCTCATCTCCTGCCCCAAAACACACATACGCACACACTCACACAGAAAGAGAGGGAAGGCAGGAGAGAGACGGAGAGAAATAGAGAGGGGTCCACATCAACAAAAGAAATCAACCAAACACCTTACCTAGTTACTTCCAAACCCCAGTGTCCTACCAACATTAAAACCCCCCGACCAGTGGCTGGTCAATAATCTCACCTATCACCTCCTAACATCCCAACCACTGGGAGGATGTCTTCTATTTATTCTAGTCCCAAACAAACCATAAAAAACATCTATGAAAAATAAAAGTGTCCTGTGTCTGCCATGAACAGTCAATGTCTGACTCTGTGCTTAAAAGAATTTCACAGCCCAAATCCTCGATATAAGACTCGACATTAGAGTGTCTAGTCGGTGGCAACTGATGAACCACAGATTATGTGTGATTGCATTTTGGAATTATGCCAGGATATTTAAAATAATAGTAATAATGATAATAAACCAAAAGTCTGCAATTTCAATAAACAATTGTGACCATAGGCAGTCGGTAGACTGTAAGTTGATTTTTCTATAGAGGTTTTTGGTGGCGTTAGTATTCAGGATATTTTGTCTTTATTTCAAGATGCGTCATCCATCTTTTCAAAAAGTCTATGGCCACAATATGTGAGACAAATATTCCTGGTTAATAAACGGGAGTTTGATTTTTTTTCATTGGCATTTGTGTCATTATATTATCTTATTTATTACTTTATAATGAGCTTCTGAGACAAAAATAAAAGTCTCCCTCGTATCAATCGTTGAAAACAAAAACAGCCCTAACAACCCTTTGTCGTCTTTCATTAATGCGCATCATTAACCAGTGAACATCATGCAACACAAGTCAGAGTTCACTCATCGAGTCAGACAGCCAATCAGAATCACTCACCAGAGGACCTGGGCAAAACACTGAACACAATACAACTGACTGGCACAGTTGATATTTGAAGAAATAAGGTTTGCAAACGACTGAATTGCGTCAACAAAGCATTAAAAGAGAGTTTAGACTGGAAGTTGAAAAGTAGAAGATCCACAGCCCCACAGTGCAGATTATTAATGAATCTCATTATAGTTCACTGCATTGTAAAACCCAGCCAGCTTTCATAAAAATATTAATAATTAGATGATAATAAATTCCACTGTGGACTTTCTGATCATTTTTACTGTAAGTGGTGCACAATCTCCGTGCTACTGTTGACTAGCTTTTGCACTATAGTTGTTCAGGTTAGTCATGTGGTAGTCTGTCAGGATCTTTGCCATGAAGCTAGAAGTCTCTTGATTTTCAAGACGCGATTACATGATATTGCAGCTCAAGTCAATACCAATAGTTTTTGCCCAGGTCACTGCAACATAAAGCAGCAGCATGAGGTCAGACGTGAGAGGACCTGGCTAACAACAGGCACGGACCAGACTACATCCATACATGCAGTGCAGCAGGACTTGAAATGTCAGCAGCAGGGTTTAATGTGGTAAATGCTGTCAGTTTATCAGATGGAACCACAGACTGTGAACAACAGCTGGGATTTAATAAACTGAGACTAGATGAACATAATCAGCAGCTCAGAGCTGCCTCAGTCATCATCAGGCAGCTAGATGCTGTATGGGTGTCTTTATATGTTGATCTTATATATAACAGATATCACAATAAGTCGCAGAAGTCGAAATTGAAAAAAATGTCCCAGATTTCCCGAAGTCACCCTACTCCTTATTAACCTTATAAATTTATCAATTAACAGTGTGTATGGTCAACACTGTACCTGTTGCAACCTGTTCATCATACACTATCAACCTGCCTGTCTATTTGTGTTCATACTCAGTCCATCAGTATATCAAAGCCCTGCTGTGACATTTCAAGCTCTGTTGGCATTTCTCCTTTTACTCCATTTAAGAATGTCTTTTCTTTTTTCTTTTGTTTGATCAACTTTCCAGTTTCTAGGCCATGATCTGTGCGCCTCTTAAGCTAAGCGACCAAGGGGCAGGTTAGTTGGTAGGTCAGGTGACCTGGAAGAGGAACAACGACATACCTGGGCAATGTTCAGAGTCTAGAGAGCGCATGGCAGAGAGACAGACAAAGACAACACACAACCAGAGGACAAAAGAAAGAGAGAGAGAGAGAGAAACAAAGACAGAAGGAAGAAGAGACAGAGAAGGGAGAGAAAAAAAGGAGAGACAGAGAGAAAAGTGGTGACTAAGGAGCTAGATTGTTTACTGTCCGCACGGCTGGTGTCAACTCAGCTGATTCAAACATGCAAAGTGGATTCTGGGTTATTTGCTCAGGGTTAAAATATAAAGGAAAAAGTCAATTTACTGTATTGATTATGGTTTTGTGTTAGCAACAGACTTTCTGTAAAACAGTAGCTGTTCAAACGATGGCTGTGCACGGTGAGATGAGCTGAGTTGAGACTGCATGAACCAAACAGGGCAAACTAACACCAGTGCATATGGGTCAAGCATTGGTTTGCTTTACATATAGTCTTGTAAACAGTAGCTGTGTTACCAGGGCAACAAGTGATGAGAGGGGTTTATGGGAGTAACAAGGAAAAAGAGGAGAGACATGAAGAACAGACGTGGGTATAGATGAACAGAAACAGAAGCTGTGAGATAACTAGGGTGACAAACTAAGGTATAAACAGGATGGGAAAATTAGGGACAAGGAGCAGATATGAGGAGACGAATGAAAACAGAGGAACAAGAGGAAGAGGAGGAGCACAGAGAGTTTGGGACTGCAACAAAAGAAAGGGTTGAGTCTATGAAGAACGTTAAAGGGACAGGACACGATAAAGGGAGGAGTGCCTGGTACTGTGAAAGCGAAAGTGTAATGGGGAGCGAGGTTGTTTTACCTGTTTGTTGAGTCCTAACATGTTGCACACCATCTCTCTTGAGTACGGCTGTTCTAGCACATACCGCAGCAAGCCTGTCTGGGGCTCAAACAGGTCCTAGATTAAAAAGAAAACATAAATACAAATATTGTTTTTCTGAGGATGTGTGTAGGTGTGTGGTGTGTGTGAATGAACGGATGTTACCTTGTCAAAAGGCAGCATGCCTTTCAGGGGGAAGCAAAGAGTAGTGGGGTCTAATTTCCAGGAGTTACAGATGGCCCCACTATTATTCACTACTGGCAACAGGCTGCATCGTCCTGTGGGCACACACATTCACACATCAACAGAAAGTGAGGTGAAGCAGCCTAAATCTATATTTGTGTGTCCTTATAGTTGTTAACATGTATTATGTATTTTGTAAGCTGCCTGTCTCGTACCACAGATGGAGTTGATTCTGGCAGTGGGTCTGAAACTGTCCACAAAGTCTGATATCAGACTGCCAAGTAGCTACAAGAGAGACACACCCAGAGATACAAAGAAGGTATGGACAGACGATGAAATAAGAGCGTTAGCTACACACATATGTAACTGCACACATGCACACAATCAACAAGAAACACACACTTACCCAGTGAGAGAGCTGTCCCTCTGGATACAGTTTTCTGATTTCTGTTATAGAGAAATAGGCTGGCAGGAGGCAGGCGTTTCTGTCCAGGATATACTCTACTACCTTAAAGAATAAAACGTTAACGTGATGTAGTTGGCCTGCTTACGAAAACTATTCCAATGGGTCATTAAAAAAAAAAAAAAATTACAATGAATTATATGTTAAAAAGTAAAAGATGGAATGACAGGTACCTCTCTGGCAGCCAGAAGCTGCTGGACTATAGCTGAGCTGACAGTAGTTGGAATGGTCTGAATCTTTTCCAAAAAAGTTTTCAGCAGGTCGCGAACACCCTAAAACCCACAAACACCTTGGATTATATTCAGTGATTTAAGACTTCAATTTTTTGCGGCTGTCTGTTTGGAAAGCCTGACACCCAAACAGAAGATTTGCATTTTGCAAGATGCTGGTTAAAAGCCACTGAGTCTCAAGAGACATTGGTTTACATCAAGGAAGTTTTGGATTAATTTATAACAGCTTTAAACAATAAGAACATGTTTGACATAGACTGGAATTTCCAGCTGGGGCAGTCTCAATTAGGAACAGTCTCCAAATAGAGTCAATAAACTCTATTGAATTTGGCGCATGAGTTGTAAAACTGGGAGTATGACCTCCAGTTGACAGCAGCATATGGTTTCTAGGAGAAACATTCACTACAGCTACACAAAAACTGAAAACAAGTGATGAGACTGATGCTGTAATAATGTCATAATAAACACGTCATAATAAAAAGAAAAATGCAGAGATTACAAAAGGAACATTTTATTGAAGGACGTCATCACTGAGCCTGCTGATGATGACTTGTCTAAACTCTGCTTGTGTATGTGTGTGTGTGTGTGTGTGTGTGTCAGAGACCTTGTAGTCCACCCCTCCGATGATCTTGCGGATTAGTTTGAAAGTTAGCGCCCACAACTGAGTCCTCTCCCACTCCAAGCTTTCTGAGCTGATCAGAGCGACACACACCATCCTGGAGACAGAGGAGGAGATTCATTAATTGGAGGATTAGTAACAATGGAACAGGATAACAAAAAGAGCTCCAACACACAATGAACCCGTTTAGATCTGGCATCAGCTGCAAAAAGCAAATGTGTCCTGGACCTACCTGTATGAATATGAAGGACCTGCTATTCAGCTGACGTCCTCTGACCCACTACAGTTTCACAATGAATCAGACCTATTTTTTTCCCTCGTGTCCGTAAGGTGACATGCATTTCTAAGTGTGTCTGTACCTTGGTGTTAACAGGCTGGTCTCCACAGCCATTGCAAGACAGTCATAGAGGAAGGAGATTCTTTTGGGGCTGTGCTGGCTGTGAATAAACCGCACTATCCACTGTACACACTGTTCATGAGACTCCTGCAGAGAGACAAAACAAATAAATTATCTAATCTTTAAACGTGTGCGTGCAGGTGTGTGAGTGTGTGTGAGTGAGTGTGTGTGTGTGTGTGAGTGTGTGTGCACTGACCTGTGGTAGTGTTCCCCAGTATTGTCTGAAGGCTCCAAGACAACTGATCAGTTTAGTCCTCTCATCCTCTGGAGAGTCCATACACATCCTTAACCACAACACAGTTCTTATTATTATATGTATTTGTTATAGAAGCAAAGAAACAATAAAATGCACTATACACATATAGTGCATTTTTGTACATTTCATTCAGGATAACACAGACTAACATCATCACAAAAACCCTATTTAAACTAAATGATGAGAGCAGATCAGGAGTCATCTTACCCAGCGAAGGCCTCTTCGATCATCTCAGTTTTCTGAGAGGAGAAGAAAAAAAAACAGGTAAAATATTATGCAGAGTCTTTGGAGCTCTCTCCATCTTTCTTTCTGAAAACAATAACCTCGTGATTTAACACGCTGCACTATCAGATCAGTGTAGCATGCAACCCTACCTGCTGCAACACAACTGATATTTGCAGAGTATTGTCTTATTCAAAGGGAGGGGAATATCTGTTGGCAGTAAAATGTGTAATGGATGAATGATAAGAAGTTGAAATTAGGTGCTAATTAGAGTTATTAAACACGAGTCTGGAGCCTCCATTGTTTTTAAATTATGAGCCCAGAATGATGAACACGTTATATTTCCGGCTGTTACAGTTTAAGCTAGCTGGAAAACGTAACTGTACAAAAAAAAACGTTGGAAAGTACGTATTGATTGAAATATTTATAAGCAAACCCATCATACGTCAATTGGGCTGACGCTGAATGGGATGCTAACAACTAGCTCGCTTTACAACCCGTTCATGAACGTGCACGTTACCACAACATCTTCAAAGATGCTCTGGAGCTGCGTCTCCATCGACAGCGCCATGTTTGCGTCCAAATGAGCAAATATCCTGTTTACTTTAGCGAACCATTACACATGTGACCGGCTAAATTGTCCGGTTGAATCCTCTGGACCAGCTAAAGGCTAACATGATGCACCAGGATGAGAGCGCCGTGACGTGCGCAACAGCAAAAACAATCCGGAGAGACAACAAGGCCAGAAACTACTCTGTTCCGCTTCATCAGACGATCATTATGTGTAACCCTGTAGTTATGTTAAATATTGATACCTATAAAATGAATACAGATTAAATATACATCACATAGTTTACAACTGAACGTCTTAAAAATCTAAAGTTAGACCCAGTTGTGAATTTGCAAGCATCGCCACATGTCGAACACTAGGTGTCGCTATAATAAGATGTTTTCACGTTTTATTGTCGCTCCCTCTTTTCTACCTGGTCCCCTATCGTCTTGTGGAGGTGGATTCTAATATTGAAATTATTTGTTCTGAAGATGTGAACTAGTTTTCATATGTTGACAAATGCAATAAGTTTTTTGTGAATCCAGTGTCTGCAGCTACACACTGTATTACACATTAATGCAAACAATTTAAAATGGATAAATTCTTCTTCTTATTATAGTAATAAAAGATTTGGTGACAAAAAATGTCAGCGTAAAGAACCTGAAATTATAAGCCAAGTATTCTATAAACACTATATTTACACTTTTATAAATTACATGTAAGGTCCCTTTATTTACTCTGTTTGGTTATTTAACACTTGTACTTACACGACCATATATTTTGTAAGACGTGTACATTTTCTTGTACTACAATCAGCAGTTTTTTGGGAAATAAAGCATTAATTTCAAAACATGTGATCAATGGAAAAATCCTATGCACCTTTATCGAAAGATTAAATAAAACAAAGTAATGGAAGGTGTATTTTATATGAAAGAGGCTATAGTTCACCTTAACTTGCTATTGAATAGCTATTGATATAAAGTGAAACATTTTGAGTTTTTGCATTTCGAATGTGGAAGGATCAGATTCTTTCAACTGTGTTAACCTCACTCTTGTTGGCAAGAGGGAGGAGTTGTTGTTTCTGTCATTGATCAAGTCACCCCCCCCCCTCTCTCTGACACACACTGACACACACACACACACACACACTGAGCACAAACAGGTGGGATCACATTTCTTCCTCATTCACGGAAACCTGTTGCGGTGGTTGAGCAGTTTAACAGTAAATTATCGAGGCTTGGCTGCTCACAGTCATCCAACCACTTGACTTAAACCTGCACCTTTATTTATTTCCTCTTGTCTTGTTTGGACACCTTGTCCATCAAACTTTCATCTCAACGAACTCCCTGTCGTCGTGTGAAGAAGGAAACAACAGGGCTACAGGACCATAAGGACGGTGTGCTGAACATGTTGGCCTCTCCTTGGACAGATAATGTGGAAACTGTTGTTTCTTCTCTACCTGGGGACTCTGGACTTCACAGGTATGGACACAAGAGTCATTGTTGCCTTTGGTAACTTATTATTTTAATGTTTACTTATTGGGGACTGAAGGTCTAGTCCCATTCCAACAACTGTTACATTATACACGTGTCACTGTAGGGTGGGTTTTTCTAGGCTGGTCTAAAACAACCTTGAGCTTGTGTGATAAAAATAAAAAAGTCATGCACTTTAACACCACAGTGTTTCTACATTGGAAACTCAGAATACAGGGGCGGATCTAAATTATTGTTGATTCAGTAAGGTTCATTGTTTGCTCTATTGTTTTGACCAAAGTCACACACCATTGAAAATATTCTGAAAATTGTTTCTTGTTCAAGCATATTGTGGACTTCATAAGAAGCTTAGAAAATACAACTTCTCCAAAAGTTGTCATAGTTATTAAGTGACTACTTTATTTTTGAAAAAGATCACTGACAGGACTGGTGTACTTCACGGGCAAATCAGATTTCCGTTCAATACACCCCTGCAGTGCAATAGGCCTTATATGCACTGTTTGTGTGAATATTAGTTTTAATTTTGTTTATTTATTTGATAGGGACACCTCTCATGAATCAACTGACTAAAAATGTAAACTAGCCAGAGTCAGATGTACAGGCTAATTTTCATCAGTTATCTCTGTAGCCAATTCTTACGAGGCAACCTGAAGTAAGAAAAACATAATAAATCCTATAAAACTACAAATATCTATGGATAATTCACATGCATAAAACAAAGCATCTAAATAACTGTATAACAAACTCATGGTTAAAACATCACGGCCGATAAAAAAAAAAAGTGGTGTAGATTGATCAAAGCATGACAAGTTTGAGATTCAAATCAGAAACTGGAGCGGATATTATTTAACGATCTGATTTTATTCACAAATTAAAATCACAATCATCTATTTTATCTCTTGTCCAATAAGTTTTATGACATTTATACTATTCAAGTAGGTCATCATAAAAACTGTTTGATAACTGAAGCTTCCACTTCAACTTTTTGCAAAGATCGTACACAAACAAATTATTTTCCGGGTGTTCTCTGAGCCCAATTTTATGGCTCTATAATACATTTTTCATTTATACATATTAAGTAATTATAAAAAGTGAAAACAGCAAACATGTACACAGTTGTCAAAGGTCTGTAACTTAAAAAATCACTCTCACAATCAGTGTGTCCTCTAGAAACATAGTTTAATGTGTTCTGGTTCTCTTATTGTTATGTTTTGTTTATATAGAACTTGTTAATTTCATTTGTTTCGATTTTTTTGTGTCGAACTGTCCATTGTGGATCTTTGATATTTAGCTCAAAGTATCAAAGTACAACAGATTTGTCTATGATCTATGTGTCGGGCCAAAAGTAGGTCACAGCAACCGCTGTCACTTTTTATGAGGTTTTATTACATTCTATTGACAAACGTGAGCTCATATTAATCGTATGCCTCTTATCTCTCTTTCTCAATCTGTTCCTCCTCAGTGTCCTCCTCTCCTCCCAGCCCTGTTAACGTCGTCTTCTCCTCGGTGAATCTCAGGAATGTTCTGCACTGGTCTCCAGGAAACAGCACATCAGAGGACACACTCTTCACAGTGCAGTATGCCATGTAAGTTCACACGTTACATTAGACCTCACCTCGATAAAGCAGAAAACATTGTCTTTATGTAGGCTTTCTTCTGCAAGTCTCGAGAGACTTTACAGACAAAAAGAAGCCATGAAAAGAGATATGTGCAGACAAAAAAAGAAAAGAGTAATCTGAACAAACAGCCCATATAACCTCAAGTTCCTTGCTCGAGGCTACATTGAACTAGCTGGCTTGTGATTATCCCAGCTCGTGCAGTCATCCTCTGTATCTGTGTGGGCATACGTCTCTCCCAGCTACGGGGATAGCGTGGAGGGAAGTAAAGGAAGACGGGCGAACTGGAGGGCTGTGCGGCAGTGTACTGACACAGTGCGGAGCTGGTGTGACCTGAGCAATGAGACGCGGGATGAGGAGCAAGGATACTACGCCAGAGTCCGAGCTGTGGGCAGGAGAGCACCTTCCAAATGGACCATGACCCTGAGGAGATTTGATCCAAAGTTGGACAGTGAGTCAAAGCGCTGTTCAAACCGTTAGTTTGAATATTTGAAATGTACCCAAATTCAATATATTTGTCTGTCCGTGCAGCTAGTCTGGGTCCTCCGCTGGTTTCTGTGGAAACAGAGGGCAATAACGCCATCATCGATCTGAAAGGACCAATGAGATATCAACCTAACAACCACACACCAGTGATCTCCATGGCAACAATATACCCCCACATGACTTACAACCTCTCCATCCGCAATGGCCATCACGGGCAGACAGTGAGTAAAATCTTCTCCCACCCTCCTGGCATGGATAGGGTGTCAAATCAAGCAGTCCCAAAAGTTATTGAACCAGTTATATACTAACCTGTTATCTGTGTGTGTGTGTGTGTGTGTGTGTGTGTGTGTGTGTGTAGCATTATTTCCCATTGCTGTCTCGTCTGTACAATCATCATGTGAAGCACCAAATGGAGTACTGCTTCTCTGCCAAGACAAGATTGGTCTCCATACCGATGCAGTGCGAGTCCTCGGCCTGGCTCTGCATCACCACGCCTCCAGGTACAACCTCCTTTCTTGAGAGTGAGACAAAGGGAATATTATTCTCTCTGTTTGACTGGTTGAAAGGAATGTGACGGAACACGATACAGACAAGAAAGAGGCATCGATGATTGTTCCTGCATTGTGTTGGAATCTCGCCAAGGAGGTCATGTTTTTATTTTTTTGTTTGTGGGTGCACATCACTCTCATGCGTAGCAGATTCTGCAGCTGAAACTATGAGTCCTGTCTCTCGTGAATGGTAAAACCTTTACGGACGATAGAGCAGGCGTGCGAGCGAGCACAAGGCAAATAGCTGCACACAGCTTAACAATACAGCAACAGAGCATACACCAAGTTAGAAATCTCCTATGTAAGTGCCAAATAAAGTTTTGGTACATAACAGTGTGGCAGGAAAAATAAGAGTAAGGTGGGCCGCCTCAGTCGAGATGGTTATTGACAAACACGGCTTTGGTGTGGAAAGACAGGACATTAGCATTAGCAGGGGTGTCCTCTCTCAGAGCACCCTTGGACAATTCCAAAATGTCAATCAAGAAAAATTGTCTACAGTTAGAAAATAGTGATTTGCACACTTTCCACAGTGAGTCCGTATATGGTTTAGAAGCAGTTCATATAATCTTTCCTATATTTACACACATGTATGCATGTATATGTCTGACATGTTCCTGCTTCCTGTCTCCCTCCAGACCCTGTGACTTACCATCTGCTGAGGCTGATTTGGGGTATCACTGTTCCATCTCTGTGCCTTTGTGGGCTAATGGTGGTTGGTTACTTCCTTCATAACTACCTGATGGGGAAAGGACAGAAGAAACCTGATACACTGGTAATGCAGGAACACACACGTGATAAAAGAAACACGCTCACACATTCTGAAACGTTTTTTAACCTTTGGTCACCCACAGCAGCATTGCAATGTTAATTTCGTAAATGTTTTGGTAAATCTCTTGAACGCCATGTCACTTCTCTTTCACCCTTCAGAACACATCTTTTCACCCTCCACCACCGACTATACCTCCTGAGAATGCCAACTTCGCTATCATCAGTGTCATCAAATATGTGTCAGACATGGATAGCGACAATTTCAAGAAAAGGATAGCAGATCCTCCAACAAGTTACTCCCTTCAGGGGCCCGGACCACTACCAGAGTACAATGATCTTTCGGTCGCCTATGGATTTGTTGGGGCGTCTCCTCAAATCGATGTTGGGGGAGAAGAGGAGGCAAGAGAGCCGTGGCAGGACAGAGAAGATGGGATTAATCTGATCGGTGAACACCAGAAAGGCACAGCAGGAGAGAGTCACGATAAGAAAGAGTGGAGAGAGTGTCAAGGTTCCGGCCGCTTCAATGTTCCTTTAAATCTTCAATCTACAATCAGCACTATGAGCGGGAAGATGGGAGAAAAAGCCAGAGTGAGAACCAATGGAAAGATAGATGGAGCTGCAGAGGAAGCTAGTAAGAGTGAGACAGTGCCCCTTCTTTCTGCTAATGCGTCCCAGAACACCAAGCATGTGCCCACTTCCCTCGCCGACCAATCAGATTTCATACAAAATGAATGGGGTTTTTTGAGTGTTGCTACATCTAACAATATAGTGGAGGAGGAGGAGGAGGGAAATATTTGTATAAACTGGGACCCTAAAACTAGGAAACTTGTGTTTCCAGAGATGGTGTTGGATGGGTTGATATGGGCAGAGGAAGGGAGCGAGAACCGTGTGGGGGGAGAGGAGGTGCACGCAGCGAAGGGGGGGCTGAAGTTGGAGAATGTGTTTGTCAGACAAGGGTCCGAAGAAGAGGCGGAGGCTCTGAGAGAGAAGGAGCGAGGTGGGGGACCAGGGTCAGATAGCTTGGATGGTGTTCTGTCCAAATGGAACTTGGTAATCTCAATGGATCAGTAGATGATATTCATCACTATATTTACACCGTTGTTAGAAAAAAACATATTCTGCTGCACTTATCCAGTTCAATTTTATATGATAGAAAATAAGTCATAATCCAAAAACATCACCTATCACTTTTACTTTGAATAGTAGCTTTTATATGTGGCTGCGTTATGATCATGAAATGAAGTTTATTGATTTACAAGTCACACTTATCACTTTTAATACTTATGAAGTAACTTCACTGTGATCACCTCGATTTTGAGCAAACTATTATTTGTTTACTTGTTTAATTGATCATCTACTACACGAGTCGCCATTTCCTCCCACTATCCGGAAATGAAGTTAAAATAGAAATGAGCTGAAATAGAGCCAGAGTCTGCGCCGTAGCGCTTGGGTGGGATCTAGGTCACATGGTCAACCAGTTGCGAGTCAATTTGACGATCTCAAAGTTTTCAGCTAATTTTTATCTAAAACAAACTTGACATAAAAATAAGCACTTGACTGTTCAGTGCTGGTGTCCTGTTTCTCCAACATCAAACTACCTGGAGCACAACAACCCTATGAAGAAACTCACGTGTTTTCTTTTAGTTTTACATTTTTATTCTATGTGACCACGGTTTACCAGGACAATACTGATAAGAAGTAGTACAGTTCAGCATTAGTCCGCCCCTGGTTTAGTTTCAGGTAACTCACCTAAAGCGTTCTTGATGGAACAGCTTGTTTGCATGCTGGTGGTATAATGGGCTGAATCCATTTATTATCATGTATTTTGTTATTTTTTTAAGGAAATCCTGATGATCAGAGGAAGATGAAGTTTTGTCTCTGTTATTAACGCGTTGATGTACTTTAACTTGATGAAGAACAGATTTATAGCACTTTTATCGAATGTAGGTTTTATAGGAAAATGAAGCTCCCTGACCCACACCATGTGACGATATTTTCTATACTGGAAAAAATATTGATAGCATCACTGTATCACTTGTCGAATTTCTGTTTTATATATTTTAATACCCTCACATTGACACGTTTCTGATTTCATTATTTGCTTCTGTCACTTCTGCATTCACCATTGTCATAGGCTTATATTGGCTTATAATGACACTTAAAACTATGTATAAAATACTTGTACTCCACTATTGTATCTACAGATATTATGTTAATCGTTGTAGGCTTTTGTCAATGCTGTTCCTCTTCCTTGCTGATACATGAAGTATGTTGTAAACATTGACGCTGAACTCGAACCACATCCACTCAGCGATTGTTTGTGTTACATATTTGTAATGTAAAACCTCCTTTGTAGAGTGGAGACCTGCCAGTTGACGGAAAGGGGGAATTCTGAGGCAACACAGGTCATCTGCAATGTGATGGTTAGTATGATGCCGTGCATTAAGTCGTATCTGTACCATTTCTTAAATGGCTCTACTCTGGGAAATCAATCAGGGATGTTTTCTGTCATAATTCTGTATGTTGTTGACCATGTATTTTGGAAATTCAAAATAAATAATAATAAAGTGAACTAGTAACATATTCTCTGGTTTGTTGTGGGTTTAAGGTTTGTCTCGTGGCCTTTGTATTGTCTCAGGATAAATCTACAGTTTGAAAATTAAGGAAATGTTCCTATGTGCTGTCGGCCATGACCGACTTCCGTTCTGAACTTACTTGTATTCCTGACACCAGCCTCAAAAGCTTGAAACAAGTGAGTAAATAGCAAGATCTGCTGGTCAAATGGGAGCCACCATGAAATAGCTGTACAAGCAAAGATATAAGTAAGTAGAAATATTAATGCTCTGAATATCTAGTAATTCCTGTGATTGTCTTTTTTTTATTGCTATATAAATATAAACATTATAAAAACAAATTCAGAACCTTTTCTTACTTATATTATTGTGATGTAGCCTGTGATTATTTATAATGCAAAGTCTTAGCGACAAAACCGAGTGTCACGAAGGTTCCTTACATGAAGTCTCTTGCAAAATAAAAGTTCAGACTTTATTTTCCCCTCCCATGACACTACATGCAGTGGATCACCCATTCAGTCTAATTCCTGTACAGAGAGCTGTGTAGGGCAGCCAGTAGCTATTTAAAGACGGGATCCACACTTCATCAATATACAACAAGGACAATGGCAAAGCCAATATTGGAATTGACTTTTAACTGAATATTATACTCAAATTATCAACAGTAATCCATGTATAGTGTTACAAGGACATACATCACATTATAAGCTACTGTCTATGCATGGTATACAATGCATGGTAATTCATTTAAAACAAAACATATTTTCTAGATCATGTTTTCTAGGTGGAGTCTTCATGTTAAAAGACACGAACTTAACTGAATTGCAGAATTGAAAAACAGAAAAGTATTTCAGAAAATGAAAATGTTCTTGTTAATTCAGAAGAACAAAGCAGAAAAGTACACAATATTTTTACCATCACAATTTGTTACACTTTTCTTATAAATACAAAAAGTCAAATCTTACAAGCAAAAACAGAGTTCGGACTGTTTCTTTAAATAAATAAAGTGCAAAGGAAACAAATCAAACAATAATACATAGAAGGATTTTTAATACCTGTTTGGACTCCAGTTAAAAGATACAATCAACATATGTTCATAAAAGAGTGTGCCTTTTTAGTTTTTTACAATTTAGTCAATTTGTCAAATAACTAAAATACTGCGATAAAGGAGAGAGATTCTCACGTTCCACCTCTAGGTGGCGGGCTGTCGTTCTCACGTCCCTCCCTGCTCCTCCATCATGGCGTCCTCCGGCCGGGCTTCATCATAGATGGGCTTCATCATCTCCTCCTCCCTGCATCACCGGGGCGGGACCTCGCTGCCAGGCGTTGGGCACTTCCGGCGGGCTCGGGTTTCCTCCGCGTCGGTATTTAAATTGGGCTGGAGGACATCAGCTGCTGTTCCATTCAGAGTCGAGCCGAGCCGTGACAGAACGGGACAGAAGATAACCTGCAGCGCTTGAATACAAACAAAACCCTCAAACATCTCCCTGTGAATATTTCATCTTGGAGAGGAGAACTAGAGTTTGCTTGTGGGGGGTTTTGTTGCGGGAGCAGCGGAACAATAACCGGGGCTGTGACAGCAGCTCGGTGCATCGTGCTGTGTGGTGGTGGTGGGGGGGGATTCCTCTGCCGGCTCCTCCTGGACCGAACCGAGCTGCGGTAACGGGATATGTCGTGCGTGACAGGAAGGATTTAGGGTTTATTTTGTTTACCTTCTGTTTATTTACTGATAAACAGATAAACAAGCTGAAGGCAGTGCGGCTGTGGCCCAGGAGGACAGAGTGGCCTGGACCCCAGAGGACTGATGGACCGGATGGTGAGAGAGAGAGAGAGAGAGCTTTGAAGGGTCGTCTTTAAAGGGTCAGCTTTAAAGGCTTCAAAGGATCAAATCTGAAGCTGAATATAATATCAGGCCAATTAATATTTCCATCACCTATTTAGAACAGTAGGCCTTACTCTGACTGTTATTTCTTCTTTAATATATCTGCTTTATTTTTTGGATTTGTGCTTTTTTTCCCTTCTAAAACAGACTTTTACAAGAAAATATTGGAGCTTTTCTATGTGAAGAAAAAAAAATCAAGACAAACATCCAATCGCTCAAAGACTCTTATTGGTTGACAACCGCTCATCACTAGCATCTGTGGCTTCGCTGGACCAGCACCTGCAGCCATGTTCAGCTGGCTAGGGACAGACGACCGGAGGAAGAAGGACCCGGAGGTGTTTCAGACGGTCAGCGAGGGCCTGAAGAAGCTCTACAAGACCAAGCTCCTGCCGCTGGAGGAGAGCTACAAGTTCCACGAGTTCCACTCCCCGGCCCTGGAGGATGCTGACTTCGACAACAAGCCCATGGTCCTGCTGGTGGGACAGTACTCCACCGGCAAAACCAGCTTCATACGGTGAGAACCCAGCACACGGTTCATGTGGGAAAGAGAGGAGGGGATCACACAAACATAGACACACACCGAAACACACAATGATAGAAAGGGAGAGGCTGACACACCCAAACTGACGGCTCCCTCTCTCAGCCTCAGCAGTGGAGCAGTTTGACAGCAGGGTGGGAGAAGAGGTGGATGGTCTTACAATAGAGTTAATTTAAAGAAGATAGAACTGCCACAGGAAAGAGTAAAAAATAAAAGGAATAAAAGACAAAATCATCCATAACACACACACACGTGAAAAAACCTTACTGGTTGGATCCAGGCCCCTGCAAGCTTTATTGAATCCATAAAAAGTTTATTTGACAGACAACATAACGCACGCACACACAGACACAGACACACACACACGCACACACAGAGAAACCCCTGATGCATATGGAGGCAGCTCTGCCTGGCACTGCACCCGTCTCTGCAGAGGTGTGTGTATTTTGCATTCGAGTCTAGATGATCATACTGACGGATGAACATGTCAGCAGCGTGTTTAAAAGTGAAGTCTGTGTGGACGTGGGAGGCCAACGTGTGACCGAGTGCAGAGCTGCCGGGGCCTCCAGGGGCCGGGGGGTCTGGGGGACCTGGCTTATCTATAACACAAATATTTTCTGGGGAGCCAGGAAGTTGTGTTCTGCAAGTGTTACGAGTGTGTTGTTGTAGCCTATAAACATTTTCGTATCAGTCGGTAACTATAATTATTACAAATGTTGCATTATTGTTTCTTTCAAGTGTAAAGACAGATTTTTGCTGCTGATTGAAAGTTGGGGTTTTGAACTCTTCTTTATAGACGGATAACGACAGCACAAATCACTAGGGACAGGAATCGGCAGGGACCTCCCGATACGATACTATCACGATACTTAGGTGGCGATACGATATGTATTGCGATTCTGTGGGTATTGCGATTCTGTTAGTATTGCGATTAGATTTTAAGATTTCCTGTTTTTTTTTTTTAAATACTGGACCATGGAAAAATGTTGAATCATACCTTAAAATACAACAGTCAAATTCACTTAGAGCTTTACAAGTTTTATTTCAAATATTAACATTAACTTAATGACTGCCGGGCAGCCAATAGAGAAAATAAATAAAAATGTGCCGTATTATTGTACAGCCCCTGTCAACTGCACACAAACTGACAGATTAAGAAATGTATGCCACTTAGGCTACTTTAAAACAATAAATAAAAGGTAAATTAAATAGAATGAATAAAAGTTTACTTAGAATATAAACTTTGAAATAAACAAAAAGTAGACCATGATTCATTGTTGTTTGCATGTAGGCGATGCAATGCTAGTGCTTGGGTATGTTTAGATTCTTGTGCAAAAACAAGAGCTGGTCAACTTGCTCCCTCCATATATCCCCCCCTTATAAACCAATAAATAAGTTTTAAAAAAATCGATTTTGGAGGCAGCATGGCGATTTAAAATCGTCATTCACAAGAATCGCGATTTGTAATTGAATCAATTTTTCTCCCCATCCCTTTAAATCACCTCGTTTATCCAGGAACATAATGTGAATTCAGCAGATTTTTAATAAAGATCAGTTTTAATTGTGATGATTAGAAAAACATCAGACGAGAAGAGTCACTTGTTGACCTGTGGAGGGATGTGCCTCAGTGCAGGGGTGCTGCCAAGGGGGGCCAGGTGGGGCCACCTTGATTCAGTAAAGGCTGTAATCAAAGTTTGTCCTTTTTAAGCCTTAGGTGCAGCACACAAGTCTAAAGTTAATGAAACAGGACACATGTAGTAATAGCAACAGTCTATAATACTTTATAAAGCACTTTCTAAATAAAAAGGAAGGTCATATTTGTCCGACTGACTTTATTAAGTGATATTGATGAAAAAGCAGCCATGTGCAGTAATATAGGAAAATCGTGGATGTGATGCATTGAAATACATCGAGATGCAGTGTCGTGGATTAAAATTGTTGACTGCTGAATAGTAATGGAATCATGAGGCTAGGGAAAGTACTAGTGAGTTATACAGTCAATAGATCATCACAGTCATGTCAGAAAGGAAGCACCTCCCACCTCCCAGCTCCTGTCCCTGTGCCTCAAGATTACAGCTAATTACTGTAAAGACAAAAACAAATATCGTTAACTTGTGTCTTGCTAGCAAACAGACTGAGGGTAAAACAAAGAACATCTAAAATGTTTATTTCTCGAAGTTTTCTTTCCATTAGAGTGAAAGAAGACGACATGGAAGAAAAATAGACCAAAATCTCAAAATTGACCAGTACTGTCCTGCCTCAGACTGCATAATTTGGATCATAGACTCCTCATATAATAGCTATTCATTCTACAACTGTAGAGTATTTAACAATTGTGTGAGAGATTATTATTTACCTTTTTGTTTTTTTAAATTAATAATGAGGAGAAGTGCTCTCTCACCTGATCCCCTGTCTCTGCACGTCCCTGGTCTCTTGTATGCTGCACCCATTTGAAGTCATTTTGCACATGGGTGCCAAATACATGTGTAACTTAGCATAAATTCTGATTAGTTAAACCCCCTTCAACAGTAACTTATATGGCATAAAATAGGTTTATCTATAGTTCTATAGTCCGAAGTCTGTCAGGGCTGAGGGATATTAGCAGCTGTGTGATGAACTGCAGAACTACTGCTGACATCTTGCCTTTCAGACGTACGTGCACGCACACACACACACACACACACACACACACACACACACACACACACACACACACACACACACACACACACACACACACACACACACACACACACACACACTCTCGCTCACAGAGCCTTGTCAGTAATTAGTTGAAAGCTACAGAGAGGATGCTGTTAGTGACTTCCTGCCATAAGACAAGGCAGTGCAGACATCCCTGCTCGCTCTCTTCTTCCTCTGCTGCTGTCTCTGATTCTCACTGATCCTCTCTCTCCTTCTCTCTTTCTCTCTCCTCTTTCCTTTTTACTCCTTCTCTTACGAAAAACACCCACACACTCAGCGGCCTGACCCCCTCGCCACTGACATTGTAGCAGTAGGACGAGGAATGTAGAAATTGCTGAGTAACCCTGTGTCAGGGCGTTTGACAGCCATTGGTTTCATATCGCAGGGTCCCACTGTGGAACACGGAGCAGAGCAGGTCTCAAGGATGAAGCTGAACAATCTCCTAGCTTCTGTCAGCCTCACCTTAACTACATGGGACACTTTGTGCTTTGTCATTTGGTCCATGTGCATTTATCCCCTATATGCTCACTTCTCTCTTATCAAAACAAAATAGGCTTTGTGCAGAAATTACATTGAATTACATTGAAAGACATAATTATAAACCAGCGATAAATCCAAAATTAAAATTGCGAAGGTGTTAAAGCTTTTTTAAAGAAGAGCATATAAAAGGGTTTTAAACGTAGTAACAGATGCCTCATGGCTAATCTCCGCCTGTAAATCCTCCCAGAGTTTGGGGGCCTGTTCTGCAGACTCCGATAGTTTCTATTCTTAGTCACCAATCGGGCTTTAGGAACTAGCAGAAGTCCACGATCAGCTGATCGAAGGTGGCACCCTGGCTCATGGAGAGTTGGTAAACCCTTGAGTTGTGTAAAGCCTTAAAAGTCTTCAATAAAATCTTATAATCTATGCAGAGAAACAGGAAGCCAATGTGGCGATGCTAGAATCTGTCTCATATGCTTTTGGACCAATTGTATGTGACAGACGCACGGACAACCCTATGTTAATCCTATAGGCTGTAACTAATGATGGACACAAGATGGCTCCCCAAATGTAGTTTAGGTTTTAATTATTTATTTGGTGGTATAACAACAGGGTGAGACTGATATATTAGATTGATGTGAATTTTCAAAAGATTTGGAACATAAGTAAAGACATGTTAAAATAAAAAGAAAAAAATGGATGGAGAGACAAGATACGATGGAGGATTAGTCTTTCTCTTTGGTGGTTAGTCAGAGGGCAGTAATCTGAGGCTGTCTTCTCTTTTTGCCATGAAACTATAGATTATTTTTCTTTTTTTCAAATTTACAAATACATGTTTTCCTTTAAGGTGACTGGACACATTTTGGGTGCTGTAGCGATGTCGTAAAGTAAAGCTGCCGTGGTGACTAATGTTTTCTCGTTGTCTTCTCTAGTCGCAGGTCGATTTGTTGCTTTAAAGCCCATGAACTGGAACTTTTGAGGCTGTGTGTTGGGGGAAGCCTGAGTCTGCGAATCTTCAGTTTTATCATTGCTGGGCAGGAAGAAATGTGATGAATGATTGTGAGCTGATACGTATGTGGATTGCAAACACACACACATAGTATGTCTCCTATCAAACATGCAACCTGGGAGATGGTAGCCTCCCCACAGACAGAGAGGAGGACTCTACATACACTGACAGAGACGGCTCTACCAGGCACTGCTGGCTCCTATCACAAGGTGTATATATATATATATATATATATATATATATATATATACATATATATGTGTGTGCTTATGGAGAGGTTACCCCTCTTAACATCTGGTTGCAGTTACAATACGTAAACATCCAACACTTGAAATTTATGATCCTTTCAGCAGTAAATCTCTGTTTTTTTATGGCCCGTGTTCGCAAAGTTGACAGAAACGCACTAATCTTCATTTCGAACATGTGTGTGGTGTCACTGAATTAACAGCCGGCGATTCAACCTTTCACCCTAAAACATATATATGGCATCTGACTCAGTCTTGTTGCCTGGGTGATAGTTACAGATGAGGTCGAAAGTTTGCATCAGTTGCAAACTCTTTGTTGTAAAACACGATGAGAAATGTGCATTTTGAGATATGTAATGTAAAAAGTCTCCCTGAAAACTGTGCTCAGTTAAAAGCAAACATGCGGAAAATCTCCATCTGATTCTGTCCCCTGTTTTCACCCCGTCAGCTGTTCTTGATCACCAGTGAGGAAACACGCCTGTGGCGAGGTATTATCCCTGACCAATTGTCATGTCAGAAAAGGAAGAGCTGAACCACATTCCTCTTTTTGCGTCCAAGGTTTGAGATCATGCTGCAGAATATTTGATGAATATATTCACTTTTTGCAATTTATGGGTTTACATCGGAACATAGGCAGTTTCCTGTCCGCGCAAGAGCCCCATCACTCAGTAAAGAGCTGATTGAGGGAAAAACGATTTCCTCCGTCCTCTGTCTTTGTCTCATCTGATCACAAAACTCTCCTTCTGAGGCACTTTTTCTTTGTTTGGCAACAAACCTAATTCTGCTTATTCAGGAGCCAGTGCATGGCGGCCGTCCAGCCTGCGATGATGCCAAACGCCCTAATCTTGGTTCCAGCAACTTCTAATTCAAGGCAGACTACGTTTCTGCTGATTTTTAAATCAAATCTTACCATCTGTATGAGCTTCCTTTCACCATGATCACTGTGAAAAGGCATGCAGGGCTTTGTTCATATAAGAGGCTGAAGATGTGGCACACATCTGTCCTGCTGCCTACAGATGAACTTATCTTATACGGTGTAAATATTATCAAAACCATCTCATCTCCTGTCTTGTTTAGCTTAAGGCCAACTTTCATGTCCCCATCTCGCCCCCAGCTACCTGTTGGAGCAGGATTTTCCTGGAATGCGGATCGGCCCCGAACCCACCACGGATTCCTTCATCGCGGTGATGCACGGCGACACCGAAGGCGTCATTCCCGGAAACGCTTTGGTGGTTGACCCTAAAAAGCCCTTCAGAAAGCTGAATGCATTTGGGAACGCATTCCTAAACAGGTAGATCCCTACACACAAACACATACATATACACACACATGTTGTAGAGGGAGTTTGGATAGACTGATGTGGTCAGATGTCTTATTGAGGTGTGTGTTTATACCAGGGTAATGTATATAATATATATATATATGGTGTAGGAAAGACTGAGGAAGAGACTGGTGAAGAACCAGAGAGTGAGAGTGACAATCCACACCACTGCTCTACATTCCTACGTGATTGAATTTCCCTCTGCTCACTGATCAGGCTTCCCTCTGTAAGAGAGAGAGTGTGTGTGTGAGAGGGAGAGGTGCTCAACTTTTGCAGAGTCATCCTTCCAAAACTCTACACTCTGGCGGTAGAGACCTCACTGTGAGGGCCCACCACTGCTGAAAGGAAACAGTGCTGACTGTCAGTGGGGATTAGTGGGGGGGTTCACAGTGAGGATGACCGCTAACCTGTTGGTATTTATCCAGCTGGACAGAGAAGAGAGGGAGAGATGGAGGAGAAGAGGCAGATAAGGGAACGTTAGAGGTCTGGTGTGGATGATGTTTGTTTTTAAAGCGTTTTACACTTCTGTCCTGATACTTTAATGTCTTTGTGTTTGTGTGTGTGTGTGTGTGTGTGTAGGTTTGTGTGTGCCCAGCTGCCTAACCCAGTGCTGGAGAGCATCAGTGTGATCGACACACCAGGGATTCTGTCTGGAGAGAAACAGAGACTCAGTCGAGGTAACGCACCACACTCGAGGCTCACACTTTTATCTTCCACTGTTTATGTTAGTGTGTGTGTGCGTGTGTGTGTTGGTGTGCATTCACCGGACCCATTCAGCTGCAGCCCCCTTGTCCCACTGATCTCTGAACAACAATGTCAGCATTTCTTTTGGACGCACACGTGCATGTGTTTATTTTAGCTCGTAGCTATCAGGAGGATTATGCCTCATTCATTTCAAAGAACAGGAAGCAGCAACAAAAAGATGGGCCTCGAATGCGCTAGGTCTCTCTCACACACTGACACTAAATAAATGCACACAATGTGTAGGTTTCCCTTTGCACTGCCCTGTGCTGAATTTAAAACATGAACAACACAGTGTACAAGGACTTTCACACGTTGAAATGATCAAGTAATATCAACATAGAGACCCACAGATTTAGTTTTAGCAACAACGCTCAAATAAATGTAGATGGGGAAAATGTATGAAGCTACAAGCTAAGCATCAAGGCAATTCACGTAAATATTTTTTTATCTTTGGGGCCCATCTATTTACAAAAAAAACTGGTGGGATATTGTTGGTGTTATGTGTTTTTTCATGTACTTGACACACAAACTGAACTCAACAGAGAGAGACGACAGTGTGAAGAGAAGTTTAGGTGTGAAAGGATCCAGAGAAACCTTGCCAGCTTCCTTACAGGTTGATGTGTGTCTGGCATGGCCGGGATTCCCAAAGCTGAAAGCTGGCATCGCCATACCAACGACTTACATTAACAAAAGAGTTCGGATAATTGAAGACAGCTATAATTTAGTCTTTTAACATTCATCCCATTACAGTGTCCATTCCATCCTTTTGTGTGTTCTCTCTTAAAGGAGACATATTATGCTTGTTCAGCCTAAAGTCTGTGGTAAAGGGAGCTCCTCTACCCACAGACAACACTGCTCCTGAATCTCCTCCTCAGTAGTTCGGTATCGTAATGACACGGGACATCACAATACCCTACATTTGCACAATGAAGGCCTAGTGGCTAGTCTGGCATGTCCCCGGCAAAGTCAGGTCAAGCACGAGTAGAGACCAACCTTTTCCTAAAGGCACTGGAAGCGGTTGACCAATCACAACAGAGTGGGCCAGCTGGCCCATCAGATAGGTGTGGGCCTCATTAAGAGGGGGGCCTTAAAGAGACAGGAGCTAAAACCATGTGTTTCAGGCAGAGGCTGAAAAGAGGAGCTACAGCAATGGACAGTGTGAGGAG
Source organism: Limanda limanda (assembly GCF_963576545.1). NCBI lineage: Eukaryota > Metazoa > Chordata > Actinopteri > Pleuronectiformes > Pleuronectidae > Limanda > Limanda limanda. The sequence goes on from NC_083653.1 coordinate 13,294,642, forward strand.
AGTGTATTTTCTGAACGTTAGAGTATATAAACCTTTTCAGGTATTAACTAAAATTCAAATAGTTGAATAGAACATGAGCATTATGCCGCTAGTTGCACATCACAGTATCACAAAAACATTGGTATAGTAATGAGATTTATATAGGATGTTGTTATATAACTGATGTGTTAGCTGGTATGTTAGCATTCATCTGTTATGATATTTTGTATTAACATCACATAAAATGATCAATGGATTGGAACTGGTGCAATCAGACCAGATGCTGGTGGAAGGAACTGGTATTAGTGTTACTCATATGCACAACATTATAAAGTGAGTATCTTGAATTTCAGGGTGTTGACATGATGAAACAAGCAAGCACACACACATGCTGTTCCAAAGGCTAAATAAAAACAAGGAACAAACTGTGGTCTCTGGGTTCAGCACATTACCTCATACTAGGGTTGGGTCTTTTGTGGATTTTCCTCAGAACTTGAGCTGGGAAACATTTGAGTTACAGGAACATAAATTGTTAACCAAAGCTTCTCTGTGGAGAAATAAGAGAGAAATGCTGCATCAGCACCAATAGAATGTCAGATGCAGTTTAATCGAAACAGACTCACATCAGCTCTGTGTTATTTTCCATGAGGTCTCAATCCAAGTGTTCGTTAAAACATTGTTGTCAAACCAAATAAACTTCACAGGGAGGCGTGGCCCGACCGTTGTCTGTTCAGATGGAACAAAAAATACAGGCTTATACCTAACGTCCACTTAGTCAGCACAGATGTTTTCTCTGAGGACAAAGTTTGTGTATGGTCAAGCTGTTTTTTGTGTGTATATGTAGGTGTATGTTCACTTTCTTCATTCTGTTTGATTTGTGTGTGTATGTGATATTTGTATGTTGTGTCTCATCCTTTGCTTTTGTTACTTTTCTTTTAAACTGTTGTTTTATCAGTATCTACATGTGTGTGTGTGTGTGTGTCTCTAGATGAAGATTTGTCAGACTATAGCTCCCTACATAGATGCCATTATGGAGGTATTGTAGAAATAAATCGTCACCAACCAGCTGCAAAAAGCCTGAATATAAACTTATCTTGGCTTTAAATTATTTGTAGACTGTTGCATGTTCTTCACCGGACTCTTTGTCATATGGTTTGGAGAAAAAAACATAAAATTATATATATTGGATATTTAAGACCAATTATCTGCATTGTGTTGTGGAGGAAACTGATCTCACCTTTTTGTAGAGAATTTCTCGAGTGGGCACGTTGATGATGTTTCTAACACATGACAGATGCAAAACAGAGAAAAAAACAAAATAAATACAAATATCTCTGGAATAAAAAGAAGTGCCATACATGTAGAAGAGACAGGCGACATTTCAACTTTGAGAGAAGAAATTTGAGCGCTTATGACGACAAGGGCCAATGTTCTGTAAACAACAACACAAGATAACCACAGCGGAATGTATACATCATGTCCTGCCTCATGCAAGCTCAACCCAGGCTTCATGTTTGAAAACTTTAGGGAAAGTTATTTTAACAACCAGAAATTCTTCGGGGGGAGATGCTCTTGTTCGCCAAAGGATAAACCCTAATGTCCAAAACCTCTCAATTCCCAAGCATTTGAACATCAAGTGCATTGAGTTAATTCATGACCCCTTCTCTGTTTTTGATAATGGATGGACATCACGTCAGTGCCATTCTCCGTCTTAACCATGAGCATTGTACATAAGTTATAGGAATCGTACAGATCTCTGTAAATTGACGGTAGGTACGCCCCAAAATAAACCAAGTGTTACCTATACCGCATTTTTAACCCCTTTATGATAATAAAAAGTCTTCAGATTTATTTAGTTTCTTTATGATAAACAATGAAATGAGCATTACTGCCTTTCATTGGCCGACCAGAGAACAATCTTGTTTTTTGAACCAAACCATATGAAAAGTGCTTTGTGTGAAAAACAAACCACTAAAACTCAAATTCTCTCTAAACTCTCCGCTCCAGCAGCAGCAGCAGTGTGGTCTCTTTCTCCTCTCAGCTGGAACAAAAGGAAACATATTTCCATGTTTTACATGCTTACTGCTTCCACTGCTTAACTCCTGCTCTCGTCCCAGTGAGGGGACTTTTGAATTATCAACATTGATTTGTCCTGGAAGACGACCAATGCCATTCATCGCTAGAATCTCTGCATTTGTTTTGTTTGACAATCATGAGCCAGTTAAGAAAATGATTCGACCTTGAGAGAAAGTGATTCATCTACTTGGAGGAGCAGCTGTGGAACAACAGTATCAGTGAGATTGGTGTATCAGTCCAAGTCAGAATCAGATATTTTCAAAGTGATAATGTGTAAAGCTTGATAGTGTCTGTAGAGTGAAGGTAGAAACAAACATAGCTTCTCAGAAAAAACTGTATTAACACGAAACTACTACCAACTGACAGCAAATGCCTCCTAGTTGCTCTCCAGTAATCTCAGCTGTAACAGGTTTACCACTGACTGCATTGTCTTTCAAGTGTCCTTCAGTGTGGGTTGTAAATTTCAGCTCCCTAATCCCTTGATTGTGCTCTTTTGTTCTTTGTTCTCCTCTCATATCCTGTGGAATTTTTCCAGGTAAGAGTCCTTGAGCGAGACAGAAGGTCCCGAGAGTCAGTGATGGAGTCCTGCCGACAGACGCAGTCACTGACATGTTATAACTGCATTTACACTTTCACTTTCAGTCTTCACGTAAAGTATTTCGAAAAGTCAAAACTTCATGTTTTATGGTAAGGATTAATGGAGTCCTCTTATTGAGTTTGAACCTTGGCTGCACAATCTCTATCAGTAAACACATATTGTCTCTCAACATGTTGCAATGTGGGCGTCCCTCCTCTGTGACCTGAAGCCATTGCAAGGCCTTTGTCTTGATGATGTTGCAACATCACAGTCCATTCTCACATTTTTGGGATAACAGATGATTTTGATCATCAGCGTAGATACTTGAACTGAAACTGAGGTCTGTTCAAATGCCTCTGGTGACACCGGGATGGGATGAGAGCAAAGAAATGAGAGAGAGAAACAATCTCTTCTTATCTGTTACCTTCATTCTTGTATTTCACACTGTGACTCTCGTGTTCCTCCCTCCTCCTCCTCTTCCTCCTCCTCCTCCTGTTCTCAGGGTATGACTTTGCTGCGGTCCTGGAGTGGTTTGCCGAGCGAGTGGACCGGATCATTTTACTGTTTGACGCCCACAAACTGGACATTTCTGATGAGTTCTCAGACGTGATAAAGGCCCTGAAGAACCACGAGGACAAGATTAGGTACCTAAAGCTACACAAAGTAGTCCTGAAGTCTTCCTCACTCAGTGCATGTACATAAACCTTAACGAGGATTCATGTAATATTAATGCGGGATGTTCAATTTGGTTGTTTGTCTTCAGGGTTGTGCTGAACAAAGCTGACCAGATAGAGACCCAGCAGTTGATGAGAGTCTACGGGGCCCTGATGTGGTCACTAGGGAAAATAGTCAACACCCCTGAGGTATAGTAACAATCAAAAGCCCATTTTTTTTCAAAGTGGTAACCATTGCATCATCCATTCATTTTTTTGTTCTGAAAGGAAACTTTAAACCTTTCTACTTTTGGTCGAACTTTGGTTCGACCAAAAATGTATTTGACGTGTGCTTTGACTGTTTAGTTTGATCCATGTCCCATCCACTAACATAGAGGAGGAGGACTTTATGACCCACGTTGGTCCTTTTATGTCTCTTCTATCTTGTTTTGGTCCCAGCCACACTGAATGTCCTCTCTGTCCCCAACAGGTGATCCGTGTCTACATCGGCTCGTTTTGGTCCCACCCTCTGTTGATCCCTGACAACAGGAAGCTGTTTGAGGCGGAGGAGCAGGACCTATTTAAGGACATTCAGTCTTTACCGAGAAACGCAGCGCTTCGAAAACTCAACGATCTGATCAAGAGGGCAAGACTGGCCAAGGTGAGAAACAGACACACCCCCCCACCATACTGATGAGAATCTGGCTGTGGAACAGTTACAGCTACTGTTAAAAGTGATTCTCAGACCTGGGATGTAGTTCATGCTTTTTAGGAATGACACTTCATTTCTTTATTCTTTTAATTTTTGATAAATGTCCCTCCTGCTGTTATTGGACAGTGTCATGTTCCGATCAGAGCATCGGTCACTCGCCCTGTCCATCCTGTCCAGCTGTTAACCTTGACAGACAAAGCTTGTTGCTGTCTGAGAACCAATAGAACCAGACAAATGGTCTTCCTCTCCTCCTGAGCGAATGATTTCCTGTTTCCTCTCTGGACAGGAAGTCAGGTATGAGAGGCGACAGTCCAATGCCTGTTGTAGGATGTGCACAGGCACACAACTCAATCACTGGGAAAGATGAGTGCATTTTTCCTGTGTAACAGCTGATGGGGTTTGTGTGTGTTCTGGGATGAGCTTCAAGGACACAAGGTGGATTCTGGGAAACACACACACACACACACACATTTCACAGAAGCAACATAACAAATATGTTTTTTCCCATTTCTTTTTCAATGTTTGTTTTCCTATTTTTGAGTTTTGATCATCCTCTGATTTCTTTTAAAAAAAAAAAAAAAAAAAAAAAATTCTTTACCATAGAGGTTAAATATTGCAATAAAGAGAAATTTGACATATTAGTATGTCCAATTTAAACATTAAATAAATAATTTGAAATGTGTTAATGTAAATAATTTAAGGACTAATTAAAATATTTGTGTATGAGACTTAATGTCTTGTTTTGTTATTTTTCTGACAGAGTAGCTGCTGAAATAGCTTGAATGTGATGAATAAATCCCTCTCTGTACGCAGGTTCATGCCTACATCATCAGCGCCCTGAAGAAAGATATGCCCTCTGTGTTCGGGAAGGAGAACAAGAAGAAAGAACTGATCGGCAGCCTGTCAGATATCTACAAACGCATCGAAAGAGAGCATCAGATATCACCTGGAGATTTCCCAAATTTGAAGAAGATGCAGGTATTGAGGAAAGAGTGAAGAGTGAAGGAATGCAGATTTATAAATACAGGATTAGATTGATGAGATCTAAACTTGAGATGTGTTTTTTTAATTTATTTTGTATTATCCCTCCAGGACTTACTCCAGTCTCAGGATCTCAACAAATTCCAGCCCCTGAAACCCAAACTCCTGGAAGCGGTCGACGACATGCTATCCAACGACATTGCCGGTCTAATGGTCCTGGTTCGCCAAGAAGAAAACCAACGCCCTAACCCAGTTGTGAAGGGCGGTGCGTTCGACGGCACTCTGGACGGCCCGTTCGGCCACGGGTACGGCGAAGGGGCCGGAGAAGGCATCGACGATGCCGAATGGGTGGTTGTGCGCGACAAGCCGGCGTACGATGAAATTTTCTACACGTTATCTCCCGTCAACGGAAAGGTGACAGGGGCCAACGCCAAGAGGGAGATGGTGAAGTCAAAGCTGCCCAACACAGTGTTGGGAAAGATCTGGAAGCTGGCGGACATCGATAAGGACGGGATGCTGGATGATGAGGAGTTTGCCTTGGCCAATCACCTGATAAAAGTGAAACTGGAAGGACATGAACTGCCTTCAGATCTGCCTGGACACCTGGTGCCGCCGTCTAAGAGGAAAATACCAGAGTAAATGTAAGATTATCCCCAAGTCCCTGCTCCGCAACCTGTAAGTAGAACCCCACCCCCACCACCAGACCCATCTCTAGAGAAAAGGATTCCCAGTAGAAGAGGAAGTTTCCTGTAGCATCATAGCAAAAAAACTACAAATGCACAAAGTAGACTAAAAATTCCAACTCCCATTCTGCCCTGTTGCTACAGCCGCACATCTGCAGGCTTTCCTTTCCTTCAAGAGGCAAAGATTAGAACAAAATATGCAAATTCAAATAAAATCAGCACACTGACTGCAAACCTTTATATGACGGAAAAATCTACGATTGTATTTTTTAACACAGAATTGAGGATTCGACCTTGTCAACAGTGTGAGTTAGATTTAACTGCAACATCTCTTCTGCGCTTTATCCAGGGTGGAAATCTGGATTCTTTAGATAAGTATATTCTTTTTTTAATTCAAGGTGAGATATATTAGTTGTTTGGATAGAGATGTTAGCACAACTGATACAGTGAATAGTAAAGAAAAACTAACAAAATTCTCAACCATGAAACACTGGAAAATAGAAAAATGCAAGTTGGTCGGAACTACTGGAAGAAAACTGGAGAGAATGTAAAGACAAACAGATGGAAAGTCTTGTTGGAAGGATTATTTGAGGTATAAAATGCAAATAACCAGTTTATCCCCATTGAAACTGTGTCATAGTAACTATTATATGATATTATTATCTGTAATCAACACAGTACTACAGAGACGACTTTCACAAGACCACCCAAACATCTTTTATTTTGAGGTCCTGAATAATTTTAGGTCTCCTGAGAATTCTGGCTTTTGTTTAATGGAGAAATATTAAACCGCTTCAAAGACTTCCTGTCAAATGTCTCGAGAATATACACACGCACACACACACACACACACACACACACACACACACACACACACACACACACACACACACACACACACACACACACACACACACACACACACACACACACACACACACACACACACACACACACAAAAACACACAAATACAGGGCTTGTATTTTAACAGTCCTGTTAACCCAAAAAGAAAATGGTCTAAATCAGTTACTAACTCTTTAACATGTAAAATAATGTTGGCGTGTGTGTGTGTGTGGGACGCCGTGCATGACATCACCATCCTGCATTAGATAGAAGGACTTTGAATGGAACTTTCACGATGAAGGAGGAAATCTCTTCAAGCAGAGGAGAAACCTCAGAATGTCGAGCGCTCTGTCTCTTGGAGGATCTTTGGAACTGTTGTGAATCCCGTGAACACATCTGACGATACTGTGACTTCAATATGAAACTGTTCTCTCGGTGTTGTTCGGACACATCAGTGCTCTGACGTTCTCCCTATATATTGTGGGGATGATGAATGTTGAATGTTCATGGTTCTGTGTGGCCACATACTGACTCTTGTATGTACGTATGCATATGAACACAGTGTTATTATTTGTAACGTATGTGTATCGAGTCTTAAACATTACACAGGCTACTGCTGATGGGATTCTTCTGGTGGGTTATTAACTGAAAACTGAGGCAACTCCGTTATTGTTCACTAAACTAACTCCCCAGTCCAGAGAGTGAAGATGCAGCTTTCTGCTTATTTTCTGTTAACAAACACTAATCCACACATAATTCAACGTGTTTCTCTTTTTTTTGTTGGTGAAGAATAGATTGGCTTTCTATGTCATGTATATAAACTGTACACATGTAATACATGTTCTTCACCTGTATTACTGCCAGTATATGGATTCATTATAACTGTATATCTCCCCAGCACAAGATTAAACACTAAACTAATTAAAATTGGATGATGAGAAATATTCCAAACGTGTTGGGAGCGAGAAAATATTAACTCGTTTTGAGCCTTTAGAATTGATGTATTGAAAATTGATTTCCAGTTAATAGTCATTAACGCCTCTCCCTGTGACGTCGCTGTGCTTTTACTGTGAATCTTATGTATATAAGAAGACTACTTGCATTCCATGGGCACAGATTGTAAAAATCATCCATCTCATCTCATGTGAATTATGCATCATTAGCTCATATTTCACATCCACGTCAGAAGATAAAATATGTGCTTGTTTAATATGGATTCTCCGCAGAACACCACACAATGGTTTCAGACCCAGCATCGCGACGTGAAATATTGTCTTCTGCTAAATGTCCCATGTGGAAAAACACGGGCGTGATGTTATTTTATCTGTTTTTAAGATGGCGATGCATTGATTAATCTGTACTTCACTGCTTTCCTGTCGACATAAAGAGTCTAAGACGAAATAAAAATCATTTACTCAACTCACTGCCTCCGTTTTGTTTAGAAGCTGTAGAAGTGTTGAATAAAAAAAACAAACGAGGAAGGAAAGATAACGATAAGAAATGACAGAATTACACAAACAAACAAAGAAGATTCAATGCATTGTTAAAATATGTGTTGTTTAACTTCAACTAAGGAAAGTAAAGTGCATTTCTTAATGAGAATTTTCACGAGATTTATCCATATCTTCAATTCAGTTTGAAAATGTTCTCTATCCATGTTACTGTGTGTGTGTGAGTGGCTGTTTGAGACAGGAAGTAAAAGCCTCCCCTTGGCCTGTGACCAAAAGACCCCTTTTAAAAAGTGCACGCACTTAGGGAAGATGCAGCACCCTCTCCTCTCACACAGGAAGTTCTGTTCTTGTCCACCATTTCCTGTCTTACCTACCTTGACCCTCAAACTCACACACACACACACACACACACACACACACACACACATTCACACACATTCTCCATCAAAGATTTATGTAAATATTTGTGATCAGTCTCACACGAATCAACCTTATATTTTCGAGTAATTTCATTTATTTTAAAGAACCCAGAGGATATAATGTCTCATCATCGTGTGCAGTTCTGATTATTTTTTTAATATGTTCATGAACCTTGAAGTCTTTGAGAACATGAGGCAATGAATGAAAATAAAATCAACTAAAATTAGAAAAGTTAGTGTGGAAAGAAAACAGTAGATTATTTGAAGTGTAGTTATTTCAGTCTTTCCTGGAAACTGAGGTAAAACGACACAGAATGATGGAGAGAGCCCAGAACGAGCCCAGAGAGACGGACAGACGGAAAGTGTGTGTGTGTGTGTGTGTGTGTGGGTGTGTGCTGTAGAGTGAGAGAGATGTAGGAAAAGGAATTTTAAGTCAGAGAAGCTGTAGCATGTTGTCCCTGTTTGGGTTGGGATCTTATCATGTCAGGGGGAAACAGTACATCATATTGTGTGTGTGTGTGTGTGTGTTTGTGTGTATGTCAGGGCGTGTGTGTGTGTGTGTGTGTGCAGTGACTGTCTGTGATGGATGTGTGTGTTTTTCTGGTGGAGTAGCACGGATGAGGAAGATGTATGTCAGGATTAAATGTACACACCCAGATACCCGAGGGAACGACTATTTCAGAACACAGGGTGAGGATGATGTTCTCCCACACACACCCAATCACAAACACACACACTCTCAAAAACACATGTACACATTGACATTGGTAATTGCAGTATCCATTGTAGGTGACATGTGATGTAGCAACATCCTTCAAATTAGATTATTTATATTGTGTATGTGTGTGTTCTGTATATTGTCTGTTTCTTTTTTTTTTTACATGAATTTAGACTGTGACCCCTGGTCTCAAGGGTTTTATTGACATAAAAGTTCTGAATGCAATGGAATTCTTGTTTCCTTATGATTCTACCCGCAGTAAATATCAAATATATAATACAATGAGGTTTAAAAAAAAAGGAATAAAGAGATTATTGGGAGACACATACATGAAACCTGCTTCTTCCCAGAGCCCATTTGAGTTCAGGTTGGTGGAGGTGATCTGCAGAAGGACAGACAGAGATAACTGGGCAGTCGAGTGTGGAGCAGAGATTTATGATGGATCTGAGGCGCAGGTAAACATGGGATTAGAGAGAAGTCAAGCAAACGCTGGGGTCGGGGGAGTCTGGAGCTTGTTTTAATACTCTTGTGCACAGATAAGCCTGGTGAAGACTGGAGCGTGGAGACAGAGTTGATTCATGGACGACTGGTTTCAGATATGCAGGTGGATTGGAACAAACAGACCCTCACACACTCGGACAGGGAGAAGGAGGAACTGGGGACAACGAGGGAGCAGCAGGAACCATGAGGGAGAGGCCTGATCATGACATGCTGTCATCTGCTTCTCTTCACCTGCCAGCGATGAGCTTCACCAGGAGGACATGGGTATAGTTCACACTATAGTTCAAATTCCTCACTTGTTTGATCCCTCACTGGCTTCCCACTGGGAAAAGATGCCAGTTTTCTTTGTGGCCTGAACCACGGGCACGTCCACTGATGACGCTCTCTGACTCACAAACGCCACTTCAACGTGTGTGTGTGTGTGTGTGCGCTTGAGGGTGGAGTGGTCACAAGGTTGGTGACACCCTACTGTTAATTGCCCTCTGTCTCCATGGTAACACAAAGTGTGAGGACAGGGCATGATGACACAACAGGACACACATCTAATAAAAATTTGACATGTCTTTGTCATGGTCAGGTGACGATTCTCATATTTTAAGTATTCACTAGGGTCTTTAGTTTGAGCTGATATCGTAAATGAACATAAATAAAGACAATGACGGACACCTCACGTGTTGTTATGGAAACGGTGTCAGGTCACATGTTTCTGCCGTGTTTGTATCCTGTGACCGAAGGAAACAATTAGTGTGTCTCTGTGTTTTAAGGGTAACCTCAGGTCCTGGTGCTGGCCGCTCCTTGAACCTTTTCCTGGCTTAAACAGAGGCCATGGACGAGGTCAACACACATACACAAACACACACACACACACACTAGGGAAAGCCTGCATTTACAACATATTGGTTAAGCCCATTGACTTAAAGATACATTCCCATTATACATCTTTTGAGAATCCTGTCAAACAAGCCTGACCTTTGACCCAGAGCATAACAATCATCATTGTTTGGAAACAGGAAACAAATCAGGAATCCATTTTATACCTTTAAACAAGGAAATCATTTATCCAAAGTGTTACCACGGTTACAGTTGTAAAAAGGTGGGGTGGACGAATAAAGTCCATTTTATTAGGTTTTATCGTTTTGATTTTAAATAGTATATAAACGAATATTTTAACAAATATTTGATGCTATAATGCAACTTTTTTTATTATTTTATTTATAATATTATTATTATTTTAAGTACATTTTTTAAGTTCAGCACATTGGTTCAAGCCTGCTATATAAATACACTTTGCCATTGACATTGTGATAAATGTTTCAAAGTTTCAAAGCGTCTCAACATGTTGATAAAAGGAATCAGTTGTGTAACAGCATGTATGGAGACACTCTATCTCAGGAAAGGAAAACAACACGACAATATTTCACATTCCTGTTACACAGAGAGATAAGACAACATGCCGCACTGCTGTGAACCAATATTTCCTCCATGTGTTTGTCTCCACGTGAACGACCTGACAGAGCAGATACAGGATGTTGCTGTTTGATAAATGTTGGCGTTTTCAGTCATGATTTCATTGTCATCAAAACAAGAAGACACACCTTAGATATTCTACTATTTCTCTTCTTGGTATCAGTGACAGCGACAGATACTATTTACTGCACAGAACAAACGCTAATTCGAGATGATGCAGGATGGTTTTAACTCACTCATCATCTGTTTAGGAATGCGATGGGGTGAATCTTTCTGTTATGATATTAATAATTATTACATATGAAGTGTAGTGTGTTCAGTTCAACCTAGGTTTATTCATTTTCCTGTAAAGTGTGTTTGTGTGTGTGTGTGTGTGTATGGAAGTATGTGTGCACATGCAGGAAGAAAGTTTTCAATGTTGTTATGTAAGACCTCCAAATAAAGAATTTTCTGATACGTTATCGGAGAACATTATGTTCACCAGACTGACTCCGCTGTGGACAGCAGGCCTCATTCATCCAGGCGTGGACGCTCACTGGTCATTAGTTCAATTCTAACTTGACCACCGTGAGTTCAATGTGTGACTATAGTGTAACTTTTAAGGTGGTGCATCTAAACGCAGAATAAAGACAGGCCCACATTTGTTGCTGTTTGTTTCTTTTAAAGTTTTACTCCATTCAAAAATCAGTTTTTCTTGTTATTACATCACTAGTTCATTCCATATATTCAACAGTTGCAGTCTCCGCCGCACATTGTAGTTTTCTTTTGATTTTGTTAGTGTGGATAACCTACTCAAACATTGTATTAAAGCAATCAAGTATACTTTATTGTTCCCATGGGAAATTGTTCTTGGGCCGAATAGCTACAACAGCAGCTGCAGAACAGTACATTGTGCAACAAACAACAACAAAAAAACAGTACACAAAGACATATTGTGTAAGACCCAGAACAATGATGATAAAACACTAAAAGTTTATAATGAATAAAAGATGGAAAACAGAAACTGGCAATAAAACTTAAAAACCAGAGTGTAAAATGTGTCAAAGTGTAAAGGTTTCTGAGATACATGGCCGAGTGGACGTGTTTACTCAAGTAAAAGGAAATACTTTCTATCAAACATATTTAAAATATTAAAAGTTTAAGTAGCAACGGTCAACCACATGAAAACTGCTCGCTCTGATTGGATCAGTGGATGAAATCCCTTCTTGTTTTTGATCACTTAAAACAAAATCATTAAACACAATTTTAAAAACAGTACATTATAAAAATAAAGTAGACTAGAAATTACAGTTATTTGCTGATGTATGTAGTACAGAAAAGTGAGAAGTACCTGAAATGAATCTACTTAAGTAAAGTACAGATACATGAAGTATGTATGTACTTTGCTGCATCCCACCACTGCTTGAATGTAATTTCACTTCATGGAACCAGATTCATCCTGTCTCCATCAGCTCCTGCTTCACTTTTACTGTCTGTTTTGCAGTGTTTTTCATTTTATTGCAGGCAGCTCAGTCATCTGAATGAAGCCCGGAGGAACGCTTCATCACTCTGTGAGTGAGCGTCTGTCAACCGAACAGGTCAAGGGCCGGGACGAGGAGAGGATGTGCCAAGAGGAGACAGGGGACATTGTTTGCGAAACATTTTCCTCTGTAAGTGACAGACAGGATGTATTCTCAGGAGACACAGAGTTTATATATAAACACGCTGGTAATCAAAGCTCAGCTATAAATCTGTCAATTAAAAAAGATATGCACCGACACAATTATTGGCTTCTCCTCTGTTACTTGTGAAAAATAACTTTCAATCCTTTTTCAAAGCTCCACAACCAATATAGTGGAACCCTTTGATTTTACAAACCCTGTCTATAAATTCCAATGATTGTGAAAATGTCGTACATGACCTGTCAATATCTATTATTTATGATAAAGGTATAAGGTCACATAGTTTATGTGAGAAATTATTCCTGTAATCGGATTAATCTAATCCAACAGTTTTTCTGGGGATAAATTGATCAGAGACTAAATTCATCTTCTCTTCACATGTCTCTGCTGCCACCCAGCGGTTACTTGCGGTGGTGTAATACCACTATACCATCTCTGTATACTCTTTAGTGTTGTCTACCTCTTTATTTACCTGCCTCATCCCACTGACAACTGGGTTTTTAGTTGGTTACCAATTTAGTGAGTGGATTTACTTTGACATTGATTTACATGTGAGTCAAACTTTGAACAGAAATCATTTAAATCTACCTCAGTTTCTTTATTCACTTCATAGTCATCTATGTGATGTAAAATACCACAGTGTGATGTTGGTCCAGGTTGATGAAGCCTTTGGAAACTGCTCCACAAAAACCTAAACATCAGACTCAAACAATCTGAATTAACTCAAAGGGGAATCCGGCTTTCAGGGAACTGGATTAAAAGTAAAACACTTCTTTCTTCTGGTAAAATAAGTGATAATCTCTACGTCAGATGTTCTCTTCTTCAGATCAGTGTCTGATGTCCTTCAGAGCCCAGCAGATGTCGCTCTTCTCTCCTTCTCCTGCCCTCTGAAGTTAGAAAATGTTTCATATTCTGGTTTCCGAAACCTGGTTTCCAGCAAAATGAGGACTTGTTTAATCTGATTGGGGACTGTAATTAACTCAGTGAGTTGGTGTGTTAAGGATCATAACAAAAAAGTAAGTAGGGGAATATATAAGGGAAAATATATGATGACATTCCAGACTCCCATTGCCAGATGAACTGACAAACTGAAAAATCTCCTCTCACCCCTGAGCATCACCTCAGATGACTTTCTTTAAATAGTTTCAGACCCAGATTCATATTTTTATGTCCTGTCCCCCTTTCGCCTTCATACGTGTGTGTTTATGTGTTTGAGCTCCTGATACAAGGTTTGTACTCACACCATCAGACGACCAATTACACAACGTGGTTGGATTCGTTTCTAGAGAACCTGGCTGAGTAGATCTGCACATTAATGAGGGAAAAAATGTCCAGCGAGAGATGAGGGCAGCTCGAGTGCAGCTTTGCAACTGTGAAGGTGTTTTTCCAAACACCAAACCCCCTCATCAATGTAATGAGTGCTCAGCGGATCAGTGGTAAAATCATAAAGTCAATGAGCACAGGATTTAATCCACATCTCGCTGCATCTTCTGTCATGTTGGATTTACTCTGATTAAAATGCTTGTACATGATGGTTCATGAGGCCAAGACGAGAGCCTCGGACATGTCATATTAAATTTGTGCATACGCACGCAGGTCTGCCAGTGACCCACCTGTAGCAGGATGAAATCAGGACACTAGCAGCCTGAGCTTTTACTGCCTGGTGGTGAAAGAGTTCAGCTACTTAACGAGACGATAACAGTAAAAATATATTAGTGAAAATACTCTTTCCTCATATCTAAATCATTTGAGATGTTATACCACTAGGTCCAGCTCATTACCAGTGGATACTTACTGCCTCGATTTTTGTGGGCACCTGTATTTTGAGGTCATTGTCCAGTACACGTCCGCAGAATTGGGTCCAGACTTTCTCCAGAGGTTTTTCTTTCACACATGAAGAACACAGCAGAGATTCTGCTCTCAGAAACATGACATAATAATTCTGCCGTAGGCATGAGGATCTCCTGCTGTGTTCTCAAATCTCACATCATTCCCTTTGACCTTCTGCTGACTTTTTACCAGGGGGTAAAGTAAGTAAGTAAAATTCTAAATTTGACACAAGAAAAGCTAATGTTTTGCTTATATAATATACTAAAGGAAGCAAAGCAAATGCAGTCAATCTGCAGAATCACCCACTGATAATATGACAATTTTAATCGCTGTAATTTTGCAGCTGGTGTAAGTGAAACAATTTCTAACAACTGAACCCCTGTGTAGTTATACCTATAATAACACATCACATTATTTATTGATTACACTTTGTATTATTGATATACTGACGTGTGACAGCTATGATTTAAGATTTTGTCTGTTTGAAGATGTAGTGACACATAGAGCCATCCTATAATGATCAGTGCAACCATGGTGACCTTGGCCTGAAAAAGCTCCAGCGTCAGGGAGCGCACAAAAACATGCTCCTTTATCCCGACAGTAAAAGATTGTTTGTAAACAAAAAGCGGACCGAAAACACAATCTGCTTTGTTACACTTCAATGGGGAATTCATGTGGCGCTGAGGCAGACTGAGAGAGATATGAGGACGGAGTGGGGGGGGGGTGGGGGGAGAGAGACACATAAAAGCCAGCGAGAGTCAGACGAGAGTCTGCAGATGAAAGGTGAGAGAAAAAAGAGAGTGTGAACAGAGCAGTCACTGTGGTGATGGTCCAGTCCGGAGAGAGGGACACAATGGGATGCCATGAGGACACACGCACAGTCACATTCATGTGTTTATAAATAACTAGTGTTTGATGTCAGCTTTTCCTGACAGATGGATTCCACATAAATTAAACCCTGAGAGAAAAAGTAGCACATAGGATGGAGAGAAAGAGGCGGCAGGAGACGTGAGCTTCCTGGTGTAACTCTATGAACCACAAAAAAGTGTCACTTTAAGACCGGCTGCCGTAGAACTTGTCCTGTCACGTTGTCATGGTAATAAGCATCAGCACATTACACCGCAGGCCTCTGGCTGAACAATCCGATGGTGATTGGGCTCAGCGGTCCCGATTTCTGCACAGTCTCGCGCTGTGAGACACATGCTAATGCTGCTCTGCATGACAAAAAGAAAAGGAAGGAAGAAAAGAAAATAAAGAGTAAAAGTACCTCGTAAAGCCGCCGTCCGCTGTGCTTCAGAAATTAAAAAGGAAATTAAAAGTGGGGATTTGAACTGAGATTGGGAGATGAGAAAGGGGCGACATGGGCGACCGAAAGGACTGAGATCAATATCTTCTGTATAATTAACTACAGCTTCCTGGGTTGCTAGGAGACCGAATAGAGATGAGAGAGAGAGGAGAGAGAGAGAGAGAGGAGAGAGAGAGAGAGAGGAGAGAGAGAGAGAGAGAGAGAGAGAGAGAGAGAGAGAGAGAGAGAGAGAGAGAGAGAGGAGACACAAAGAAAGACACAAAAAGGTTGGGGATGTTAGAGTAGAGGTGAGGAAGAAGAGGTCTCCTCCCTGTCTTAATTCTTGTCTCTAAATTTTGTACTTTCTCCGTCCATCAGGTGTTTCTACTGTATGTTCTTTACAATATAACCTATTATTAGACGTTTATTTAGACAATTGCAAATTACTTCATAATGTTTTCTTCTCTCTCTCTCTGTTTCTCTTCATCAGATACTCTGTCACTCATTGTAAATCTCTTGTAAATGTGCACACATGATTAAAAGTCTGATATCATTCACTTTTAGACCTATAGTTAAGTCTTATAATTAAAATCTATTAGGATTTAGTCATAACAAACATTTCATACATCCTCTATACGTTCGTCATTCGGATGAGAGTTGAATGAAAATAGTAATTCGGAGCGTTCACTTTGAATCTGAATAACAGCTTTTTACATGTGTTCTCATTGAACAGTAATGCTGGAATGGTGCACTGTTCCTTTAAATGGAGCAAGAGGATGGGGAGAACAGGGAGGGAGGGAGACAGAGAAAGAAAGAGAGAGAAGAGGAGGAGAGAGAGAGAGAGAGAGAGAGAGAGAGAGAGAGAGAGAGAGAGAGAGAGAGAGAGAGAGAGGGAGACCTTGAAAAGGGGGGGTTGTGTGCACTCTCTCTCCCGACCTATTGAGAGGTGTGTAGGTTGAGCGTCTTTTCAGCAAAGAAGAAAGAAAGAAAGAAAAAGAGAAAGACAGAATGAAAGAAAATTGCTGAAAAGTGTTGCACATCTTTGAGGATTGTTCAGTTTAGCTGTCACTGATTCACCCTTCCTAGAGAACGTGTTGGACGTGGAATCAAACCGCCGATGCCACTGATGCCGGATGTCAGCGTGGTCTCCTGACGGGATTTAAACAGTCCTGAAGAAAAGAGAAGAAAAAAGTCCTACTTCCCCAGAGATGGCTACAAGTATGAGGTGACTCCTCCACAGGAATTTTTTGAAGATTGTCAAGGTAGACTGAGATTTACTTGAATATTGATGCAAATCTTCAGAATAATCCTTTAATAAGATGACATTGGGAGAATAGAACAGAAATCTCCACTGTACCTCTTCAGAATAGATTCAACGAATTCAAGTTATTCTACGGTAACGATTATTTTACCATTTGACGCAACTTTTGGACATATGTGACATATCGGCGGTTATGAGCCCAACGTTGACATGCACTGCTGAATATTTTTAGCAATTTCCCAAAGGATTCAATCACCGATATCATCAATATAAAATTCTACTGTATCACCAGTCATCTTAATCCATAGGGAGAGTCAGAACTTGCGACCTTTATTTATCAGCAAATAGTTTGAAGTCTTCTTAAAGAGATGGCACATAAAGAAGGAGCAACAGAGCAGGGCCGTGTGAAGGCAGTGGACAGTCTCGGGGCCAAAGCCATGGCCGGGGCCCCTACACCTGGGGGAGGAGTCGTGGTGGAAGTCAGGGAGAAGAAGGGAACCCTGCGGGCTGCGATACCCACAATGCCTTTCCCTCTGGCGGTCATCTGCCTGTTCCTGAACACCTTCATACCGGGACTAGGTGAGTTGGGATTCAGGTTGTCCTGAATTGATCCTTTATGCATACGGAGGCTGGAGCATGAGGGACCATCACCCTCGTTTTTCTCTTAATTTTTCCGCCTGTGTAAAATAATGTAAACCACATAAGTGGCTAAGTAAAAAAAGCCAGAGAGGGCAATCATGAGAGAAAGTAAACATGGTGGAGCTGAAAATAGAGCGGCCATGAAACTGGAAGATCTGCACAGACGTGGGGGAGTTTTTAGACATGAGGCAAGCAGGCGTGCCAAGATAAAAAACAAGATAAACAAACATGAAGTCAAAAATAAAATATAGAAGAATTGATGAATAACAGATAAGAATGAAGATTGGCCATATTAGCTGCATGGAAAGTTAAAATTTAGTTTCTGTCTGCCTTTTTGTATGTATGCGTGTGTGTGTGTGTGTGTGTGTGTGTGTGTGTGTGTGTGTGTGTGTGTGTGTGTGTCTGCATGTGAAAACAAAAACGGGTGAGACAGAAAGGGAGGGACCACGTTCACACCTCGTGTTAAAATAAGAGTGTCATGGTGTAAACAGCCTCCATCTGCCAGGTGTTAATGGTGGATGTGAAGTCTGGGTGTCACCACTGCAGGTAGAAATGTCATCGCTTTGAGTATAAAGATGCATCACAGGCATCCCAGCGGGCGGACGCATCATCGCCGTGGGGAGAAGACATCTGCATCATGGTTGTGTGTGGAAACCTTGGAATGGTGATGTTGTGCTCTGCAGAAGACAATGAAACGATATCAGGGAGGCATTTTGCACGTTAACAATAGCACCAATCAGTCATTTCTGTCAATCTTTTCTGGTATTATACGTGTCACAATTGCAAAGTCACCTCGACACTAAATTAGCTTTTTCACTGTCGGTGATGATGAACTGGTCCTTCTCTCTGTTGCCCCCTAGAGGATCACAGATGATCCACTCTGCAACGAGGAGCAAAGAGAGCACCTCCCCAACTAACCAGTGGAATTTGTGACCACGATACAGAAGAGTGACCACGATATACCCAAAATACAAGATACCCTATGTGTAGATTAGAGAGTGGATATCCGTGCTCATTGGAACACATTGGAACCAAATAGCCAGTAAAGAAAGAACTGACCAGTTTCTGGTTGCAAAAAGTGATACCTTGTTACAACCATGGGTCAAATATAAAGATGGACAACTCATCTCCACTTCATCCTTTTGTTCAAAAATTAAGCTAAAATACCTCAAATACAGGCGTCGCTATCTAGCGCATATTGACGTGTACAGTAGTCATTCAGGAAGAAAGCTGTGGGATAAAGCTCCTGCCGATACTTGCTCTCGACAAATTGTGAGTCAGTCTCTGCTGTCAATCATGTGGTTTAACCCTATTATTTAAAACTATCAAATAACTGATTAAAGCCAAACAAACAACCTCAAATCTTTGAGAAAATTTGCTGTTGTGTACTTAACGTGTACGTAACATTTTAGGTGGGTCCTTGTCCCATCCACGAACATGATGGAGGTTTATGACCAATACTGCAGCCAGCCACCAGACGGCGATCAAGATGGCATGGCTTCACTTTTAAGAGCTGTTATGTCATTCATCTTTGGTCTGCGGTTACATTTAACCCTTGGATTTTCCATTTTGATGTCTTTATAACTAACTAAATTCTCATTGCAAATTAGAAATAAATCTCGATAACACTTCCAAGTGCTAAAAACAGGTCCACTGAGATTCCCAGCAGTCAGTTAGAACTGAAGAAGCCTCTTTGATTAGAGGTGAAACCGCTTCAAGAGACTACACCAGTCCCAGTTGACCTGTTTTTAGCACTTGGATACGCCATGACCTGGATGAGAGAGAATCTCCACAGACACTTGATAACACTTGAAAACAGGTCTGCTGCTGCAACAACGTTTTGATTTGAACACGTGTCCAACTCCAGGCGAGGTGACAGAATCCAATTCAAATTGACCTACCGTGGTTTTCCAGCAACATGATGAATTCAAATGGCTTAAAAAAAACAGGTGTCAAGTCTGACTCACTCACTTCCGGCACAGTTCACACCCGTTGGAAAATCTCACAGATTTTCTCGCTGTGTGCATTTTGATGCTGATACGATCCCAGATGAAAACCACTTTCTATTTTTAGAGACATCTCTTCCTGCTCCTCCACCTTTTCCCTCTAATTCCCAGGGTTTAATCCTGCACTCGTTTGCCTGTCTCTGCGTGTGTGTGTGTCTCTCTTTATAGTGAGATTACGTAATAATATCTAGTGGCTGAAGACACACACTCACCTCATCAATATGTTGATCCCCACTTTGTACGATAACAAACCCTGTGATGCTAGATCTAGATTAGTTAAGTGTTTTAGCAGGAAAGCAGCAGGACATGAGACGATAACATCGAGTGGGGTTCACTTTAGGAACTGCAGAACATGAAGAAACACAGAGGTACAGAGACGAATAATCAACATAAACTCTGATGTACCCTGTGATTGTGAGACGTCTCCACAGCAAAAACTCCCAGTCCATCATCAAATAGCCTGTGGTGTGTCCTCTACGCCCCCTCGACTCTGATCTGTGGGTCAAAACTCTCCAGGGAGTCATTATCTGTGTGTGTGTGTGTGTGTGTGTTTGTGTGTGTGTCTGTATGTGTGTGTGTATACCCTCCTCTTCATATCTTCCCTCGTCTCCTTTGTTCTCACTCTGAATTTCCAATTTGTGAATATTTTCTTCCTTCATTCATTCTTTTTCATTCAGTTGACACATTCATTCCTTCTTTTCTCTGCAGCCTTTTCACAATAAAGGTTGAATCACTGCCTGCTTGTTCATAAACACATTAATGTCATAAGTCAGCAAATCCTCAGTCTTCCTTTCCTTTCCATGTTGTCTTAAAGACATGTGTCCCCAACATGTATGAAATGTATGAAAAGCACCAAGGCACCACCTCATCTGCGTGTCTGCATATACAATGTGAATGTGTGTGCCTGAATGCCATGACATTTCATTGAAAAGCTGTGGCTAGTTGTCATGACAACACTGAGTGAAATGAACACAATGCATGCATGCGTGTGTGCGTGTTGTGTGTGTGTTTGTGCGTTTGTTAGTGTGTGTCAGTGCCGTATGCGAAATGAATTGATCGAGACTGGGAGTAGCGTCTCATTCTATTTAACCAATCAAGTTTAGAAATGCTGTAATTGAATTTGAGCAGAGCGCCACATCCAGCGGACATGGAGAAGCACAGGTGTGTGAATAAGATACACGCACACGCACGTACGCACGCACACACACACTCACAGAGACAAATAATGTTTGGCACTTTAATAGCACAACAGCGAGCACCTGAGTCCTTGGTATTATTAATGTCTGCAAAGTGAATAGAGCCTTTGTGCAGAGAAACAGGGAAACTGAAAACCACCCTTGAACTGGAAACACTGGTCTTTCAGAGCTCAACTTTTTGTGAGGATCAACACTGACAAGATGATAGAGTGTCTGTATAATATGATTATAATGCTTTAGAAACAGCCTGCAACACAAAGCATAATTACTCTGGAGTAATGATTTTTACTTAAATATTGAAACTGACAACTGGATGAGAAAATGGATGCTAATCTCATGTTTAGGTAACATTGATAGAAAGAGTTCATCAAGGAATAGTTGCTGATCGGCTCCCAAAAGTTATGCCAAATCCTCTGGATTGCCCCCTATTGGTTGGCTGCTGTATAGGTCATAAACCCCACCTCCTCTAGGGGCACGGTCCAAATTCATCCATTAATCATAACACTTATCTTTTGACAGTTGCAGGGGAGCTGGAGCCAATCCCAGATTACGTTAGGCTGGAGGCGGGGTGCAGCCGGCCTATCACTGAGCCAACATACAAAGACAAACAACCTATCACTGTCACTTTTACACCTTCTGTCAATTTACAGTCTCCAAGAAAGCCTCACCCCAATCTGCCAGTCTTTGGACTGTGGGAGGAAGCCAGAGTACCTGAAGAAAACCAGCACAGACACAAGGAGAACGTGCAAACTCCACCTGGATAAATAATGTAGTAACAGTTAAATATGATTTGGAGAGTCAGGCTATAGCCGTCTCCACTCTAATGAATATTTATAGAGATAGACGAATCAATATTGACCCGCTGACCTCAGCTAAGTGTTAGAGGTTAGATTTGATCCTTAGTGAGCCTCAAATGTGAGGAAAAGAGTGTGTTTCCTCAGCCGGAGCTCTACACTGAGTTGGAGGATGCAAACTGACAACCTCCCTCTCTCTGCTCGGCCTGTCTGAGTCTGAGATTGTCTCTGCAACGTAATGAGGAGTGAGTTAAAACTCTATTGGTGATACACACCACAGAGGCGGCTCATTCAGCGCCGTGTAAACTGATTAATGAGCTGTCGGCTCGTAAAGAAATACACATGTTTGTTGTGAGGGAAACTATGGCTCTGATGTGTTCTGACCTTTGCCAGAAGACGACTGGGAAAGGGAAAAGCGTTCACACAAGAGAGCTGAAGCAAATGTATGATTTAGCCTCAGCGCGAGTGTGTGGGAGGCAGAGGTCACGTGTGTGAGATTGATGCTGTGTGTTGTTGGAGACACTGCATCGGTTTATTGGGTCATGTTGACATCTTGCCTCTGGATGCACGTGTGTGCACGTGCGTATGTCTTTGTGAGGACCAAGATATTACAGAGTGAGGACATTTTGACAAGAGCTGTTTGAGGGTTTAGACTTATTTTTAGGGTTGGGGTTACAGCTATGTCAGGGTAAGGGTCAGGCTGGGTTTAAAATGCAGCTGAACGAGTGCTACAAGGGGGTAAGCAGAGACCGTGAATGTTAAGAAATACTCCACTCAGTCCCCCAGTCTTTCATTAAAACCTGGATTGATTTGCCAGACTCCTACCAAAGAAGGAAATAAATGACTAAATCAAATGATCAAATAAGAGTTTTAAAAGACCTCAGACATGGACGGGGAAGTCACAGCTTTAGTTCTCACAAATATTCTCACAAGGAGAGGTAGATTTAAGACGTGAAGTGTTAATCTAACCGATTAAAAATATCTGACTATATATGTATGTGCAGAACAGGTGAAGGCAAAAGGACTAACAGCACAGACATGGTCCAAAAAAATGAAGTCCAAAATAAAGTGCACATGTTCAAACACGAGGAAACATAAGAGCGCTGGCACAAACACACACAACACAGGAGGAACAGGGGAAACATGACGAACTGACAAAGAGAAGCACAGAGACTTATAAGGGAGGCGAGGTGATTGAATACAGGTGAAACGCATTAGAAACAGGAACAGACTATCACAAGGGGGCGGGAAAACAGGACAAAGGCAGCAAATAAAATCAGAGACACAGAAGAAGCAAAATTTACAAAAATAATACAGAAAACAGAGAATTCAGAGTAACCAGACAAATAGTACTCAATCCAAACACAAGGAAAACAAAAATTATAAATAAAATATAAATTTAAATTTATATAATGCAGCTTTTTCTTATAAATTGATTCAAGATAATTTCCTGGATTCAAATATCACTGACCTCTAATAAAAAAATGTAAAAGCCTCCAAGAAAAACCGTTCTCATTTTCACCGTGCAGTAACGTAGTGACATCCAGTTCTTTGAAAGCAGATTTAAATGAGCAGTGAACAGTAATGCAAGGAAATCTGTAACTGATTACTTTTGCTGCTGAGTAATAGATGTCTAATTGGTCATATTTTCAAAAGTGACTTTCCCATTGCTGCTTTACAGCTCACCTGTCTCTCTTCTTTACTTGTTCGTTTTCTGTCTTTTGTTCTCCTCTTTGTTTTTGGTCTTCTCCCCTTCACTGTTTCTTTTCTTCTTCTCTATCTGTCTTCCTCACACTTACACTCCATCATTAACCTCCTACACGGCCAGTGGGTGCTCTGCAGAGTTCTGTGTGTAATTACAGTCATTAGTCTGGGTAATATCCAGGCACACACACACGCACACACACACACACACACACACAATATCCCACATGCAACATGCAGAGGATCCAAGAGCTTTTCACACATGGATGAATGTCAGAGCAGGTTTTTAACAAAGGGTTTTACAATCTTTCATGAATTAATTAATTTATTGTTACATTGGAGAATCGCTCAGTACAAATTTGTGTTTAAATCCATCCCTGCACACTCACACACAGCAAAGCAACTTCCTCGATGTTTGGCCTTTTTGTTCTGTACCTCTACCTCCTCACACTGCACAAAAATGAAGCCAAAATAACCCACACACGGATGCTGCCATCTTGCATGAATGACATCATATCCAGCCAGTTTCTGGACAGTATAGTCATCGTGGAGGGGCGTCATTTCAGGGTTGCTTTTGTCTAATTAACAAACAATAAACCACATAATCAGCGGATAAAGCAATGGCTTAAACAACCATTATCTGTAGTTCTGATGCACATGCCGATCATCAAGTATCGGTTTACCTGACAGCGACTACGGAAGATGAAATAACTGTTTCAGTTGCCAAAACCTCCGATGGAAGTGACGCGTGGCCGCTCGGACAGCGGGTCTGCTGTCAATCATGGCTCGAGTCTGGAGGTGGGCAGCTCCACCAGCAGCCAGAGCATCTGCTGGTGGGTGTGGCCTGCGACCCAAACATTTCTCAGTCTGATCATATCGGTTTGAAAGCTCGTTTTAGCCCACTGCTGCTCTTTCTGTGAGAGGCTTTGAAATGAGCATCAGCTAAAAGCTTGAAAGGAAAAGAATAAATCTAATTCTTCTCTTCTTTTAGTTTTCTTTTTTTTACTCTTCTGGGAGCTGCTTATTTAGTTGGTTTGGTTTTTACGGGCCTGGTGAAAGTCAGAGATTGTGGGACATGTTGAGTTTTTGAGTTTCTATAGAGAGAGATTTTTTGAGGCAGTCCTCTCATTTTTAAACATAATATATAATCGGAAAGCACACACCCACCCGGCTCTTTGTGTGTGTGTGTGTGTGTGTGTGCGTGTTGCACACATTATTCACTTCAGTATCTCTCATAAAGGTACAGAAACCCTGCAGGGAGAAAGAAAAATCAACAGATTCACTGAATAATTTATAATTTTTACACAAATGAAAATTCACACCCGTGAATTTCGACTTAATCGCTCAATGAATAGAAAACACATCACATTCAGACAGTTTAACAAGAGACATTTCAACTTTCTCAAAAGATACGACCTAAGTGAAAGAGTGAAAACACTACTGAAACAAAAGGCAGAATAATACCTTTTATAACGAAGTCAATGTAATGCACACACACATCTCCACAGTTTGATTGCTGTTGAACTGATACGTCATATAAATGTTTGGAACTAGAATATACACAATTACACAATCCCTGTTGTCAGCAGATAAATTAGACAATAAATCTCCCAAATAATGTCCAAAGTAAAAGACGTGAAATGTAAATATTACACAATCACTACAGGCAGCTGTGGCTCGGGAGGTAGAGAGGATTGCCCACTGACCAGAGGGTCGGTGGTTCAATCTACATTCGTAAAGTGTCCTTGAGTAAGAACTTGAACCCCAAATTATCCCTGAAAGCTGCGTAGACAGTTAATAACTGGTGCCTGATAGAAAAAGCACTGTGTGAATGTGTGTGTGAATGTGTGAATGTGACTTGTCCTGTAAAGCACTTTAAGTGGTAATTCAACACATTAAAAAACTCTGTAGATTGTTATGTAGTCATCATTTAAAAAATAGTTAAAAATTAAATGAGGGAATTCTAGTAAACTCATCGTACCCAGAGATGTTTCTGTTCTGGATGAGAGTGTGCGCTTATGTTTATTTTTATGCCGTCGTAATCTTTACACAGTATTTTAGGAGTGTGTGGGAGGCAGAGGTCACGTGTGTGAGATTGATGCTGTGTGTTGTTGGAGACACTGCATCGGTTTATTGGGTCATGTTGACATCTTGCCTCTGGATGCACGTGTGTGCACGTGCGTATGTCTTTGTGAGGACCAAGATATTACAGAGTGAGGACATTTTGACAAGAGCTGTTTGAGGGTTTAGACTTATTTTTAGGGTTGGGGTTACAGCTATGTCAGGGTAAGGGTCAGGCTGGGTTTAAAATGCAGCTGAACGAGTGCTACAAGGGGGTAAGCAGAGACCGTGAATGTTAAGAAATACTCCACTCAGTCCCCCAGTCTTTCATTAAAACCTGGATTGATTTGCCAGACTCCTACCAAAGAAGGAAATAAATGACTAAATCAAATGATCAAATAAGCACATTCACACGTGCACACACGTGTGAATGTGTGTGTGAATGTGTGAATGTGACTTGTCCTGTAAAGCACTTTAAGTGGTAATTCAACACATTAAAAAACTCTGTAGATTGTTATGTAGTCATCATTTAAAAAATAGTTAAAAATTAAATGAGGGAATTCTAGTAAACTCATCGTACCCAGAGATGTTTCTGTTCTGGATGAGAGTGTGCGCTTATGTTTATTTTTATGCCGTCGTAATCTTTACACAGTATTTTAGGAGCAATTGTTTGATTTTCTACAATCACTGCGAGACTCGACCCACGACAAGATAATCATCAAGTGCAAATTATTTCCCAGGGCTGCTTTGAGGGCCTCCTTGGGGATTTGATTACAGAGATAGAGAAAAGTTCCTATAGAGACGTACACGTTTTCTTTAGAGGGGGAAAGTATGTTTCTGAGATGATGTGAAAATGTCAGCGATGTGATTTCCACATCACACTGCTGAGACCGATTCCCATGTGGGATTTATTTTTATCCTTTTTTCCTCCTTGTATTTTGGTTGACCCCTCGTGTTTCTGTTTTTAGAATGGATGGGAACAGGACATGGAGGAGGCTGCTATTTGCAGAGATTTCAAAATAAAAGTATACAAGTCATGAAATAAAGAAATAAACAGTGGTACATTATCCTGAGAAATGGGGTTTGGCTTGTTTCTCCTGATCCCAAAGATAAATGAAAGTAAAAAAATTGTTTTAATTTCATACCGTTGTCGTCCTATTCCTAAGGGGATGTTGTCATGGAAACGTTATGTAATTAAATAATCTAATTTGTGAGCACTGAGAGTTACTTTGGCCTCTGCGCTTTACACACGTACACACAAACACACACACACAAACACACACACACACACTGGAGTCACGGTACAGTGACTGGGCTCTGGGAAGGTCCAGGTCTCCAGATAACAGGATGAGGAGTGATATTGGATTTCACTCAGGCAGACAGGGACTGTCCGCAGCAAGCACCAGTCTGTCTGTCTTCCCCTGATCTTATTCACGGCTCAGATCTGACGTGAAGGAGGATTCATGAGGACTTAGGGACAAGACGACTGTGGTGCTAAGAGAATTTGCTATTTCATTTGACTATTTTTTTTAACCAAATAACACTGAAGATAAGTGCAGTTACCAACTCTATGCTATAGATCTATGAGTCTAGTTGGGTTTCCTGTCCAACTGAAAGAAACTGAAAGAAAGGATTCATTCAAAAGGCTACATTTAACCATTGGTTTCTGAGAATTGATTATGGAGTGGAGCCCAGACACGCACTTGACCAGCTGTGAGTCAGTCTCATCTGTCAATCATTAAGTTTCCCTCAGTTTTTATTGTGTCAAATCACTACAAAAATTAACACTTGAACAAACATCAGTATTACAAGAACCTAAAAAATTACAGAAACCATAATTGGGAAAATTTGATTCAACATGTACAAGGATTTTTTTCAACTTGGCCCATGTTCCATCTGCTAACAAGGAGGAGACAATATTTATGACCTGTACTGCTTTCAGCCACCAGGGGGCATGCTGGCAATTTGGCTTCACTTTGGCAGAGCTGACATTTTGTTCATCTTCATATTTATGTTGTCTCTATTCCTTGGATGGTCCAGACTCGGGGACGACAGTAGCGAGAAATTTTGGGAGTATAGGGAGATGGATCAGGAAGTGGACGTTTCATTCACATTTAACTCTTTCACCCTGAAGTCTGACCAAACCAGTTTGTGTTTCTTCTTTAGGCGGCAGTCTTTCGGGACTTCTATGAAACCATTTATTCTTCAGAGTGAAACAAAGTTAGATTTGTCTCAATATTCTCAATATTGAAATATTGAGACACGTTTCAAAACACGTTTCAAAACACGTTTCAAAAACAGAAACCTGCAGGACGTTTCATTCCCGTTAGAAATAAATAACTTTTTTATCCCAGCACATTGACTCACTCATTCCGAGCAGCCATTGAGTAGCTTCAGTCTCTAAAACTGCAGCCTGTATGATACATGGGAAAAGCAAATCGGCAAATATTTACAGCTCATTTGATTCATTCAGGGTCTCGTTTCTGTATTAGATGGTTCCACAAAATGTTGTTAAAGCATAATAACTCATTTATAATGAAACGTCTTAACTGTGATATATGAATCTGGTACAGATACACATGATGTTGACATAATGAGCTTTTATCTGCGAACGAACCGCAATTTCCGACTAATCCCTAATCACACATCAGTAATTGTGTTATGTGATGATTAGCCAGAGTTAGCATGCTAACATAAGATCCAAATCTTCAGTAATATGTTTCTCTCCTGGTTTATTTGATTGGAAAGAGTCTGCTGTGTTTCATTGGAGGCAGAGTGGAAATCTCCCTCAGGCTTTTTCTACATGCTGAGACAAACACAGGCACTGATCTAATAGAAAAGTAGGACCTAAAATATGAAAAGAAAATGATTCATTGAACCGTGTTGTTGCCGTTGTTTTTAATAACGTGTTGCTCTGCGGGTTTGTTCCCACAGGAACCTTCATCTCAGCCTTCACGGTGCTCTGTGGAGCTCGCAGCGAGCTGGTCTCAGAGCGAGGCGTGTGCTGCGTGTTCTGGCTCAACGTGGCGGCGGCCTTCATCCAGATACTGACGGCTGTCATCATGGTCGGATGGATCATGAGCATCTTCTGGGGAATGGACATGGTCATCCTGGCAAGTCAGTAGCTGTCAATCCGTGTTGATCTGTTCAGTCTTCTCTACTTGTTGCTGTCTCCATTCCAACTACATCAAACATTTTATTGCATGAAATTCAATTGTAAAAAACTTGTCTTTTTAAAGTTCATATGACCTGATCTGATACAACCTGTCCTTTTCTTTGTCTCTGTCACCTTAAACATATCTTTCTCCCTCAAATAGGTTAAGGTCTCTTGAAAGACGCTATACGAATTAAACTTATTATCTATTTGTGCCTTCTCTCACATGCACCACTGTACATGTAAAGTTCTGTCTGAAGGTTTAATTATCTTCTGAATTTTTCGATAAGAAAAACGACCTGGTGATGTTCTTGATCTATGATTGTTCCACTGTGTCGTAGACTTCTATTGTCCAAAGCATAGAAACTGTCTGATTGATATGCTGAAGTCTACAGATAGAAACACTATGAATTAATACAGTGTAATAGGAGTAAGCAAGACAGTGTATCTGACACATCTGTCACACATTCAGGTGGGCACATCTTTTTCAAATTGTCCAGAGATTATCACACTGGGAGGCACATTCCTTATCTGTGACATGCATGGACACTGTGGTTTATTTAGATTCCCAACATACACTGTCCAGCTGCCGAATCTTCACACTATGTGTACAGTGTATAATCTGCAGCAGAAAATAGATCCTACATAAACCATTTACCCTTTCTAAAAGGGATTATTAATCTTAAAAGGTATTGTTGGTTTAGGTCATTTCGTGTGATTTGTTTATGATAACATAAAATGCAAAATGCCAACCTTATCCTTCGAGGCTTGTGCTCACAACATTGAACATTTGTCAGCTCTGAGAGGCACAAATATGTTCAAAGAAAGAAAGAAAGAAAGAAAGAAAGAAAGAAAGAAAGAAAGAAAGAAAGAAAGAAAGAAAGAAAGAAAGAAAGAAAGAATGCTAGATGAAGAGACAGAGAGGTTGGCTTCCTCTGTCAGCAGTGTCGCCTTCTTGGGCATTGATGCATGAACAACACACACACACACACACACACACACACACACACACACACACACACACACACACACACACACACACACACACACACACACACACACCACACACACACACACACACACACACACACACACACACACACACTCACACACAGTCGTATTTCCTTAACTTCATAGGACATAAGATTGACTTACACTTGTTTCCTGCCTAGTCCAACCTTAACCTTAAACTAGACTTGCCTAACCCTAACCCATGAGCTAAACTTTACCTTAACCTGACCTTAAACCTTCAGCTTGATATGTATTGGCAACTTTTTGTTTTTTGTACTTATAACGAAGATACGTCCCCACAATACCTGGACCACCAACCCACCCACAGACACACACACACACACACACACACACACACACACACACACACACACACACACACACACACACACACACACACACACACACACGCATCATTATTCTCTCATTGCACCAAGGCAGCCTTTGTTGTTACCTCACTGCTGTCTTCTTTGTGTAACTATGAGTGTGCACATGTGAGGTGATTGCTGCCTGCATGTTCATCCAAACGTGCACACGCCTGCAGGAGTCTGTGTGTGTGTGTGTTTGTGCGTGTGTGTGATGTACAGTAATTGTGTGTGTGTGGGAGTGAGCAGCTCCCCCGGTGTGTTTTTTGTTCCCTGCTCCCCACTGTTCTTCAGGCCTCTGGGCACATGTCTTATTCATCTGTTGCTGCTAAAGTCTCAACCCGAGTTAGCGCTCAGGCGTGGCTGGAGTATCGAATGTTTATATTGAATATCACAACAATTTTCTTCTGCTGAAATCTTTGCCCCCCCTCACATAAATTATTATTCGACCATTCTGCACCGTGACTTTCTGAGTGTTTCCTCCTGAATCACGGTGATAATGTGGCTCATTTATCCCTTGTCGATCCGCTCTCTCCTCCTCTAACGAGCCTGTGTTGATACGATCAGTGCATTCTTTCTTCCCATACCTCCTTCTCCACAAACAACCCCCCCCCCCTTCTCTCCTCGTTCTCCATCTATCTAATGATCGTGGTATTATCTTCCTCCCACTGATCGTCTCCCTCCTGCCTCTCTCTCTCTCTCTCACTACCTAATGATTGTTCCTATTTTATCTTGCTACGTCTTTGCTCCCGCTCCTTCTCTTTCTCTCTCACGCTATTCCTCCCACTCTCTGCCCGGGCCCCATTCTCCCTCTCCGCCTCACTTTCATCAGGGTTTTTTTTCTTACTCGCTCTGTTTACCTCTTGTTCTGATTTGATATACAGTCTATGGTCTCTGGAAATTCCTAGATTGCCTTTTCTAATACATACAAACCCCATAAACTGTTTAAGAATCATGTCTAACTGTGTCTTTCTTTTGTCGTCCCTCCTCCCTCTGCTCTCCGTCTTCGTGAACCGAAGTTTCTGACGGTAGGTGTTTCACTTTGTTCCTCCTTCCCTCACTAGCAACAGTTTCCCAGTGAGTTAATCAAACGGTGAAATGGCATCGAGGCATGTGACTATAACGAATAGTCAGCTTGACTAAAGTTAACATAGATATCGAGTGGGGCCAAACAAATATTTTTCCCAGGCGTAGAAGTCACATTTGTTTGAGTGCTTTCTCATGATCTTTCATCTGCGATGTACAGTTTGTTCGGTATCTGATTCCTCGCAGAGCATCGCAGTTTATTCTTGGCCTTGGACATAAAAGTTTACAAGATTCCAACGTGGTTTTCATGAGGGAGTGAGGCGGTTGTCATGGAGCTCTGTTGACATACAAGATCTTTTTAAGACTTGGAGATAGCAGTTGATCTTGATCAGTGGATGAGGGAGAGCTCTGTCGACACACGGTACATGGTAAAACAAACTGTATTTATATAGAGATTTTCCAGTGTTATGCAAGCACTCTAAGCACTTTTTAGTACAAGTAACATTCACTCCTTCAAAAATGCATTAATTCAGCCGTCAGGGGCTCTTTGGATTCAGTATTGCTCAAGGACACATTGGAATGCAGATTGAAGATCGAGGGATCGAACCACTGACCTTCTAATTAGCGGACAACCTGCTCAACCTCACTTAAAAAACAATTATGCCTAAAAACGTTGACTTTATGTATTTCAATTGCATACTAAATGTCCATGTAACTTTATAACAAAAGTTCAATGTAAAGGGTCACATTTGGTGAAGTTATGTTTTATAAGTTGAAATACATAAAGTCAACGTTTCAGGCAGAGTTCTTTTTTGAGAGTTGGCTTAAAAATAAAGATTCAGAATTAGTTTTAACCTTGAAAAATAGCAGTTTGCCAAAATAAAACAGATGAAGAATAGCCTTGAAGATTTGGTGAGCTCCGTGGAATTTTCCCGTTTTCATTTTTTGTGGACAATGTTTTGTTCACATTTTAAGTTGGTCTAAAAAGCTTCCTTACTCATTTAAATGTTTGCAAAATAGTTTTGGGAAGAATTAAATTACATTAACTACATCAATATTTTCTCACTACCAGTCTTTCACCATGTAGATGTGATGCTGACTTACTGGATAAAACACTTTGCAAAACCCTGTTCTCTAAAGATTCAGGTTATTCAGGAGGTAAAGATTGAACAGAGGGATTCAGTTCCACGAGGACCTGATCATCGTTTACAGCCAAACGTCTGTTGATCTTTACCAGATCACAACGACTGACGCAGAACCTGTTTGCTTTATGAGGCTGTTATACTTAAGTTTTCAATGATGTGACATCTCATAGACAAACCATAACTCCAGGCAGACTATCGTTGTTTGGCACAATGTGGAAGCTGGGGTAATGGATGCCAGCCAATAGTTCTGTCTCGGTGGTTCCAAACCTCATTTCTGTCAGTTTGCTCGTTTAAATGAAACAGAGAAAGACAGATACCGACAGAAGTTTAATATAAAAGGTGTGTAATTGCGTGTGGCTCGTTAAAACCTGTCTTAACGTCAGCTATAAAAGCCAGATAATAGTTTACAATGTTTATTTCCACAAGCAGTCAAACCTCTTTTTCTCTCCCCCTCCCTCTGTCTGGATCTTACCCTCCTCTTCCTCAGGCTGCAGAGACCAGGGCCTTCCCCAGGACGTGTGAGAGACGTCCCTCTTGTCCTCACCTGATGGATCACGCGGACGGTTTGACCACTGTAACACCCCCGTCGTCTTTTGATGACCTGGAGCTGACAACAGAGCGAATGGGGCAGAGACCCGATGTAAAGGATTCAGTCGTAAAGTGAATCGAGTCTTTGTGAGATTATTTGTTCGGCAGCTGTCGATTGGTCAACACCAGGCCACGTTTAGATTTATCGGACAGGAAGAAGAGACTTACATTCAGCAAAAGATAAAAAATCTTTATCTGTATTATATTTAGTAACTAAAGCAGTGATATTCAAATTCTCTCTTTTGATATTTTGTATCTAAGTCAAACCATAAATGTGTAAAAAAAACTGTAGGTTCGCTGCAGATTTCCTACGCGACATTATTAAGGACAATTTTATTTGCATGAGGGTGTGAGATACTCAAGATTTGGCAGTTTTGTATTTCTGTGCTTTTACCTTGTCTGAATTCAGTTGGAAAAGAAAAAAAAAAAGAAATAGTACAAATGCTGTCCGTGACAACGCTGCTGTGACTGTGTATTCAGCTCAATGATGCTTTACATGTTAATGGGCTCAGAGCAATTTTCACTGCCCCTGAGAAAGACGTGTATTTCCGTGTTAGACATCAGTGGATTTACTGTTACAAACACTGACTTCATCATTAATCTCCAGTGTGTTTAAGTGGCCTTTTATTGTGATCGACACCAACTTGCTGCTCAGAGAATACACAATATACATGTTGTACCTCTCAAATGAGTAAATCAGCGTCGAAATGATGTTACACACTGTTAAAGCTTTGTATCTTATAAGCAGGTTTCAAGATATCAGCTCTCACCTTCGGCCTCTCTGAGGAGCTGCAGTCTGTCACATTAAGACAAAGATTGCACCTGATGTTGATTTAGATTCAGGAGCAGGGCCACGCCTCAACCTCGCCTCCAATCACAATCCCCATCACCTTACACTTTGAGAAATAACACCATGTAGAACCATTAAGGCTTCTTTGAATGAAGAACTCATAGTCGTGTAAAGAACCCGTATTTCTAAGAGAGTACATCAACACATCACAGCCTCTTTGACTCAGATTCTTTGTTCCTCTCTGCTCCTCTCTACCCACATCCCTTCATTCTCCTTTACTCTGTCCTATTCTTATCCATTCATCCTTTCTTCCTTCCCTCATCCCGTCATCTTCTCTATCCTGCCTCCATCATCCCTGCTCACATCCCTTCATCCTCTCTTCCATCCTTCCCTCACTCTTACTTACACACTTTCATCCTCTCTTCCTTCTGTCCCTCATCCCTTCATATTCAGTTTGGCTCATAGATCTTGCATATCTCGTTCTAATGTATGTGGGGCAGGACTCTACCCCCACACGGGAGAATGCACTGGTGACCTCTACCAGATCCCTTTCCCTCAATGTCCGGTACCTCTTTCCTCAACTTCCGATACATCAATTTCCATGAAAACCATTAAATCACATCCTGTTGTGGCGTAGTCCTTATTCCTGACATTACTGTCTTTTTTTATAAAAAAAATAAGTCAACAGCTCCCATAAGCAGCTCCAGTTAAAATATAAAAACTCACAAAACGTTCAGGTTGTTGAATTCAGTTGTGTGGAGTATAAAGTTAAAGTGTGTGCGTTGTCTATGCATCAACGTGTGGGTGTTATGACTGCTTGTGTACAATATGGAGAGGGGGGAACACTATGGTGTGGACTCAGTATCACCATGTGCTCATAAATAAAGATTGCCAATTCTATCATGCTCTAAACATTTCCCACGATGCCACATCAGTTTCATCAAGCGCTGCCTCGCCGGCTTATTTCCCTGACAAACATCCACGAGCATCATAATTCAAAAAGAGCCTCAGATGAAATGAATGGCAGCAGCGTGCAGGAGCCGGGACACTAATGGAGAGCAGTGAGTCCAGCGATCGGCTCGGCTGCTGCTGGAAACCTGAACAGGCTCCGGGCTATTTCAATGAACTGCAACCAACTTTACAACTCAACACAGAGGATAACCGCAGACTGTCAAATCTTTTGTAATACCGAGAAGATTATTGCCAATGTGAGGCAACAGTTATGGTGTTTGTGCCTCGACAGATTTCAAACTTTATTCGTCTTACTAATTTTTCCCTTTTCTTTATTAGATTTTTCGACTGGTGATGTATCGCTTTGATTATTTGTTTTGCCTCTAAGGATCTCCGTCGGGTTTCAGCCAAATGCCTTTTCTTGAGAGTACTGCTGTATTTTGGATGACAACACTGATGCTTTTGTGTTTTAACTGTGTCTATGTTGTGCAGATTTTGCGCGTGGGGAAGATGAAGATGATGACGAGGGAAAATCTGATGATATTTTATGCCTTACAAATGACCAGTGTATTCTCTCATGAGTGTTTTTTGAAGCAGGGCTGCTGGAACTTCGTTACTTTGCTTGGGTGAAGTTTATAGATCTGTATTAATTGTTATGATGACACATTGATTCTGTATTGGTAGAGAAAACAGACTATTTGTAATGTCTTTTGTTTTTTTTCAGTGAGGAGGATGGGGATTTTTTCTTTTGGACTTCCATATACAGTTTTCTGCATGCATATGTATTGTGACAAATGTATAGAGTAACATACACACACACACACTACAACTACAGTTTAATTCTGTGACAATAGTTTTTTAAGCCATCTGAGGTGACACAAATTAAAAAAAGTTTTTGTTGTAATAAGTTAATACTTGTGAATAAATGGTGCATGTTTTTTTTATTCAAATTAATAGGTATGATATTCAACCCTCTATAGCTATATGTATCTACCTAATGCACCATCAAGCTGATGTTTGTGAAATGTTTCACTAACTCCCGTGACATTCGGCCCATTCAGGGGCGGATCCAGGGGGGCCCTGGCCCCATGTAAAATTTGAAGTCCGCTTGTCCCATCAATAGTATTAGAAATAAATATGTTGATCCATTTAAAAAACATTTTAAAGCTTTTTTGAAGTAAAATGATCAAATATACTCAATCATGTGTGTCTTAACTCAAAGCTAACAGTAAACAAGGGATGACTTAAATATTCATTGGGAGTTATGCATGGATGTTGGCCACATTATTGGTCACCTCTGTGAAGATTGCTGCCCCTTTATGGCTCCTGATAAAGAAAAACCCTAAAACCACCACTGGGCTCTTTCCCCTGAGAATAAAATGGTAACACCTGTTTGTTAGGCCTTAGCTTTACTTTAGCACCATCATCAGGTCAAACTTTTACTAACTGCGATTACTTTTGTTTACAATCAAACTTAAGACCTCCCCATTAGCATGAGCTGTATTTTGTACCTGTTAACACCCTGAACTGAGATTTTCATCATTCTATTTCTCAATTTGCTTAAAGAATGATGGCTCCTCATTAAGAGCTGTGTGACTTTCAAGACAATTTTCCATGAAACTCCGCCCGTAGATTTCAATTAAATGCCACAGTCATCTCCAGTTGAGACGACGCTTCCTCTGTGAAAACTAATGAAGCAGAAGAAGGAGGAAAAGTTTCTCAAGTGAAACTTTTGCAGCTCATTGTCACCTTTGTTCAGGTTTCTTCTCCAGTCAGGAAGTCAGTTCACCCAATTCATCTCCTGAGTACTCTTCTCTAAAACAACACCAGTGTTTCCATGGCAATATAAAAAAACAGTCTCCTTAACTATCTGTACGGTGATGTTGGCGATGACGGCATTCAAGTGTTGAGTTTGTGTTGTGTGTGTGAACATGTTTGTCATTAAGGTTTGAGCTCAGACTTCCTGACTGTCCCCTCTCACCAAATAAGGATTTCTGACTGCTTGCTCGTTTAGACCAGTCCACTTCGCTGCCTCCATCCTCTCCTCCAGCATAAACACAACCACAGTTGAGTTGTTTCCATCTCGGTTAAGCAAAGATGCAATGTCCAAACACAACGGGTCAGCGCGATGTAACGCAGGGACAACACGTGGTGAACAAACTTTCCCACCACTGGCCTGAATTCAGCCACATTCACCTGATTAGGAAAACAAACAGTTATTTATTTGCAAATTATTTTTATGAAAGGTTGAGATATTCTGAGGGCAGTCAGTGTTTGTCAGACATCAGGCTGGGAGTCTCTAGAATACTAAGAATTCTGGGAAAACTCCTGATTGTATTTTGATTGGAATCACTGAAATTGCATGAACCTGCTTGGGAGCTCAACACTGGAAAATTCTTGCAATATAACACATTATCAATAAATGCTTGAGTGTATGGGATGCCAGCTTGGCACTTATACCCATTGACAGATGTAGCTTGGCGTAATCATCCTCCACTCCAATTCTTCACACCTCCACTAACAGGACGCTGTGTCATCAAGCAGAAAGGACATATAAGGTGCGGGTTTGATATTATGCAAATATATATAATCGGCTTCATGCTGGGTGTGTTTTCTTCTTTTATTGGGATGATGATTCAGTTCTGTTATGTAGTTGTGTGAAAAAGCACAACACTGCCACATGCTGGACACTAAAGTGAATTACAACATGTCACAGACAAATCACAGCTCTGGACTACTGGGGGGGAAATAAGAAATAAGTGTGGTTACTGGATTTTCCCAGCAAGGATGAAAGGCGTCATAGAAAGAAGAACATATCTGTCTACATACACTCAGAGCCTGGAGTCCCTGTGCATGAATACTGACTCAGATCTAAATGTATACAGCACGAGTACATTTTCTGAATATTTGCCTGAGTGTGCTCATTCCCCAGGCTCGCTGCCAGCTCCTCCACTGCCGGCCAAGACATCGCTAAATAAGGACGCCAAACTGTCTCTGTGTTTCTTTTCCATTCTGAACTCATTACTTCTCATCACCGTGTATACATTGAGTTCTCTGAGCTCCGAGTCCCCTGAAATGGACTCAAGTGGTAAAGACGTCACACATAAAAAAAAAGTTCACACAGAGCCACTTGACCGGAGCAGATCAAACTTTTACTCTTATTTCATTGGAATATAATATCCCATCACATCTTACAGTTAAGAATTCTTTTTTTGATTTTTTTGAAAATTTAAACCATCCATGATATGAAATATAAAGTAGAGATTTCTAGCAAAAAAACAAACAAACATCCATCGGAAATTACAGGCACCTTGACCCCCCCCCCCTTCCTCACATGATTGTATCCACACAGCAGAGTGGAGAGAACTTAGACAGTCAAACGCCGACCAGGTGAGGAGGGATTTCCCACCTGAGGCTGCGTGGAGAGATTACACGAGGCGAGCAAAGGAGCTGAGCTTGTGCGACACAGAGAGAAATGTCTTCCTTCTCTCCTTGTTAATATTCAAACAGCGTTGATACGAAGGCTTCATCTTCTCAGAGACAGCAACGACACTTTTTTGCGAGTCTATAGAATTCTAGCGCGGAGCCAAGATGATAACGGTTTTGTTATTAATTAACGCAAAATCATGCATTAAATCTTAACCAGGAAAGTCAGGAGAAAAAGGACAAACATCTCCTCAAGAAGGAGCTTTGCAGATTTTCCTCCCAAGACACACAAGGAGTAAAATCATGAAGTTTGTTAAAATGCACGGATCAGTTTCATTGCCCCGAAGGGTTTTCCCTCAGAGAATAAAAGCTAAAAACAGCAACAGATTTAGATCAAAGACATGATTCAGTAATGTGGCTACGATGATACAGAAGAAACTGTACTACACAAACTATACACAAGTGAAATCTCACACCTCTCTGAGTTTAAATGCCAACAAATTCCAATTTGTCACATGTCCTGTAACTGGCTAAATAAACCTGAACTCAAATCGCTTTCCTTCTGAACTTTAACACTGAGTCTGATTCTAAACTATTTGGTTTCATGTCACAACTCCTGCATTAAATATGTGGTCTAAATTTAGAACGAGTCTAAATTATTCACACCAAACAAACTAGTCGAACCTCCTGGAAAAATAATTAGATGCAAAAACATTTGTGAGCCAGACAAGTTGGTCCTGGTCGACCCAGTGACTCGTACAGCCCGGATACTGAATTAACCCTGTTATCTTCTTGTGACCTCACAGTCAAACCTTTAGTCCCCTACCTTGACACAATCAATGTTTCCACTCATGACATTTCTGGACACTCGAGATTCTCCAAAAGTTCAACAAAGCACAGCAACGCAAAAAAAAACAAAAAGAAGAATCATCTTGAAAGAGGAGAGACATTTCAAACATTCATTTTTACACCTGAACAGGACCGTTCCCTCTTCTTAACCTTCTTCTCAGTCTGTCCTCTCAGGGCCGGATGTAGCCAAGAGTTCAACGTCTCAGACGCCAGGTTGCTGCAGCCTTTCCCTTTCAGAAGTGGCACCGGGAAATTTGTAGAAGTGCCTTCCAAAGCCTCATGGTAGTGGGATGCCCAAAGTGGGAAATATAAGTGCTCAGTGACCAGTTAAGGTCAGGAAACACGGCCTCCGCTCTGTTCGTCTGCAGCTTCGAAGCAACCCGACGACCACTGAACCGTTGGCCCTAGGAACTGTCAATCAAAGCACTTGATGCTTGAAACTAGCTTACGCTGAGCGGGAGGGTGGCGTGCGGCCTTCCCAGTACTTCTGATACGCCGCCTGGAACATCCCATTACACTGCAGCTTTGCGTTCAGCCGCGAGCAGATGAGGAAGGAGCCGCCCATCTTGCGGTGGAGCGAGTACGTTTCCTCTGGAGGGGGGGTGAGCCGGTGTTTGAGCATCACGGGGATCAGGTTGTGGATTCTCTCCGTGGTGGACTGAGCGCTGAAGTCGAAGGGCTCCGTGGAGGCGAAGGCTTCGCCGAGGATCATCACGGCATCCACATGGGCCTTTATCATCGCCTGGACGCAGAGATGGGGAAAAAAAAGCAATGAATACTTCCATCTATGAACAACCTGTAAGTATCGTAAGACCTATTGTCCATTTCAGCAATTTCATAAATACTTTAAAGGTGACATATTACGAAATTCCACTTTTGTAGTGCTTCTACACGTTAATTTGGGTATCTGGCATGTCTACCGTCCCAAAAACTCTGGAAAAAAACAACTCCCGCGATCTGTTGTGGTTCCTCTATGTCAGAAAGGATACGCTAGAGGGCGTCGAATGGGATTACGACCCGAGCCGACGTCATAGTTAGGGATGCACCGATCCGCTTTTTTCACCTCCGATACCGATACCGATATCTGAGGTTTAGTATCGGCCGATACCGATCCGATACCGATACTAATTAAACAGTCGGATTCCCCTGGTCCGCACCAGTTCTAAGTCACCTGCGGGTGAGTTCACCAACTTTGCAGCTCCGCCGGTTCCGTTCAAACTGAGCAGGGCGGGAGATCCGGACCGGGACCCGTCCGGCACCGGGCCCCGTCCGGCACCGGGCCGGCGGAGGGACCGGGAGCGGGACTGGGACGGGAGCGGGACCCGGACCGGGACCGGTAGCCGGACCGGGACCCGGACCGGGGTTCTCAGCCGCCCCGGGGAAGCTAGCGGCGGCGGCGGCGGGCGGAGTGGGCAAAGTTCCGGCTCCCGGTCCCGGGGCAGCAGCAGCACCAGCAGCCGGCAGCCCGGCTCCTGGGAGCACCGCAGCCCCGGTGGAGGCGGCTCGGCTCGCACCGGGGCCGCGGGGAGAGGCGCCGGACACTGTCGGCTCCGCACGGCGTGTTGCTTGCGTATGACGTCACTCACAGCGCACAGCATAGAATTACACTGAATAGATCAGCCGATATGGATCGGCCCATTGTCACCGATACCCGATCTAGAAATTTCTTCAATATCGGTACCGATACCGATACAAAAATCGGATCGGTGCATCCCTAGTCATAGTCACACCATACCCATGTAGGGAGTCTCGCTACTTAGCTCGCGAGCTAACGCTACCTCCGGGGGCTCCCCGGAGCCGGTGAGATGATGGGGGGGGGGGTCACCATAGACATTTCATTAAGACCCCAATGAACCATATCAACTGCGGTAAAATGGGCATAATATGTCACCTTTAATGGCAAAAGTTTCAGTTGAAAAGCGTGACAGATAAAGCCTTTATTACCTTGGACTCGTAACCAGTTAGGAACTTCATCTCGATAGATTTCTTCAGAACTCCCTCACTGTCGCCCTCGGAAGCTGAACGGATTACCTGAAATCACGAACGTTATCACAGTCACCTTTCCTCCTTCTGTTCAGAATGTATGTATGTATACATATTTTAATTCCTTACCTCAAAATTTGTTTGACATGTGTATGTATAGTCAATCTACTGTAGTTCAACTGCTTATATCACACAAAAAAGGTAACGTTTTATAAAACAATAAAAAGTGAGAATGAGGCTCAGTGGTCTTACCTCTATGTAGAGGTCTGTGAAATCCAGGTCAAATCCTCTAGTGGCGCCAAAGTCCAACAGTGCCACCTAGAGGAGACATATACTCGCTGTAACTGCCATCCTCTCGAATGTGTACGAGAAGTTACTGCAGTAACAGGAGAAGAACTCACCTTGTGTGTGTGTGGATCGTAGAAGAAGTTGGACCAGTTTGGGTCGGTCTGCATGAATCTGAACTCAAACAACTCTCGGAGGCACAATGTCAAGATGTTCTCACAGATCTGAAGCAGAAACACAGATACAGTGATTGCTTTATTCACCGCTCAACATTTTATTTTGTTTTCCTGCATCTCAATGTTTGGCAGTGTCAAGCCTGTGAAGTTGTAAATACGATTTAGAAAGTGTTCTACCTCGTTTTTCAGCTCCTGTGTGAGGCCCTCGGCCTGGTCCAGAGGAAACCCAGAGCAGAGCTCCGTGGTCAGGACCAGTTTGTTGCTCAGCTCGTCTATCACCTCTGGTACATAGAAGAAGGGATGGTCCTTCAGCAGCTCTCTGAAGCACACATACAGAGACACAGACACACACTCAGTAGGTAGAGAGTCAATGTCAGGTATTAAAATCTATATATAGCTGCCTGGCAGTTCTGACCCTGAACCAAAGAGCTAAACATTTAATGAGGGAATAGTATTAGCTGTGGGATTGAGTGTAAAACACATCTCATAGTGAACACAAATCA
Source organism: Limanda limanda (assembly GCF_963576545.1). NCBI lineage: Eukaryota > Metazoa > Chordata > Actinopteri > Pleuronectiformes > Pleuronectidae > Limanda > Limanda limanda. Next base: position 13,336,392 of record NC_083653.1, read on the forward strand.
TAACAATAAGACAAATTCATCAGTAAAACGGATAGAAAAAGGAATGTTTTTCTTTCTACCTGAATTTCTTTGCACACTGAGCTTCTCTAACATAGTCGCACTCCAGCGCCAACTCTTTCCTCATCACGTCGATCAGATGTTCTGGAAACAAACCTGTCGATGCACAAAGACACAAACGGCAGAGGGGAATGAGTAAGACGATCACGGGACTGTCGGTGTGAAAGCTCAGTCGAGTGCGTACCGTCAGGCAGAGCATTGCTCATGCTCAGCACCGTCATCAGGTTGTTGACGTCACTGTTGATACTCTGAGCCACACCGGGGTACTGGGGACAAACATAAAGATCATGAGTTTAGGAGAAACAACAGACACCATATTCAGCTTTTTTAATCCGAATTTCACTTTAAAACATCTTATTTTCACTCGTAAGAGTCTGAACTGGCCCAGAGAAAAGAGCACCTGTGGGTTCTCTCTGTACGAGTGCTTGAGACAAACAAATACGTCTCCAGTGGCAGTGTTTGTATTAATAACAAGAGAATGTACAGTGTAAACACACACACACACACACACACACACACACACACACACACACACACACACACACACACACACACACACACACACACACACACACACACACACACACACACACACACACACACACACACACACACACACACACACACAGTCACAGCCTACCTGTATTTTCATGGCTACTTCCCTGCCGTCCTTCATCTTCGCCAAGTGAACTTGTCCGATGGACGCTGCGGCAAACGGACGCTCCTCAAACGACTCCAGTTTGTCTCTCCAGTTTGGACCCAAGTCACTGTTCAATGCTTTCTATAGTACAGACATAGATCACTGATATTTAGCTTGTGATATATTCAGCCTTGATATCCTACCAAAAAAAAGGTCCAGACTTGGTGAAAGATGTCAAGTTTGAAGGGAATTAAAGGTGAATTTGAGGACAATAACGTATTTTGTTATAACCGTTCCATCAAGTCAAAGTAAAACAAGGGTCCTTACTGTCATTTGTTTGATGGGCATGAAGTCAGCACTCTGTCTGACACGCTCGAAGATCTTGGCGAGCTGAGGATTGATGAATGCATCGTCTGAAACACAGAAACACACCAGGGTTTGTTTCAACCAAATCCGAATGACAATGGGACAATGGTGAGTATTTCCCCCCGACGGTTCATGTGCATATTACATCTTGCGAGCATGCAGCCTTCAATTCTGACACACCAAACGGACGCAGGATACACAAGAGGGCAGCCATGATGTGTACATGTACACATGCTGTAGCTAAAAACAAGTATATCTCAGACCTAGAGGTAATCTTGAAATTACCTGTAAAAAAATGTCATATATTACGTAACACACATCCTGTAACTTTAATTATACTGTTTGATAGTAATGCAAGTATCAAATAATTTAAGAGCCAAAACAGCAGCAGCTTTGCTTTTCGTCAAGCACCGATGCGAGGGGTGCAATCCTGTTATTGAGCGATTGCACTGCTGACCCAGCTCCTCTCGGCATTCAAGCTGCCTCTTGCTAACAATATAACAAACAACAAATACCATTTCAAAATTCAAAATAGAACCCAGCTCGACAAGGTTGAGTGTCCACAATCTGGCAACAAATGTCATACGGCTTTTTATAGCGGCAGATAAGCAGCCAGAACATTGGGTTTAACTACACGCTGAAAGTTATCTGGCCCTGATAGCAATTGTTTGATTTACCTTTGAAGATCTTGTTAACAAGCAGGTTGCAGCCGGTTGCAGGAGGATTACAGACTTTACCTTACAGACCCTGGCTGTCTTTCTGAAACTACTCTAATATTCCAAAAAGAAGAAAAAGAAGCAGTTTGATGTTTTTCATTTCTTGTTTTCGCTGTGCCAAACTGTAAACCCAAAACCTAGGTATGTACTGAACTGTGATTTTGATGGTATGTTACAGCCCTGACAGATGCACTGTTATTTTAAACCTCTGACCAATCATGTTGCTTGCGTCAGTGCTCAACTTGGATAAAGTAAAGCGTTTGATAAAGTCAAGGGAAATTACTTAGAGCCAAGGTTTAATTGCCATCATAACACTGGGATTAACTTGGATGGATTCTGGATTACGATAAGAGGAATCATGGTTACAAACTTTATTATCATGAGTTTGGAAATAGTTTCAGACCCCTCAAGGTTGACATTATTTTGGACCGTGCTAAAGGTTACAATGGCTGGATGCACAATCAGCCGGCCTCAACTGCGTTCCTGCCATGACAGATAAATGTTACCGCTGCAGGAACGTTCAGCCTCCGCATTTACACAACTCCACTCGGTCACACTATTATTTAAGTCTCTAAAAGAACAAGCGACGGCAGTGACCTTTCGTCCAGAATTTAAGAATCACCCTGTCACCACTTTAGAGACCCAGCCAAGTTCTACCAAGGTCTGCAAATAAACACATACATGCACACAAGGTCAATGTCAGCCAACGTTCTTTCTGTCTCCAATAACTGTTTTTTTGTGGTTTAAAACATCTGCTACACTTGAATGTCTCTGTCAGGTTTGTCCGGACATATTTGAAACTCCGTGCATGAATGACAAAGGACAAAGTTCAGCAGACAAGGTCGGGCAGAGGGCACAGCAGCAGCAACAAACATAATTAATGACGTGTTTACTGATGTGACCCGAACTGGCTGTTGCTAACTCTATTCCAGGATGCTTCCTGCAGCTGGCCTCTTGCTTGTGTATTTTCCGCCGGATGTGCATCAAGACAAACAAGTGCTGGCTCACATACGGGTCAGTTTTTATGATAAAAGCCTGATGGGGCGGGGGGGGTCGATAATCAACAACTCATCAGAATTTCTACAATATCTTCTCTCTGTGGACTCTGTGGAGTTAAGTCACCTGTTTTTTTTTCTCCAGCAGAAAAGAGTTGAGCTGAAACAAACTTCCACCATGTGTCAGGGCCACAGATGTGATTCAGGGTTTCTAGTGCAATTCAATCAGTAGTCACTCCACACAGAGAGGACAGAGATCATCATTTATTTTGTCTGAGTTGGCCGCCCACCTTGAATGCTGAGCATCTGTCCCAGTTTGAGTGCGGCTCCTCGGACTTTGCAGAGGGTCCTGACAATGCGTTCGGCGTTCGCCTCGGACAGGAACGGGCTGGAGTCCAGAACGGCTTTCTTATTTTCACCTGCAACAGCAAAAAAAAAACCCACAGAGGACAACCGGTCAAAACGGTACAATACAACTGATGCTTTTGTTTCAGAGACTCAACTCCAGAGTGAATCTTTATCTTTCTGCAGCAATCAAAATCAAGAGTAGTTTAAATGTGGGTGTGAACGTGGTATGTGGGTGTTTTTGTAAACACACTCCATGTGTGTGTGTGTATGTGTCAATAGTTAGGCAGTAATGTGTTTTGGTGTCGGCTGCTGCCTTCAGGGACTTAAGTTGAGGAATGACGAGGATGACCAGTTAGTGAGGGAGGTGGCGTACTTGTGTGCACTCTGTTAACATTACAAAGGTCTGAAGCGTGTGACAACATGAATGAAGGATGGGTACTGACAACACATCCCTTTTTACAACAGGGAGGCAGTTGCAAAATCACTGTGTGTTCTGGCTATGAGCCAAAGAAAAGAGGGAAGACACACAACGCCTGTCTTTACAGGCCTTACTATTTACTGTATTCGAAAATGGGTATGTTGAGGCAGGTTGTTGATAATCTACTACATACTACAATGAATTCAGAAAGTAGTAAATGTAAAATGCACTTTCAGTTTGATAGTGATTAAACCTCCCATGTTTTCTGATTCAGGAATGATAAAAGACAGTTGTTAGACTTAAAAATGTCCAAAACAAACTTGAGTGGGTGAGTCTCACAAAATGCTGTAGTAGCATACATAGTAGATGTAGTAGTAGTAGTAATAGTAATAGTAGTAGTGTGTGCCAGTGTGCAGTTGATTTATTACCTACTATACCACTGTGTCTCATGGTCTTCTTGGCAACTTCTGCCAGAGCTCCAATACCCAACCCTACAGCCAGACCTGAAGGACACAAGGACGCACGCACGCACACACACAAAAGTAACAAGAAGAACACAATTAGAGTACATTGTTACACAAACACCAATATATGAATGTGCTGAGTGTGTAATGACATGTGAAATCAAACTGAAAATACAAATCACACATAAACCATACCAATAAAATAATACTTTCAGTGATCAACCGGCAACTAGCAATTACTTATTGACTTAATATGTTGTGTTTTCATCCTTCTTTTTGTAAAGCAATTCAAGTTATAAAAGGTGCTATATAAATTATCATCATTGGGACGATCACCATTAACCAGAATTATTCACTATGTATGCTTCTGTTCGAGTGTTAATCCTCTGACTAAATGAAGCAGTCAGTTACAATCAAAACAACATATGTGACACAAAATCAGTCAGACATGAGCTGTGATTGTTCAGCATCGAACAGAGACAAAACTTTTACAGCCACACTTCTTCCATCCGACAGAGGACATGGAAATCTTATCATTCTTTAAATCATGTTGCTATTCAGCTGATGGAGAACAACTCCTGTAGGGCTAAGGATAATTTTGGAAGATAGTGCAAAGGAACAAGACAGAACGAGTTGGGGATCTGTCAGTGTGTGTGTGTGTGTGTGTGTGGGTTCCTCAAAGCCTAAGCTCCGCCTTACATAACAGAAGATTACATAATCAGTTAGTCAGCAATTTCTGAAGCGACAAATCCGAGATGCAAGGGTAGATGGACAAATTTACACACACACACGTACACCACTTGTTATAGTGTGCAGAATAGATGCATTTGCATGATTTCAGTACGTGTGTGTGTGTGTGTGTGTGTGTGTGTGTGTGTGTGTGTGTGTGTGTGTGTGTGTGTAACCCCCCCGTCAAACAGATCAGCATTTCAAATCTTTCCAGACCAAGCACAAGTGTCTGTCCATCATTTCCGACAGCTCTGTGCCTGCTGTGCACAACACAATCCCTCTTCCTATTCTAAACCAGGAAAAACGGAAATATATAATTAGATAAAATCCTGTTTCCCCACAAACCTCAGACAATCCTTTGAAAGCAGTGAAAAGCATAGCAACAGCAAGTAAGCTGTCATAATCGCTGCTGCAGGGAAACATGCCGACACAGCTATGATCCTATGAACCATAATTCTTCCTGGTTTCCAACCCTAACTGCCTAAAACCTATAACCTAAACATGACCGGGTTCAAATAGACTCACTTGGTCAGTAAATAACAACAGGACAGTGAAGGACAGTGAAGGACAGACCAAGGAAACATTTCTCCTCCTCCTCCGCCCCCCCTTTTCAACACCTTCTTCATGTTACCACCGTCAACAAGCTGAATCAGCTCTGACTCTCTCACTGTGACATGTGTTGATGAGCTCAGGCTTAATTCTGCTGCATATACTCGTGTTTGCAGTGGAGGTGCTGATTCCCGACTGTGTTCTGGGTTTACTTATAATATTCTAGTATATATTCTCACAGTAAATCGCTGTCCAACTTTTTTTCTACCTGTTATCGCAGTGACAGTTTTAAGTAAACGCAGCATAAATGGTTCTTTAACTAAACAATCACCGTTAAAACTGCTACCGCTTGGGTTTTACTGCCATATATGAGTTCATCTGTGAATTTCAAATCACTGGCTTTCTTTTTGACAATATCAGAAAAATGTCTAATAACGAATATTCTGACGGATCACGTTTAAGTTTAAGCGAAACAAATAGACATGCGCTCCGAGCACACACAGATTTTAATGCGGCCATATAAAACACTGCTGCACTTTGACTCCAACGGCCGGTGTGATTACAAAGGTTTGTTATTATCTGAACAAGAACACGAGTCCATTAATAAGCACTGACTAAGCTTGACCTAATTTCAGTGTTTGTTTTGCTGGAGGTCCAGGGGCCGACACTTGGCCAGCTTTCATGATATTCATCTGTATTTATCTCTAATTCCCCCTTGAATTAAGAACTTTATCTTCATTCTGATTAAAATTTGCCTCCAGATGTGTGTTCTGTGATGTTTTATGAGTGTGAGAAGGTCATGGAATGTGAAACGCAAGAACTGCCCTGCACTGGGGTGACCCCAGCTTAGAAGAGGGGGTGGTTGGGAAAAGTTAGCCAGAAGATTACAAGGTTAAGACGTTTCCATGATGTTTTTAACTTTGAGAGTGTCTAACAACCTAATGAGGGTGGATCCAATAACAATTTAATGTTGTCTTGTTAAGATTAACACCAATAAGTTAATGTTTTCTCTATTCAAAAAACATGTAGATTATGCTTTATTTTTGCAGAGGAACTGCACAGAGTAGAGTGTGTGTGCACAGACAGGCAGGAGTCTGGATGGTGTGCATGCAGTCCTGCACGCAGAAACACACGTCAGAAGACACAGTCACACAAGCAGCCAGTGAATCAGCCAAGAGTCAGACACAGAAACACAGATTTGTATCACCGTACCTCCAAAGTTGGCGAGTCTGCTGAGCCGAGTCACGGGCACTTTCCTCTCTCTGGCTCGCTCACTCAACTAAAGGCAAAACAGACAGATACTTTTCTTATTAGATTATCAAAGTTTTTTTGTCTATTATCAGTGTCTATTTGCATTTGTGTGTAGGTTCAGGATCCAAGGAATAAATTTCACCATCTGCTTGTGTGGTTTGATCTCCGCCCTCTTGCTCTGTCGGGCTTTCTCAATGTCTTCGGCCGTCAGACCTCCGACTGTAGACGGGTCCTGATGATAGCTTCTGGTCTGCGTGCCCTGATGCTGACAGTATAACTGTGACCACATGTGCCTACTCACACTGTGATGGTAGAGATGATGGTGCCCAATGTAATGTCTGCCACAAACCAACCAACCAACCACAGAAATGAGCATCTCAGTGTTTCAAACAGAGGCCAACACGTGTAAGGTGAATTATAATTGAATGAGAGACGGTGAATACCTGGCATCTTGGTGGTAAGACCTGGTGTCGCCACTGAACTGTTTGCTTGGATCTTTGTAGCCGTCGAACAGAGACCGCTTTCCGCTGACATGACTCGCCCCCACGCCTTCGCTGGGGTGAGCTGCCGCGTCAGGGAAACTTTCCGTGAAGGCCCCGCCTTCCTCGCTGAACTCTGAGGCTGCGAACGTGCCGTCATCCGGAGGGAAGTCAAACTCCGACTCGGAATAAGACATTTGCTGCTGGCCGGTCATCTCCTATAAAGACAAACATACAAGCATAAACCCCCTTTTACAGTCACAGCGCCCTCTAAATATACAACTATTGATTAAAAACTTTGTGAATGTTCATACACACAGTCACACACCTGCATTTTCATCATGGCCACAGAGAGGCCTTGCTCTGCAGCCGACTGCACACTCTGCACTGCAGCACCAACACCTGAGATTCCTGAGTGACACCAAACACCAGAGAGGGCATTTGTAAGCTTTATTAGCTCTAAGGTCCATTGAGAATTTAGATTATACCGTACAGAAAAAATATGCCTAGCAATAAACCTATATGAATAGTCAGAAATAGTTTTTTGTTAGCTTGCTATATCAACGAGGAAATCCCAATAAAGTGGAGGCAAATTAGGCCTTCCCATTTCTATAGACTTAACAATGCATTGTTAGCAGGTGTTTTAAAACCCAAGCGTGCAATCAGACACTGTTGTGCTAAAAGAGTTGTTTAATTTACTGTCTTATTTAAAATAAAAGGATATAATATAAACCTCATCATCATATCTTTAAACTGAGCTACAGCTTTGTTATCAACACGAGTTAGGGTTTTAGACTGGAGTTCTCGCAAGAACTCACATGTAGCTGCAGTTGCTGCAATAGTAACTAGGAAGAGGATCTCAGAGGAAATTAAAAAACGTGGTATAAATCATCTTGTTTTGAGTCGAATTTGAATGTCGGGGGCTTACGGACACTTGGATGAAGAATTGGTTGCAATTTACTTCCATTATATTAGATTCGACTGCAACGCTGTTTACACCTGAAACTTTAAAATAGTTTTGTGGACTCAAACATCCCTCCATTGGCATAGTGATGAGTAGATGAGTGAATTCATTTTTGGATGAACTATCCCTTTAATGCAGTTATGACTCAAACGTTTTTGGCTAATGTAACAAAACTCTTTGACTGGGATAAAATAATGTATTAGAACTTTTTGGAGCTTGCTCACACTTTCTTATGTTACTATTCAAACAACATCTAAAGCTAATCACATGCTAGCCTAACATCATTAGCTCCCGCCCACTTGCACTTTGGACGCAATTTGGAGCCAGAGTCAATATAGAATATATATAGCGTCGTAAACATATAAGAGGAATGTAACACTCAACAAACATCCGCATGATAAGAACTTCATAAAATGACAGAAGCCATCTTGGTGAAAACAAAAGTCTATAAGACACATACTGCAGCCAGCCAATAGGGGGTGATCAAGAGGATTTGGTTTCACTTTTGGGAAGCTGTCGCATTATAATGCAGAAAACTGCCAATGCTAACCATACAGTTGAGCCCCAAGACAAATTATTTAACTTTTATTTACATTACATGGCGTGTTACAGGAATAGAATAGGTGTATAGGTGGCTGAGGTACCTGTCCCACTGCGCATTGTATTGGCCTGCGTCTCCACAACCGCCTGGCTTAGCTTCGCCAAGCCGCGCATCAGTAGCATCATATCGCCGGCCATCATGGACTAAAGACAGAGACAGAAAAGAGGACAGGAAAGGGAAGAAATACAGAAAATGGTTTAGTTTCACTCAATCCCCATCTCCCCTTGGTACAACCGGGAGAGGCGAGGAACACGGAGACAGAGAAAAGCAGATGGACGATGAGGCGAGTGGAAATATAACCTGTCGTCAACACATTGTCCGCTGCTCCACAGAAACAGGCACAAACAAACACAGCTGTCACATCTTCGCATAACTTCGGTACTCAGCCTAAAAATACCCGTGACCTCCCTTTCCCTGTGTTTGCGGCACAGACACACAAGAAAAGTAGAGGAGAGCGCTGTGCATGAGCTGTAAAAAGGTACAGCGTGCTCACGGGGTCCAGGGGCTGGAGCTGAAAATGTCCCTGGGAACTGAGGAGGGAGGGGCTCGTGCCGGAGCCTGTTCCAGCTATTTCTGTGCACGTGTTTGGTTCACATACAAGGTTAGCCGTCAAACCTCTCCCCGTTTCTATCTCTGATCGATAGTGCTGCCAGACTGTTTTCTACTCAAGGTCCATCTAAATCATTGCACCATCTCTTTCTAATAATCTGCTTCCTCTTTTAACCGATCACAAACTGAGAGAGTTGGCACGTTATAGATTGAACCCTGCGTTTGAATATAACCCACGATTCAAAGTTAATCTTATCACAATAACAGCGGGTGTGCTGCATTCCTCTGTTAAGTCTGCAGTGTCTCTGTGGCTGTGTGTTTGTTGCAGGTGCCGTTTTTGTGGAAGACAACATGCTTCAACACAGCTGAACTGGGATTCGGGCCAATGGAAAAAAGCGTTGCTGAAAGAGTCTAAGCAATTTGGGAGTGTGTGTGTGTGTGTGCACTGCAGCATGCATACACACACTGAGTCAGTAAGTGGGTCATCTGTCCTGTCTGGCCACTCTGTGTTTTGTGCAGACAGTGGAGTGACACAAAGGGCCCACTGGACAAAAGACACCAAATACTTGTGGACATGGATTATTTAGGAATATTACAAACACTGATTTGGTATGTATCAACAGTAATCTGCCAATTTAGACATCATGTTAGGTTGTTATTATAGCAGAGAAATAAAGCCTGCAGGTATAATCCTTCCTGAATCATGCAGCGTGTAAAATGTGAACGTTCTGCATCTTGTATTTGGCCTCTGCAAAGTTTTAACATTCATTTCTATGGTAAGATTCCGGATTTCCGACACCATTGCATTTCACTTGCAAAATCTAAGACTATTGGCCAGATGTTACGGTTTGTTGCCAAATGTAATCTATTGAGCAACTTCCCATTTGTCAGTGTGTATCAGGCGAGGAGATAGAGGAGAGGAGAAGAGAGAAGAGGAGATAGAGGGTCAGATGTGTTGCCCAGTTGGTCAGAGGTCACTGCAGGATAGTTTCTGTAAACTCACACCAACTGTAATAATTACACATGGTAGTTTGGCCAACACACACACACACAAACACACACACACACACACACACACACGTGCACACGCCTCAGCTGTTGTCTCCCCCCTCTCTACAAAAGCTGTTGACTCACTGCAATGAAAATAGCCCTTAGTGAGAGTTTGGGCCTTGTGTTCTGTGAACCTTGTGGTTTACTGACATGCTTCCAGTCACTAACCTTCACCACTGATCCTGCCGCAAGACTGGGACATTTTTTCCCCCTCCTCGGCCGGGCAGTGGTGAGGCAGCAGCAGCGTCACCACCGACAACAGGGGAGACGTGAGAGGAAACATGTCTCCTACTAGTCAGGGGATTTCTTGGATTCAATTATCCAGTCACAAATGAGAGAGTGAGGTATAGGGATGGATGAATTCATTTAATTACAATTTCTGCTTTATTTCACTTTAATAGATATTGTTTATTTGTTATATTTAAGCAAACCGAGTGTGCACGTTTAGCTTGTCTCATACTTTTTTCTGTGTTTATTTGAATAATACATGAATGTTAGATAAATAAAAAACAGGGTAAAGCAGCATTACACCTCGGCTATCAGTGGCCCAGCTCATTTAATACTGGCATCGCCACCGGCCGCTGAAAAACACTCAGCAGTTGAGCACTGCTCTCAGCTATATCAGCAGAGAACAAACACAGGCACATTCATCAGTTTTTACAGATCAGATCAACACAGGAGGCTTTTTATTCTAATATCATTATTTGAGCAATTTTAAAACTCCGATGAGTGTGTCCGCCAAACAGAAGAACAAACCTTTCTGATGGGGCTCCCACACATTTGATCAAATAAGGATTGAGACGTGTGTGTGTGTTTTTGTGTGTGTGCGTGTGTGTGTGTATATCTTCGATGGACCATGTGTGTAAAGGAGGTATTAATACTATAAAGCTGAAACATACCTTATGGCAGCACTGTGTTACTTCTCTTTACTTATTGGCTGTTGTTTACAACCAGCTATGGTGAGCTTGGATCAGATGGTATGTCAAACGTCAAATCATATATCATATAACATAAATATCGTATATGCACATGTCTATTAATATTATCTATAGATCTAGTATCTCCAGCATATGCCCACATGCAGCCTCGTGCAACCGTAATGTGCCACTTTACTCAAGTCCATTTTTCTTCAATCTTTCGTGGACGTAGCATATCATGTGGATATTCTCGTTATTTCTTATTTTGCTTTCAATTTTATTTTATATCTATACAAACAAAGTTTATCTTCTCTTCTATCTGACCTTATCTATAATATTTTACAAAACCACCCTTCATTCACACATCACATACACTCACACACAGGGTTAATGCACAGTTTTGTATATACAATCTGTGATGTGCACGCGCATGTGGAGGTTGGGTGAGAGAGAGAGAGAGAGAGAGAGAGAGAGAGAGAGAGAGAGAGAGAGAGAGAGAGAGAGAGAGAGAGAGAGAACGTTCCAATTTGCCACGAGGCTTATTTGTACACATATAAGTCCAACACAATTATTTACCCACAATAAAGACATATAAATAAGCAGGTTATACGTGAAAAAGTTTGACGTAAATCCCTCACAACTGCCATCGTCTGTTGAAACTTTTTAAATGTGGCTGTCAACTTCCTCGTGGGCGTGTGTTTTGTTTTTTTAACGTTAAACGAGTAAAGTTACAATAAAAACTGCGCTAACCGGACGAGAGCCTCGAGAATCCACGTGTTTGCAATGCGTGTTGTTGTTGTTGTTGTTGTCCCCCCCACCCCCCACCCCCCAGGTGCACCGATCTGATTTGAAGGTCGACTGGTGAAGTTTGCAGAAGTGAATAACAGTCGTGGAGGTCGGACACGTGCACGCGCTGCGGAGGATTCGTGCACAACAAACGGGGGATGGCGGAGGTGAAGAACCCAAACATGCACCACTTCTATTTTCCTGCGCACATTTATCTGCGTGATTAGCCGCGATCAGCAGATACTCACCGCCACGGGGGGGGTCACGGTGTGGTGGGCGAGGGGGGGGGGGGGGGTCGAGCTTTGTTCAGCGGGGCTTCTCTCCCTCTTCTCCCCCAGGCCAGCTGCACAGAGGTCGGACTGAAGGCACCGGGAGCTGCGGGGTGTTTGTCCGTGGTCCTCCCGCTGCTGCTGCTGACGGTCAGCGTGTAATCCACTTTACCTCCCCCTTCTCTCTCTCTCTCCCTCTGTCTCTCTCTCTTTCCCTCCCTCCCCTTCTCTCTCTCTATCCCTCCCTCCACACGGCGAGGGAGGTCAAACCTTATTTACCAACTTCACTCCGCAGCCAGAGCCACGCATGGACGCAACCCACGCAAGTGCTCCTCGGAATTTCCTCCGAGCTCTGAAGTCGTCGCTCGGTCCCATGGTTCCGACCTGTGGTTCCGACTCATGTGTGGTTTCATGTGTTTAATCTGTTGAAAGACTTTTATGACATTGAGTATGGATTATTTTTATTATTTTTAGTGGTGATGGCAGTCATATCAGTTATGGCTATTGTTATGTTATTATGACATGGCGTTTAAAATGTTACTGAATTGAATAACTTTTATCTTTATTCATTCAATTTTTTTGCCATTTTGTGAAGCACCTTGTAACCCTGTTTAGATAAGTACCTATTATTATTATTATCATTATTATTATTAATAGTAGTACTAGTAGTAGTATTAGTAGTAAAACATCAGTGGCGACTAAACGAGGGTTAATACACTTTTGTTCTATATTTTATCTCTATATTGTATTTTATTCTCCTATATTATCATTATCATTATTTTGTTACATTATTTGTGACATGAAGTGCGCAGTCCACTTCTGCGCAGGAGATTAAATACAAATTTATTTTTACTTTTTTATTTATTTAATTAAATTAATAAAAAATAAATAATAACGTAAATAAAGTAAATTTTCACTATGTTTTTGGTAAGAATTTGAGCATGTTAAAGCCCTCAAAAAGCCAATTAATTTGCCTGAATAATAATAAAAATCCTTACAATTTCAATAGGGCCTCACTATCACTGTCAGTGCTCGGGCCCTAATAATAAAAAATCCCATAGTAAATAATTAAAATCTCTAAGACTGTGGTTTGAAGGACGTTATGAATTAGCAGGTGCATAGTAACTGAATCCAGGTCTAGACGACTGGAATTCATTATTTATCATTATCAGGCAGAAACACATCACATAACATGAGCTGAGGCTGGTTTATATTCATCATGATCATTTCCTTTTTCTTCGGCTTCTCCTCTGGACTCTAAATCCTCTTCAATGTGACCTCATTTGACCAGCAGGTGGTGCTCACCTTCATCCCACCCACGCAAACATGCGCCACGAGGTTTACCCAACTTCAGCTCTGCGCGGCTCTGGTTTTTCTTTTCTGCTCAGCTTCATCCTCTGCCCCCATTGGTCCTCGGCGTCTGTTGACAGGAGGTGGGGTCAAAAGGCGCCTCCTGATTGGTCAAAGGGGATTAGGGAAAGAACGTGCAGGTGTGTGTTGCGTTATAGAGTTTGACACAATGTTCTTGGCAACAATATGTACGTTTAACAATAAACATGGAACTGTGGCAATGACTGACACGTTCAGATGCAAACAACACACGTGAGTCAATAATAAACTATAACAAGGACCATGGGGGTGAAAGCGGCCTCTGCTGCCACCTGCTGGTGAAGAGAGTACACCACATCAACACTGCCCTGACTTTTATTACTTATTAGCTTTATCTTACTATTTTCTGCTTTGTCTGGTGTAGAATGTGCATTAGTATCAATGCAAAGTCCAACTGCAATAAATACACATGCTTACAAGTCCAAGGGCTTTGTTAAAACTATATTTAAAAAGACAACTTTATTGTAAAACGCTATAGTGTTGCAAGTTTGAGGGTTGACAGACTTTCTGAGATGAGACAGTAAAATGAAATCACACATCAGCACCATGTTGTTTTGTGTTAAATGAGGTGAAGACTTCTTCCCCCCACAGTAATAAACTCATTGGGGCCCTCACGTGAACACATATGCTATTTGAGACATTACATGTATTTTAAACTATCATTTCAACATAGAAATCCCAGTACATAATAACAAAAGTTTAAGAAGAAACAAGAAGCCAAATGCTTTACAAATTTGTTAACATTTTTAAAAGTATAGGAGCTACATGTTTTTCACTGTTTCACATTTCACAACCTATGACGAGTCCAAGCCCCTGAAACCAAACCTCTCCTTCTGACCAGCTCCGGACGCTGCTGCTGTGGGCAGGTGTGATTTGAATGGCAAATGACCCCCCCCCCCCCCCCCATGCAAACACAGAATTAAATGCGGCCATGAGGCAGCGGCGGCAGCAGCAGGAGGTCAGAGGGAGCTTTCTCAGGTCTGGTTCAGAGGAGGCTTAGTCCTGATGAGTGAAATACACAGAGCTGTGTAAAACCTGTGTAGAGGAACATCCCTTTTGTTTTCAGCTTACACAGAATGAATAGCTGCAAGATATTTGTTAAATTATTTAAAAAAAGCAAAGTGGATTAGAATATGTAGAGGCCTCAGGGTTAACCTCTGGGATCTTGAAATCCATTGTGGACTTTATAAAAACCATCCATTACATCTACCCTTCAGTACAGCCCAGTGGAAAAGTAAAATGTTCCACATTACTTTGTAAAGTATTTGATCCATCTTCCCTTTTTATGTAGATAGACATGTAAATTCAACACTATTGTTACTTTAATGAATTACTGAAGGGTTAAACTGTCTCTTACCTTCCTGTGGTTTGCTGGCATCCTGTCCAGAGTGAACAACTCCCCCTCGGCCCACGTCAGCTGGGATTGGCTCCATCTCCCCACACATGACCCTCAGAGGATAAGTGGTTCAGATGATGGATGGATGTCTTTTCTCTTTTCTTCCTGGTATACCACCTTCTCCTCTACACCACACGACTCACGGCCGTTGCTGGGTTCTCTGTCAGTTGGGATAGACGTAATCTCCCGGCTCTTTCAACCGGTTACGCACAAGCAGCATTTTCATGTCTGTAGTATCACATGCACTTCTACTCTTTTCAAACCTGAGCCTCAGCAGACTTCTTATCGATATAAGCACTTCAAGGCGCTAGTAAGTATTTTTGTTGAAACACTGTTGACACTTTGGCTCAACAGTACAACAAATACACAGCCCACCCTTCAGTGCTCCTTCAGGGGACGGGAGAGAAGAGTGTAGGTTTGGAGCAAAGCAAACAGCGACAACAATGGAGCTAGTGTGTCACCGTCGTTTATGTAGAGACATTATTTATTAGGGCTGTAATGATGCTGAGATGGAAGCTGCGATACAAACATCCACAATCTAATATCGAGATAAGGGATGACAGGACCGTGACACACCAACCCACTGCCCCTGTTCCAATCATCATGGGGCCATCACACCTACAGCAAACATTAAGACTAATTGAATCATCTCAAAATGTATGACGCTGATATGTAAGGAAAACGATGCTACACACAAGACAGTTCTGTTTCTTTTCCATTCAGAATGCTTTATTGGCATGAATGTCGGGGGGGAACAATTCTTGCATAAGCAACTTTTTGTCTCGAACTTTTGGATTTTCAGCCTCCAGCAGTGCATGGAAATATTTTACACACAAGTGGAAAAAGTCAGGTCAGGATCCTAAGGTAGAATATCATATGCAAGTTTCGGGTGGACACACAATTTCCCACTTTGTGTGTGGTTGTTGTGGCAAAGTGGTTAAGGCAATGAGCTAGAAACACGTCGGGGTCTTTCTGTGTGTGATCAAATCCTGCTGATAACAGTAGTTTTTGTACCAGAGCCAAAATCCCCAAAACAGTATTATCAGGTGGAATGATTAAATATTAAGTTCAGGGGTTTGAATCCACAGTTCCACAGAACTTTGGACAGGATGGACTCTTATCCCCTCGACCTGTGGGACAATGAGCTTGTTGTCAGTGAAGATTATGAGGAGAAATGATCTATCAGGGCTGTAACGATTCTGAAAACGAGACCAAACCCGTTCCACAAACGTCCACATTCTAGTGTTAGGATACAGGACTGAAAACCCCCGACCCTCTGTCTCCACTTTAGCAACAGCCTGTTGAGCTCTTGTTTATTTATTGATGTAAAAATCTATTTAGAGTTAGGGCCACATGTATATTTACGTCTACTGCTCTACCAGATCTTTTATAGCCACCAAGGAGGTTATGTTTTTATACCTCGAAAGCAACTGCACGGATTTCTACCAAACTTGCTGGAAGAATTAACTTTTGATGGGATCTGGATCAGAGGTGGGATCCAAGATTGTTTTGGGTCTTTCCCACTTTCTCAAACACCATTTTCTCACAGAATAATTCATGGATCTTGATGATAAAAATCAGGCACATTAAGGGAACTGGTATTTATGAGTGTATGTGATCTGGTGCCTTGGCAGAGGAGTTTTAATTTAGAATCTTACCCTGGCGTAAAGCTAAGGTCTGCACTGTGGAGTTGGAGAATCGCCACACCCCTAATAGATAGATACATAGATAGATAGATAAATAGATCCCAAAGTCACACATGGAAGCAGGACCTTTCTCACCAGATACAAACTATTTTAAAGGACAATCCAAATAAATAGAAAAACCAAGAACAACATCCTACCTACTAAGAAACGACTCTTAAGTGCACATTGGGGAGCATAAGCAAACAACTAAGATGTTTGGTCTGAAAGGAACAGTTGGACATGTTGGCAAACACACTTGTTGTCTTTCTTGCTGAGGGTTTGTTTAGAAGGTTGAAACATTTCGCCCACAACGGTGGTGTCGATCTTTTTCTCATTTAACTCCCAACAAGAACGCTCACAAGTCCGTTTCCCAAAAATGTTGGACCATCTCTTTAAGAAGGCACTGCATGGACTATCATGTTCGTACAGTTCATCAAGAACCTGTTATAGTTAAGTTAGATTCTATGTGACTGGTTGAGTTCCCCATTACAGTAAATGGGTCACATCCTCTGATTGTTAATCAATCTATCATAGTCGTCCACAATGTCAGCAACCTGACTCCTACTGTTAAACATGCTTGAAGACAAAACAACACAACAGCCCAGGATTGAAAATGTCACAGTTTCCCATTAACAAAAAACAAACACAATATAATGTTATAAATAAAAACAAGATGAACTACAAAATTAAGATAGTATAATAAACATGCACCCAGGAACTGATCATTAAGACTATGACAATAACATCCAGAGACGTGTTTTCAGTTACTTGGCTTTGTAACGTCAAGGCACTGTATAGCTTAAATACGATTGTTCATGGCTGTGAGTGTTCCACAAATTTTGACTAAAGTCATGTTACATCGAAAACAAAAACCTACGTCTAAAATATTCAATCTTTCTGTACATCGTGAACAATCCCAACAACGTGTGAGGAGGGTGAAGAGTGTGTGGCCACAAACGTTCGATGTCTCCATTTGAAACAATGACTTCAACAACTGTCCGAAAACATAGACGACAAATCGACAGCGTCTAAACTCTGACTATGGCTTGAAAAAGAGACTAGTTTAGTTTAGTTGTAAAAACAAACCTAAAATCATGGTCTAATGCGTAACAACACATGCAACTGTACAGTCTCTAATGGTGTAAATATAATTACTGTACGTGTTTTTTTAAGAAACCGACATGAGCAGAGGATGTGTTTAACAAATGAAAAATAAAATGTATTACAGGTACACAGATTTAAGAGTGTAGCAGATTATACAAAGGTGCTGGGAACAAGGTTGTTATTTAAAATTCTTAATTGGCACTAAAAGTGTTGAACTCTTGCCATTTTAAAATCACTATGCAAACAGTTTTTATGGAATTGAAGCATCTGTCAAACTAGGATCACAAATTATGACAGAAGAATTGATTGTCAATTAAATATTTGAATATTTGAATTATAATTTACTTTGATATTTTACCACCTGGGGGCGCCACTGTTTAATCTTGCACAGTTGTTTAGAAGTCAGTTGATATTCTATATTTTTAATAGTGTCAAACAAATTCAATGAAAAGACAAAACATATCTTGATTTCTTTTAAAAATAAATATTTGTAACATGCTAAAAAAAATCTTAAAAGAAAAAATATGTCATGGGTTGAGACCCACATATGAGTTTAAAAGTAATGAGAGATTCATCACCCTTGAAAAACTTAGAATATATATAAACATAGAATAGTTCTTGCCTATTCCTTGAATTTGTATTGAGAACTATATAGAACATGAAAAATACACTTTTTCTCGCAGCAGTCATTTTAACCATATCCAGGAGAAGAAGCACATGTTGTGCATGCTGGCTCATGTATTACAGGGACAATGTTAATGTTACTGAGTGTTTCTGCTGTGACAATTTAAAATGTCTGCTGGAAAAACCCCTGAAGGCTGTGAATGGTGGAGATCCTCAACCTCCACTGGATAAGAATAAAGACAATGCATCCGTCAGTGAATCGGCCAGTGGCTGTTGTGGGATGATGTGTTTACCAACATGAGGACAAGTGTCTGAGAGCATCCACGTTGCTGTTGTGAGTCCAAATGTTCAATTCAAAACTCTTCAGACTTCAAGTCTCAGAGTTCAACATGGTTGAAATGATGTCCAACAAACTTTCAAGTCCAGAAAAGTAGCCATCTTCTCTGTTGCCCTCTTCCCACAACGCTCGGTGGGTGAGTTCTTCTCCGTCGGGGAGAGGCGTGGTTTTCCCAAAGTCAATCATCCAGACTTTGGCCCGCCCTTTACTGTCGTGAACGAATAACAAGGAGCTGCCGATCACCTGCAAGAAACACAAAGACGAGAAATAAATGCCGAACTGTATTTTTATTTTCCACTCCACATTGTTCGCTTCCTGTTTTCTGTGTTTTCTGTTTACATTCAAATGTACTGGTGTTGTATAATTGTGTGTGCGTGCAATTGTAAGTGTGAAACTGACTGTGTGGTCAGGACAGTTGCTGCCCAATTTCCATGACAAAGCCTGCTGTGTCTTGGTAGATGCAACACAAGGACTGGTGTGTTTGCAAGAGCAAGTCACTTTCACTAACTTACACTAAAATACTAAATTAGAGAATTAAAAGATGGATCAACAGTAAAAAATAAAGCAATGTTAGTTCTACAGAACATAGAAATTCTCACATAGGGGTTTAGTTTCAGCATCGATTTGAAAATGAGCGCATACTTCCACATTTCCACTCACGAGTGACTACAGCTAACGGTTAACATTTTTAAATATATGAATGTCATGAAGTAGAGACAACTCAAGCGGTTGATGCTATGAAAGCGTTGGTCCTGCAAGGTGCAAGATGGTTTTGAAACGCTGGCGCTATGAGGCTTGTTCAACCCATGAATGTAGATTTTTTTAGTGTGATATTACAACCAGCATTAATGTATTTCATCAAAGTACATTCATACCATTTAGTTTATGGCTCAAATAACCTATTTAAGGTTGCAAAAGGAGGGGCAAAGGGGCAGATCAAGGAATTTATTTTCCACTTTCTTTAACATTAGAAGATCTGGTATTTTTTTGACATTTTCTACAATTTCCAACGGAATAATTTATTGAAAAAATTATTATTATTGATTTCAGTTAAATTGAAGGGGACTGTTTGAACTTGGTAGACGTAGTATATGTGTTCTACTGAGAGCCATTCTAGTTCTTGACTTAAATTACGTTTATAAATTACAGATATGATCAGTTTTAAGTTAAAAGTAGACGTTTGTATTTGTAGTAGCACTATCATGAGCAGCAGCTGTACAGATAGCAGCGGTAAAACACGGTTCCAGTCACTGCACGTTGTCTTTACCTCGTGGGTTTTGAAGAACGGGGAGGTATCTAGAGTGTCTCTGATTTCGTTCAGCCTGGACAGATAACTATTCTGTAAAGAAAACACACAAAGTTTTAGTTTTTATTTTGATCACCAAGTTCTGCTCACTTCTGGGCTGCTGACAGATTCAACTTGAAAACTCCACAATAACTCAAGACATTTGATTTACAATTCTCCAAAATGTGCTAAATTCAAACAACTTCATGCCTGTTCATTTGATAATCTAAATAATCCGTTAAATCATTACACAAAAAAAAACACAATACACTCATGGTTTCATACACTTACAGTATGCATCTGAATGTTGTGTGTGTGTGTGTGTGTGTGTGTGTGTGTGTGTGTGTGTGTGTGTGTGTGTGTGTGTGTGTGTGTGTGTGTGTATGTGTGTGTGTGTGTGTGTGTGTGTGTGTGTGCGTGCGTGTGTGCATAGAAGCCCAAGGACTTCCCTTTTTGTTTGACCCTGGAAACATGAGGTCACGTTGTGCATCTATGAACACATGTTTCCATATGTGTGTGTATGGGTGTGTGTGTGTGTGTGTGTGTGTGTGTGTGTGTGTGTGTGTGTGTGTGTGTGTGTACGGTTCAACAAAGTTCCATTCCACATCTGTTTTTCAGTTCCATACAGTAGTCAAGGCCATTGACACACACACACACACACACAAAACATACAAACACACACACACACACTTACCAGAACGTCCTTATTTCCTTTGACAAAGTCTTGAAAAGCCGTAGTAACTTGCTCTCTCGTCTTTGTCTTCTTAAAATCTCTGTTCACTGTCCCGTCCTCCTTCTACAGAGGAGAGGAGGAGAGGAGAAGAGAGGAAGGAGACCATCAATGTGAGGACCAAAGTTATGCGACTTTATATTATATCTACAACTTCGAGGCTTCTGGTACCGATGGGAAGGATGGGGCTGAGGCAGAGGAAGGGAGGCGAGGAAGGAAAAGGGGCAGACGAGAGAATGGACAAAAAAAACAACAGGAAAAAAACAATGGGAGGAGGAAATGAAGTACAGAGGGAAATATATATTTAGTCTCTTAAAAGGAGGAAACCGTCCTTGAATACCGAGTCATACATATTTCCATCTCACAAGATTATTGTCATGACAGATTACTCAGATCACTGTGACAAAACTGTCAAGAAAGACCTTCCCATTTACCCAGAATTCCAGGTGATACATTGAAATCCTTGTTTGTCTAGGGCTGCAGGATATGAGGAAAACATGCGATGTGCGATAACGTTGTTGAATATCGCGATGACGATATGATTTGCGAAAAATAAACTTGAACAGTCCCTGGCTACGGACACAGAGACCACAGACAGTTCCACGGCCGGAAGAAGGCCACACCCCCCCCGCAGCGCCACCGGTTCCTGGGCAGACACCAGGGAGCCATGCAAAGCTCCACTAAGTCCACTCACTGTGTTAATTTGGGTCTTTTCACAGATTTTTGGACTGTGAAAAGTAATTTTTTTCCAGTTTTTAGCGGCTCTGTCAGTGATTTAAATCCTCTCTTGTGTCTCTGTCATTTGCGCCGTGTGCTGAGCCAACTGCGTCAAACCAAACGGAGCACGCTGCCATCTCCTCCAGCTCCATACGTTGCCTAAGTTTATAAATTCTGTGGTTTTTACTCAAACTGAGTTTATAAATGTGTCCGATTACACTGTCTGTGTGTGTGCGTGTGAGTGGGGGAGAGAGAGAGAGGAAAAGAGGGAGCGAGCTGCTGATGAATGCGCGCGCTGCTCTGAAGAATCAATCATTACGTGATGATCAGTGTTGATATTGTGGCGACAAACTAATAAACTGTTAAGCTGTAGAGAGTAAGAGACGTCAGCTGAGGGAGAGAGAGACGGAGTGAAGCGGCTCCGTCAAATCTCTGTATTCAAATTCTCAGTTTTCTCTCTATTCTCTTCTTAGTCTCTTCTTCTGTCTCAGTTTTTCCCGTCTTTTGTGATACGTCTATCGTGCACGTTGATATCTCGATAACGAGAGATGTTCTTATACATCGTTTCAGTATTTGAGGTGTAACACTATCCGTGGAAGTGCAGTAGATTAGCATCAGGAGCAGAACTAGCCGTGGAGGTCAAAACAGTTGGTGGGTTCACAGTGAAATAAATGAGCTTTTCCTATTGTGATGGCTGCCTGGCAACAAGGAACTATTTGAAGACAAAAGTATTTTTCCCCTTTATGGTTCAAGTCTGAGCACAACTCTCAAGTTCACACGCACGCACGCACGCACGCACGCACGCACGCACACACACACACACACACACACACACACACACACACACACACACACACACACACACACACACACACACACACACACACACACACACACACACACACACACACACACACACACACACACACACACACACACACACACACACACACACACACACACACACACACACACACACACACACACACACACACACAAGCTTTCATACCTAATAAACTAACAGATTTTCACATTAGATTTGAGCTAACAAGAGCTATACAGTGCACACACACAGACAGATAAAGACACACACGCACACACACACGCACACACACACACACACACACACGTGTCTCTGTGTGTGTTTTTGGGGATAACCTTTGGTGTCATGGCAACAGACCACCGGGAGGCCGTGAATGTCCTTATATAGCCACGACCCTCAAATAAAGACAGAGAGGGGGATTTGCGTGTGCATGTGTATGCAATGTCAGTCCCAGATGCCGAGGCCTATAGAGGTGCCACAAACAGGCTTCGTGTACGACAAAGGAGCTCATACACATTCATATACTTCAGAGGAAGTTTCTGCTCAAAACAGGAAGTCAGATCACGCCCCTGAAGGCCACATACACACCCACACACAGACACACACTGAACACCAGAAGAAAGAAGGGAAGGAAGGCTCGGTGAGTGTTACCTTGACTCCCTCTATCCTGAATCCCAGGGTGGCCGTGGAGCTTATGGTCTCTCTCCACTGCATGTATCTGGGTTTGGTCACCGCTTTCTGCTCGTTTTCCTCGAGTGTAGCCGCCGAAGGATCAACCTCGACCATTTTCTGATACATGTCAGGTCTAGGAGAAGGCTTCTTACGAGCCTTGGTCAGTTCTTCCTCAAGGTAGGTCCTGAAGCGAGGGAGAAGAAACAGGTGGTTCAGACAGAAGAGAAGGTGAGAAAGACGAGCGGAGAGGCTGAGAGAGCCGGGGCGATGTCTCTGCTCAAACAGCAGGTTACAGCTGTTAGCCAGCTGTAGGAATGTGTGAGAATCACAAATAATGTGACAGGGCAAGAAACGTGAGCGATGAGACGATTATATGGACTTTAAACAAATCCTCAAAGCCAAACATGCAGTCTTTAGGAGAGAGTTATTTGCACGGCGCACCTTTGACTAAAGGAAATTGCTGTATTTCCCACAGAGATTTGATGTGCAATGAGGGAGTAGAACCTCCCCCAACAGATTTCCACGGAACTTGGTGTGAGGATATGACGGTTATTTTGGTGCAGATCTGGATCAGGGAGCAGATCCAGAAAAACCTGATACAGGGCATTTTGACCATCTCACCAATGTCCCAGTGAATATAATGCATACATCTTAAATCTTTTTAGTCGAATTTGGTGTAAATCCAAATAGAAATCTGCATCTAGTAAATTTATGATGCATAACTGTACATAGGAGGTCAGTCCCTGCACTTTTCAACCTTCACCTATGGTCACAAGCTCTGGGTTGTAGAATACAAGCAGCCAAAATAAGTTTCCTCCGTCAGACAGGTGGGCCCAGCCTTACAGATAGGGTGAGGAGTTCAGACATGTGAAAGGTGTCAAACCACTGCTTCCTCGTGGACATTTGAGATGTTGTGAGAGATTTTACCTGGATTTAACTTCCAAACTAGAATGGCACTCAATAGAGTTCACTAAGAGCCAAACTTATGAAAACACATTTGTATTCACTATATCCAGATTGGTATTTAGATCTGCATCAAACTACACACACTGATAAATATCAGTGCCTTAAGTAAGTTAGATTTTTTTCATTAAGATCATTTTTTGCCAACATTTAAGACTTTAAGAAAAAACTAAAAGATTCCTGGATCTGCCCCCTGATCTGTATCCGTATAAAAACGTAATGGAATCTTTCTTAGGTAATGCCTCTTCCATCGCAAAAGATTTCATGGAAATTCGTTTAATCGTGCGTAAACCTGCGAACAAACAAACTAACTAACAAAGCGCAGATGAAAACATAACGTGGCGAAAAGAATAAAGTTCCTTCTTTGTGGATACGATGTTTTAAAATTTTATTTGATTAATTAAATTAAATGTTCCTCTTTGCTGTGAGAAAAATAACTCAAAACAGCTTGTTTCATAATTAAAGTCACCTGGTATAAGACCTAAACGTCAAGCCAAACTGTATGAGTCAGCAGAGCTCCTCCATCTTCTCACTGACTACTCAGCTGGCTGAAGAGTAACATGAAGCTGTCTGACGGGATGTTTTCTCACCTCACTCCCATTTTACAGTCCATCACACATGGAAAGTCGAACTCGGCCAGCAGATCCTCCATCTGGTTGTACTTCTGGCCGTCCTTCTCTACATCTCCATGGTAACCAGGGACGTACGGGCGCAGCACGTCCCTCATCAGGAGGGACAAGCAGCGCTGCTCACATTCACAGTGTTTCTACAGAACAGCATCAACAAGTTGTCATCGTTATTACGTAGCCTTGGCTGCACTTGTTCAGTGTCAGGATGTAGACAGAATGTAAATGGATTTATTTTCTGTGCAATGACAAAGAAGGGTGTGATTGATGGGAAAGTTTGACTCACTTTTAAAATGCGGCCGTTGGCTCCCGCCTTGAAACTCCCTGTAAAAACAAACTCTTTTACTGTGGAGTCACTGCAGGGCCCTTATTTCTCTTCGGCTGAACCTTAAACACATTTTTTTTATATACTTGAAACTTGTTATTTGTGTGTCTGTGTGCCCACAATACCTGCGTGCCCTGCCAGTTGTATCCAGGGATATTTCTTCTTGAAGGACATAACAAACGGAGACCAGTGGACCATGTTCTTAATCTTCTTCCAAGACTTGTGCTACGAACAGAAACATAAGAAATTATCCTTCAGTGATGAACCCCTAACCCTATCCATCCATCCATGCATTATCTATGCCCCTTATTAGTTGAGTGTTGCAATGTGGTGAGACGTGGCACACCCTGGACAGGTCACCAGAGTTTTTGCATGCTTTGTAAAATGTGAATTTAGGTAAGTCTCCTAAATGCTAACTCTGTCAGCATTCATCTAAAGCATCTAGATGATTTCACTGTTAAAACACAAAAGTGGAGCATCGGTGACCCTGGGGGTTCTGTCCTCAATCTCGCTCTGTCTGGCTCTCCCACACTCTTTCCAACTGAACTCAGGATCAAGCTGGGGTTTCCCCTGGTAACAAACACACACACACAGACACACACACAGACACACTCATGTTTGTATTTCTTATTCTCATTGAGGACAATCAATGACATAATACATTCCCTAGCCCATAACTCTAACATTAATTATCCAAACTAAATGTCTAACCCTAACCTAGACCCAATTGTTACCCTAACCCTAAACCCAAGCCTCAAACAGCCCTTTGAAAAATAGAGGACCGGTCAAAATGTCCTCACTTTCCCAAAATGTCCTCGCTCTGTAAGGTCGATCCTTAAAATGGTCCTCAAAAGCACACACACACACAAATACACATACACACAAACACACATACACAAACACACACCCATATACACACAAAGAGAGTGAATGTTTCCCCAAAGGCTCTCTCTGTCCCTGGCAGGGACACATTGAACTGCGGGACTCCTGCCATACACTCAAACAAACACTCTGCCATTCACAAAAAGATAATCCCCCGACAACAAATTCAATGGCCGGAGAGAGATATTTTCTTTGGTGGACGACAGCCCTTAACTGCAACGAAGGAGGAGAAAAGTTCTGTAAAAAGATTTCAATTTTGACATAATGAGATGAGCAAAAACATAAGGTGCAAGTTAATTCTTTAAATGGAGCACTCTCTGTTGTCCCTTAATTTCCTGAGATAAATATCCCTCTTATCCCTTTGAGCATGAACATTCTCCTGAACTTTCTTATAAGTAGATTTAGAAAACATGTGCTAATTTTGCTGCATGTTGCAACACCAAGATACAATAAATCACTATCTGACTGAATAAAATATTCATAATGATGTTTTCTGCCTGCAGCATTTTTAGATGGAAAATTCCAGATGTTCTGTGGGTTCAAACAGTGCCTCGCTTTGCTGCAGCGTAACCGATGGTGACCAGCGGAGGAGAGGAGAGGAGAGAACGAGGAAAGGAGAGGAGAGGACGAGGAGAGGAGGATGAGATAAGAGAAAAGAGGAGAGAAAAGAGGAGAGAAAAGAGACCATAGAAGGAGATATATAACCCTTGTCACATTATCTGGATCAGCTGATAGCATGACTATCTATGGTTAGATGTGCGCACACACACACACACACAAAGTCACATGAGGGTTTTTTCTCTGACCCAGTGGAGGATAGAGAAAAAAACACGTGTACAGAACACATGTTGGAAACTAACTCTGGGGTAGGTGGTGGGTCAGCTGAGATGAGTGGCTTGACCCTGTGATATCATTGGGTTTATTAGGATTTGTCTTATTGAACGGAACAACCGCAAGACGCACATCAAATTAAAAGACTACAAATCCTTTGACATGCTATGGTTCGGCTCGTATTAAAACAGAATTCTTTCTTTGCAAATTCAGAATCAAAAACGAAGGTTCAATATTTTCTGAAAGTGAGATGACGGCAGCCTGGAGGCAAAAGGCAATTGATCTACAACAATCCTCATCTTCATCCCCTGAGCAAATGGTCAATCGTAAATGGTTTTGTATCTATAAAGCTCTTTCTATTCTCGATGAACACTGAAAGCTCTTTACAGTACAGTTTTTACATTCACCCAGTCACACACACATTCGCACAGTGCATTTATTAGCAGCACTTTGTTGTTCTATGAGGGGCAATTCAGGGATCAGCATCTTGCCCAAGGACACTTCGGCATGCAGATGGGTCAGACTGGGGATCGAACTGCCAACCCTAAGGGTGGATGACGACTCTACCCCAAAACCATCTTTGTATTCTCTTGTTCAGAGCCATTTTCTGCTTTGATGTTGTTTTACAGTTTTAATACAGGTTAAGAAACAAAGCTTCTAAGGAAATTCACACAACACATCTCTATCACGACTGTCGGTTGTGGTTACAGGAAATGCAAGACTGATTGAGCTTTTTCAGACCACCAGAGAGACAAAATAAATTGAAACGAATGGTATTCCCCTCTCTCATTTTTTCCCCCACCATCTTTAGTCAGTTAGCGAGAGTAGAAAGAGTATCAGGCTACGGCTTGGTAAGCAGCCAGGGCCTGTGCTTTCTCCACCAACTCAGACTGTCATCCATCGGCCGTGATGCCCACTTATAGCTGGTGTGTGTGTGTGTGTGTGTGTGTGTGTGTGTGTGTGTGTGTGTGTGTGTGTGTGTGTGTGTGTGTGTGTGTGTGTGTGTGTGTGTGTGTGTGTGTGTGTGTGTGTGTGTGTGTGTGCGTGTGTGTGTGTGTGTGTGTGTTTAAGAGAGGGGGAGAGATGTGGAGGGCAAGTAAGAGAAAGTCTGGACTACTTCAAGTGTGAGTAATTCCAGCCGTTGTCTGGGTTTGTAGCTTTAGGAGCTGGAGACATTAAAACGCAATCAGACGAGGGCAGGAGAGGAGACGACAAGAGAAGGGGGCGGTGGGTTTATGTCTAGCTTAAAAAAAAAAAAGAAACACTAAAGGCCTCAACTATCACGTTGATGTTAGCAGTGTTATTATAGCTTAATAAACTCTGAGAATAAAGCTGTCTAGCATCCCTAAACAAGGACTAAATCGACGGATTAAAAGCATTCGGCGACAGTAAAGGCAAGTCAAGGTAACGCTGGCAGAGTAGGTGACGGTACCTGGAGGTGGCTGGTGCGCAGGTGGATGACGGTAATGATACAAATGGCTCCGACCGACACAACAACGCTCATCAATGAATAGAGCCACGACGACCACATGGTGACATGGGTTGTCAGTCAGCCGGGGAGTCTGATGGTCTGTGCAGCTCTCAGTCCCTCTCTGCAACCTCGGCCTCGCACAATCCCGATTTTCATTTGTGTGTGTGTGTGTGTGTTTGTTTGTGTCGGAGTGTGCGGCGGAAAAAACAATTGTGGAGAATTTGATTGGCAAAACAGGAGACAAACATCATCTGGGCATGCAAATCTCTGCACAGGTCACAGCGTTTGGAAGACGCAGATGGAGCCAAGTGTGTGTGAGTGGGTGCACGAGTGTGAAAGGGAAATGAAAATGTGAGGACTTTGTGGAAAAAGGAAACAAAATATGCACTATTATTTGAGTGTGTGTGATTGTTTGTGTTTTTCGGGTACAAGAGCGTCAAAGAGAAGAAAAGTGTGAAGCCGCAATGTTTCACGTCAGCCTCTGCTTCACTGCCATAAAAACTACAGTCGGGCACATAGGGATTGAACATGAATATGATAACAGTGATATAATATTTTTACAGCTGGCAGATGCGTCAATTACATTTTGAAAGCCTGTGAAAAACAATTAGCATGAATGAGTCAAAATGCGTGACATGTACACGTATTAGTCGAAGTTCTCATAGATATCAGTTCTGTATCAGTATGTTTCTATTGTTTTCATGCATTATTCTCTAGGATGTTGGTGAAAATGGCAGAAGATCCATGGGTCCACCCTCGCAATCTTATCAGCTCCATGTTTTTCCTCGACCGGTTCCCCACACTGTCTTCAAGTTTCAATAAAATCAGTTCAGTAGTCTTTGTGTAATTCTATTAACAGACTAATAGCATGAAAATATGACCTCAATGGCAAAGGTAATAATGGATCTATGTTGATCTATTAATCAGTTGCTTGTTTCAACACTAATCTGCATTGTCCTCCATAACATCAGTGAGTATATCCCTAACAGTCAACGTAAAGTCTATGGGCAATATTAATTCCTGCCTATTACAAAAAACTGTTTTGACAGACTCGAAGATCATCTGTGTTACATGATTCATCACAGCCACCATATTGCTTTTCTTCTGTACATTTAGTGTCAGTGTTTGAGTGTTTTTCCACATTAGTGTGTGCATTATGTTTTACACTATCAATCATCAGGAACCCACAGGAGGAAATGGACGTCTCGGCGGGAAAAAAAACATTCCTCAAAACAAGCAGTTCAGAATTAATCTCCTGCAGCTGCATGGGTGTTCAAGTGCTAAGTGTTCGTGCATGTCTCTTTGTCAATAAGATTTTAATTTGTCCAGTTTGTAATTTAAATATTATGGAAACAAATTACAAATCTTTTAATTAGCAAAGCCGCACATGAAGCTGAAAAACAACTCAAGGAGGTGTTTGAGTTGGCAAATTCCATCAAAGTCTCTGAGTCTCTTTTTCATCTTTTTTCTGGCTCGTTGCTCTGCGGCTGTCTCTCTGACTCCCTCTCTCTCCCCCCCGTCTCTCCTATCTCTGCCCCCAGACGAGCTGGATGACAAGAGGACAGCAGGAAAAACAGTAAAGTTTCCATTGAGAGAGAGAGAGAGAGAGAGAGAGAGAGAGAGAGAGAGAGAGAGAGAGAGAGAGAGAGAGAGAGAGAGAGAGAGAGAGAGAGAGAGAGAGAGAGAGAGAGAGAGAGAGAGAGAGAGAGAGAGAGGAAATGGTAAGCGAAGGAACTTCTTGCAGACAGGAAGTTGGGGGGGGGGGGGTGCCGCTTGCCTCAGCGACAGTATTTTCCACATCCTCCGCTGACTACAAACAAAAGAGAAAAGAAGAAAAAAAAAAAGAAGGCCTTGCCCTCTGTAAACAACAGAAGAAGCTCGGAGGGGAAAAAAAGAAGCCCTGAGGCAAAGAGTTTTTATTGGCTGCATCATGTGTTTTTTCAGCACACACATTTGCAGACAGGGTTTACGACAACATGCGTGTACAGAAGTTTTATAACAAAACAAATTGTGCAATCATCCGAATCATTTGCATTGCAAAAGAAAGGGGTTAACCACAAACAAAATGCATCAGACGTATGGAAATTTGAGGATTTCTTTTGACCCTGAGAACTCGGGTTACACATGGCGACCATGTATCACTCATTAGCACGCAGGAAAGGAGTGAAAGGAGGCTGAGAGTGGAGAGAAGGGGCAAGGGGGAAAAAATCTTGGGCAAAGGGTAACTCTGGGTTACAAGTGTGCAGTGTGCAAAGGCAGGGGAAACACTGATGCATGCTGATGTTTTCAACAGAGGAAGCTACGAGCCCGATATCGCTCACCACAAGGTCCCCTCACAGATACAAATACACTGCAACTGTCTGAATCTGCAAAGTTGAGACTGGAGGACTCACACCAAAACATCACGCCGAGACAAAATTAAACTGCAGGGAGTGTGATGCAAGGCAAAACAACATGCTTAGAGAGTGCATGATTAATTTCTATAGCAACCAGGGCTGGCCAGTGGAAAATTAGCTCTGCGAAATTGTCAGCTACACAAAAGGCCTGAAAAAAAGAAAAATGTAAAAAAAAAGGAAAGTGTAAGACGTTTGTGATGTGGCTGTTCAGATACGTTGGAACTAGACAAACTGTTGTCTGCTAAGGAAGAGTTGTTTCCAACGTCGTCTCTGAAACACCCCGATTCTTACTAGACAGTGGTGAGCTTGCAAACTAACAGGCAAAAAAAGTATAAACATGTAAAAGTGAAAAAAAATCTAATCTATAAAAACAAATCAATTACCAGTATTGTTTTAAAGCTATTCCTTTCGGAGCTGGATCTCCATGCTATCATTACATCCCCTTTTTGGAGTTCACGCATAACATTGAGGTTTCCCCCGTTACGACTGTGAAACCAAGTGAAACCAAGTGAAACCACACATCAATTCTGCACTGGATTCAACTCTAAAGATTTGCTTTGAGCCAAAATGTCAGCTTCAGTAACGTCAGGCTGCCCTCGCTCCTCCATGGCCGGGGCAACTCTGACACAGCACATGCACATGCACACAGACACACACAGACACACACACAGACACACACACACTTTCACAGACGAGCTAGCACAGAAACACCAAATAAAGAATTGACCGGTGTTTCCCCTCTCATAGTAAACCAAGTCGGCACACGCACACACGCACGCACAAACAGGAATTGGACACACACCGATAAACTTGCAGACTTTCTGTCACACGCACACACACACACACACACACTCACACATACAGCTGTGAGAGGGAAACTCGGGGTTTGACGTCACAGGGTTGCTAGGCAACAAGCCGCCGTGGTGGTGAAGATTTTCCACTGCAGTACAAACAGTGTGTGTGTGTGTGTGTCTCAGTATATGTGTGTGTGTGTGTGTGAGAGAGATAGTCTGTGCTGACCCACTTGGGTTACAGTAATGAATTGTCGGCCAGTGCAAAAACAATTCATCTGTTGCTGGAGATTAATTAAGTTTCAGAGTTTTCAGAGCTTAACGGACGGTGAAACTGAAATAGTGATGTTGGGGTCAGGTCACAAAAAGGGCTGTGAGACACTAAGTTGTGTTCGTGAGTGAAAATATGCTTCTGTGTGTACACTGTTGCTTGTGTGTGTTGTGTTTGTGTGTAAACTATTAACTATGCTGTTCTGTAGAAGCAAACAAGCCAAAGCTGTACGGTGGTGTGCACAGAGGGTGTGTCAGTATCAGCATGTGTGTATGTGTGCGTGGGTGTGTGTGTGTGTTTTGAGAAGAATGGCTGTAGACTTCATTCCAGAAGACGCATCAGTTTATATAATGGACCTGTTTATTTAATGAATGAATCCTTCCCTGGACCAGAGTTCCTTTGAAATGTGTCCAACGCTGTAATGCTTTACTTACAGTAAAGACGCAGTGAGTAACAACAAACTTCCTGCATCATTTTAAGAACCATCGTCATAAGTCCTGCCCCACCTCCACTCCGCTGTAGCTTCCAACTCGTGTCAGTCTTTCACTGAAAGCATGATGCCGGAGTTTTCTGAGCATCGTCTCGGTTTAAACAAACCACAGCAACCACAAGGTTTGTATTAGAAGAATAATCAAAGCTTTATTTGTTAATGTGTACAAAGTTCTGAGAATTACTTTAGATCTACAACTGACAATCGACTGAGAATTAAGAGAAATGACCTCACCAATGTAATGCCAACATAAATTGCAATTATGCAATGCCAAATTAAAGACCGAATTTCTGAATGAGGATTGAATTTATTGTGATAACAAACATTCAATAGTTATAAGCTGGAACCAGTATGTTACTTGATCTTTACAAAAAAGTGAATTGAATTGAATTTTTTCAAATTTTCCTCATCCACACAGATGTTTTGATAAAGTTTTGTTTAGTCATTTAAATTGTCAGACTTTCGATCCTGTCTTAAATCCTACAATTGTAACATTCTTTTATATCACCATGGTTGATAATATAGCTGAGAGTTTTTCAATTGTTTCAGATGTGTTGGTGTGGGTGTGGAAGCTTTAAGATCAATTTCTCAGAGAAGCAAACAGCTGAGTATCACCTCTACTGGCAGGTTCTTTTCATTCCACAGACGTCAACTGATATTTTAGAGAAAAAAAAGAAAAAAACAGATGCCAATCTATCGCAGGTGCCCTTTTGCAAGCAATTCGCCCCGAACTAGAAAAACACTGACATCACATATGTGCCTTCTTGCCTTGGAAATTTGCCCAACAGTCAAAAGATCAGCCAGTTACTGTCTATATATGGCGGTGCTCAGGTCCCAGCCTCCAGCAGTTAAACATGAACCCTTCTGAAAAAGAATTAGTTGATTTAATCCCGTACTAATGGCCATAACAATAAGCACGTGTTTGACTGTGACAGAGGAACATTACTGTGAATGGTGAAGTCAGTCAAATGCATCCACAATGAACTCTGGGATACAAGCTGTAAACCTCTGAGCATGATGAATGTACTCTGCAGGAGGCTTTGGGTTTATAGCTTTTCTATTTTTCATCAAGTGTCCTTAATTTCCTTAACCTTTTAAACACTGATGTATATGTGAGTAATCGCATAGGAGCTAAACTTAACCAACTGTGTATTGCCAGGTTTATTCCCATGCTGTGTCATCCCCAGGACACAGCCTGGGCTTATGGGAGTTGTTGTCTTTGCAGACCAAAAAATCAACCGCGACCTGGTGCAAATACTGTTCACGGATGAGGTCATGTATTAAAGTTTTGATCCCGTTACGCAGCAAACGGCAATGGTTAATCGTGACCAATACAAAGGATAGAAGGAAAAAGCAGCTAACTTGATAAGGTTTACGTTGAGAGTTATAGGAAAGATGGACAAAGCCACGGGTAAAGAGGATATGACTAAATGAAAAGCGACCAAAAGGAAACGCCCCATTACCTTGAATGAAACTGTTGATTTCTCTCGGGTTGAACAATTTCAACAAGTCAACACAATATAAAAAATACGTTGAGTTGTTTTTAGACATTCCAATGAAGACTTGTTATTATATCTTTATATGTCTGAGAGAATGACATATGTCCTGTCGCTCCTGTGATAAAAGCCATGAGAAGATGCAACTTGTCTCCTTTACGTCATTATAAAGACAACAAGGCTGCAGTAAATATTGAACAACATGTCCCTGCTCTTTCTTTCTCTCACACTCTATTCTTCTCTCCGTCTCCGTCTCTCAGTATCACTCCTCTTCTCCCTCTTCTCGCTCCTACATACCTCCCACACGAGCGAGCATGCTTTATGTGTTTCTGCATGTTTGCCTCTTGCAGACACACGCACACACACACACACACACACACACAGAACACCACAGGCGTCCTTAAACTACACGGATCAGGAACTGTGACAAGCTACAGACAAGAACATGAATAACCAACATGTTTGACATGTATGTGCTGTGCCGGGGCTCAACCAGGCTTTCACTATAAACCCTCTCCTGTCACCTGCAGCTTCCATCAGGAGCTTCTGTCTCCTGCATAAAGCGAAGGAAAAAAATCCTGGAAATATGCAAAGAGGGACACAAACACTATTCAAATTCACAGCCAAAGTATTTTAAACAAATTGTGTGTCATCTGTGTCCCAAGGGAGAGCAGGGACTTTGATTCAGGGTTGAATCATTCGAATATAGATGCAGGAAATCTGCATCCATCAACAAATTAATCTTGAGTAGATTGGCCTGCTATGTATTCTACTTGAATTGCAGTCGTCTTTGCTGCTGCTGCTCATAGTAAAATCTGAAAATGTTGATTGCCGGGCGAGTATCTGAATGTGTTTTAAACTCATACAATATTCATGCAGACTCGAATTATACAGTTCAAACATGAACACTTAAATTCCAGGGAGAAAAACCTTTCTGTAGCAAGAAGTCATGGAAAAAGAAAGAGTGTTAACACAATGTTCAGATACACTTTTAAAATCAGTTATACAAACCTGCATTAAATCCAATGTTTCAAAGCAGAAGTGAGATGGCATCTTGAACTTATGCTGGCTACAAATGAAAACACATTCAACCCACCTACACACAAACCCAAACAGGTCTCAGCCATCTCTTTGAACTGCATCCAAATGCAGGCAAAGCTTAAGTGTGTGTGACTGGCAAATTCTCTTGCTTTCCCTTTTTCTATCACCGGCAGTATCTTTCTCTGTCACACACACACACACCCTTCCATTAACCACACGTTGCAAAAAAACAACAACAACACACACCTACACACACACACACACACACACACACACACACACACACACACACACAGGTCATGGCACAGAGCGAGCTTTGTTACTGTGAATGTCAACCATTACTAAGGAAGAGAGAGCGCAGGCCAATTTGCCACAGGATCACCCGCCAACATGCACGGGCACATTCAAACACACGACTCGCATATACACACTGCCAGACACACATTCTGAGGTGCAATTGATAAGAGAGACCTATGTCAAGACAAATCCTTTCTCAGATCTTCACCAATTGGCTGCAAAATCAGCTTCTACGGCTGCAGTTCCTATATTTGGACATTTGATACCTGACTTTTGTAAAACTGCTCAAATTATTTTAGGTTACAGGACGTCACGGCTTCCTCCCACTGAGTGTATGGAGCCCTCTGTCCGTTCTCTGCGTTTATTTCATCCACGTTTGTTCCTGTCTTCTGAAAGCTAACAAAAATGTTTGGAACAGACTAAATAGAGTAGTGCCAACTTGCCAAGGCAAAATGTTGGGGGGAGGGGGGCAGTGTTGCCAATTGTTCCACGTGAGACGATCATCGGACACCAGGAAGAAATTTCAACAATGGAGGAAGTGGAGAGACTTTGAGAGTGTGTGAGATACTACAGATTTCTTCATAATGTTACTTCTGCCGGGCACAGGGACAAACAAGATGGGTAATAGTCCGGTCTACTGGTGGCTCTGGGGGAAAGCTGAAATCTGTAGGCTTTATGGATGAATCTCTGTACTAAATTTCACGATAATCCATATCCGGATATTTCAGTTTGGATCAGATGTAATTAATCTATTTCCATGTGAAAAACAGTTACTGCCATTCATCGCACTAACACACGCACTCTACTTACTGCTTTCTGTTGAGAACTGAGGACTACAGGGTTGAGGAGCTGCTCCCCTTTCTCTGTATCACTGGAAATATCCTCCTCCGACTCCTCCCAAGACGAGGAGAACCCGGCCGACGAGGCGGAGGAGGACGAAAGCTTCCTGAGGGAGCGTGTGGAGAAGTTTGGGACCGGGCTGGAACCGGGACTTGGGGTGCAGCATATTCCCTGGTCTGAGCCGGGGCCATCGGAAGCTTGAAGCTGGCTGTCTAATCCGTGGTCGGTTATTATGACTGCAGGGATGGAGGGAGAGTGGTTGTAGGTCTGATCGGCCATGTCCAAACAACGGGAGCTCTTACTGCTCTGCGCCTCACCCAAAGCGGCGGTTTCAGGGTTAACCTCCGGCCTGTTTGCCTCTGTGTGGAGCATCTCGGGACACAGCCGGTTCTCTTTCTCATCTCTCACCTCTTCCTCTGTCCGTTCGCTTTCAACTTCCAGAATTTGTTGGTTTTCTCCCGCCCCTCTGGCTTTTTCTCCCTCATTTGCTCCCAGAATTACTCCCTCCTGTTTCTCCGGGTCTGTTTTTGCATTTGGGTCGAACGCCTCAAGGGAACCCTGAACAACAAACCCATCTAAGCGAGGAGTTTGCATCACCGTTTCTGAAAGGCGGCCATTTAGACCAACCAGCGTCTTATTCTCAGTGTTCATTTTTGTAGCAGGGCTGTCGTTCCGTTCCCCTTCTCTCCTTTCTCCCGCCGTTACTTCTTCTCCCTTTTCTCCCCCATTTTGGACAACAGAGGGACTCTCTTGCGGCTGGGTCATTGGGCATGTAAGAGCGGTGTTCCCTTGGCCGGGATGTGATGTTGATCGTCTCGGAGATCGAGGGCTGCGCTGGAGCTCGTTGTTAAGCACCTGGGCACGAATCCCGGAAATGTGGGCCTCGAAAATGCCAACTTTTCCCCTGACCTGAAAGACACATAGAGAATTATTGTAGAGACACAACTGCTGTTTCTGGCGTTTTCCCTTGTTTGGCAATAAAAGAGACTGTTTTGAAAAAAAAAGAACAGTTGGAAGGACAGAAACTCTGTCTGCAGTTCTACAGAAAGTATGTAACTAAAATTAAAGTATGTAACTAAAATTAAATCAATTAACCCGAACTATAATGTAATAAACATATCTGTCTAGCAGTTCCAGGAATTCCAAAGTCTGTCTGTCTGTATACCTCACATATCTTGAGAATGGGTCATCTTATCAGCTTCACGCTTGGATGAACAGACGACCAGCGCTCTGTCGCAGCAGCTCCTCAACTCACTCACATAAGTGGCATTGTCAATCATGACAACAGCATGTTCACGACAATGGGGGCATTCATGACAACGGAACAGATTCTCCCAGTTCTGTGTTCTGTGTACTGAGTTGAGCTCCACTGAACTTTCGATAAAAAGGTGAACAGCTCTTTGTGCAGCAGTGGGGGGGCAGCTGCAGGGTTCTGTGGTCCTGCAGCCGGTCTGAATTACTGCAGGTCGTTTTTACAGTTTCAGAAAGAAAGTTGCAACCAGCATCACCACAGGAAAAGAAAACAACCCATTCCAAACAGGCATTTTTTGAACAGGCACTGCCCTACTTAATATTATTCAATATTTCAATGAAGACTATTGGAAATTATTATTAACATTACAAAAGTTCAAACAATCCAGGCCTCATTAAAAAGTCACATGAACTTGATTACACGAGTTTCCACGATAGTAAAACTTCAAATGACATTAAAATCTACCAGCATTCATACAAACCTGCTGTAAAAGGCACAGCTGGGTGTGAAATAAACTGGTTTACCGTGATTTGATCCTGCTCAGCTTTCAAAGCTTGACTGACAGTTGTGTTTTGGGATCATCACACGCGAGCTTGGTGAGAGTTGCTGTTCTTACTGGCCCAGTAAATTGAGATAAAGTAGGAAATCCTATGGAGTTTGCTCAGTGATTGTATGTTTAGATAAAGCCTGATGTTGTAGAGAGTAAGACAGACACATAGGAGTAGAGAAGTGTATAGACGAACCTCAACGTTCTGCAGCTCTCGGCTGATTTGCAGCAGCTGCGCTTGGCGTCTCCTCTCCTCTCGCTTGCCCCCCTCTCCCGACTCTCCTCCCCTCTCGTCCAGCCCGTCTCCTTCCCTGCTCTCCTCACCGCCGGACGAACTCAGGCGTCGGACCCGCTGGCCCACATTGACTCCTAGAAGCTCCGGGCTCCGCGGGGATGGGGAGCGAGCACGAGGGGAGGGGCTTGGGCAGAGCGAGGATGGAGTGGGAAGGGCAAAGGTTTGACCGAGGGGTGGGGGGCTCGTCTAGCAGACAGACAGGAAAGAAATTATTCATTCATATCAACTGACATGTGCAATTTAAACAAAGTATATATGGTGTGACAGTACAGCACATATATTGAAATATTGAAATTGCATGGATAGAATTAAATAAATTTAACAACTAATAAAGGCTGGCCTGTATTTCACACTAAGCTAGATCGCAAAAGAACCAAAAAGAAAACCTCAGTCACTTACTGTAGTTTGAGTATTACAAATATAAAAGACATACGTAGTTACTTTACTTCAGCACAGATAATGACGAACTGGAAAATGTCTGATGATTAAATGTGTGATAGTTAAGGTGAAGGTGATTAAGATACCCCGGGGCTGGAAGGGCTGGTGGGGTTGTAGAGACCTCCACCCAGTAGCTGGCAGAAGGGGCTTCGATCTGGAACCGGCAGCACCGGTCGGGCGACGGGGCTGGTTCTAGCTCGGGAGGTGGTACTAGGGGGGCCTGACTGGGTGTGAAACTGATTACTGCTGCAAAGAGGAGAGGACAAAATGCACAAATATTAAACCTATATATATATAAAATGGCAGTAAGTTTTATATAAAATGTTACAATGTTATTGTCCTTTTAAAAGAGGCCATGTCTAAGCGATAGGACTGGGAATTAATCACATGGGCCATATGTAATCTGATTATGATAAACTAGCGTCAAAGCTTGGATTGCAGATAAAAGACTACACTTTTATGCAATCCTTAAAAAAAAATGTTATGACTGTAATGTAAACATCCAACAAAGCTTTCTTAATCCCTCTCTAGTGTATTAAAAATAAAGCCCAGTCCGACCATAAGAAGCAAACATATTTAAAGCATTTCCACAACTAAAGCTCTAAAAACAACGACTGACCTGTTCATGACTCCTAGGACGTTCAGGTTCAGGGCAGAGGCTGCCATCCCCACGGCCAGGCCAGGGGCTTAGAGTGTTGGGTACACATCTAACAATCTGCCCTAACGCGGCAGGGAGGTCTGGAGATCAGCTTTCAGTTTTTCCTCTGCATTCAGTCCGCAGCTGGAGCTCCACACGGCCAGAAAATCTGTGCCCACCACTGGAAAATGAAAAAGAGGCCAGGAAAGTTATACAATAATGTGCCTGTCGGAGTATTTAAAGACAGTGAGGCAAATTGACTGGAAAGTTGGTAGAGTGAGTTTCAAGACACTTGGAACAGACACTGGAAGTCCATCATGGAAAAGGAGATTATTCACTTTGTCCTGCTGTTATCCCAAAATAAAAGATATCATTGTTCATACCAGGAATAAAACTAAAGAAATGTCAAGTCAGCCAGCGAGATGGAGAGGGGGAGAGTGGTGGATAAGGTAATGGTGAGGTAATGCTTCACTAGAAATAGTTTCATGTCTCCTCTTTCAATGTTCCATAAAAGCAGAGATTTTTTTACAATGCTTATTTGAATGATACAGCTGTTTATAAGAGCCTTCTCAGCTGTAGTCATCTTCCTTCCTATCCAACCAGACTGTCTTTGAAACTCCTTGATAAACGTTTTTCTCTCGTTTCAACACATCTAACATGTCTTTATTGTAAAAGACCCAGCAAGACAGTGGTCGAGGTTCAGCTTGAACAAACTCTCATCGTCCTCTTTTAAGGTAATGTTCTTTCTGGGAGAAAGTGAATGAGGGAGGCAGATGCAAAAGAGCAAGAAAATGAGGCAAAGACGCTGTGAGACAAACACATAAAACCAGTTGCAGCAGAAGTAAACACAGAAGAAGAAGAAATGCTACAGAATCTCCTCAACCTTTGTACTTAGATTCAAGTTATTCTTTGTGCTTAAGGAGAGGTGCTTGTGCTTTTCTTCAAACATGTATGCAGAACATTGGTAGCTGCTTTATTAGCGTGGAACAATTTGCTTCTGGGTTTTCCGTGAAGCCGTAGCCATAGTGTTCTTGTCAGTCACATTCAGGAACCAAAACTCGTCATTTTGACCCCTGAATCAAAACGTTACTCCAACCTTACTGCAAATCAAAATGTCACATTCAGGCTCCAGTAATAATGCAACTGAATGCAGTTGATGATCCTCATTTTTGTGCGTTTAGTGATTAGGTTCATTTTCTATGTGTTCATGAGCAAGAGCAAGAGGTTGTAGAATTCTAAGTTCTGAAAATAGAATTCACTGTGCTATGGAAGCGGAGCTAACAGCTTGTGTGTGATACTCAGAGATCGACAGTGCTTAGAAACTCATATTCCAATAAAGAGTTTGCAGATTGCAAATTCATTCAAAGCATTAAGAGTCCAATTCTTTCCATTTCTTACACTCCACTGTTACTTTAACTCTCTTAATTCTTATATTATATGTATACTTTTTCAACTCTCTGTGTTACTCTTTTTCATTTATTTTTTAAAAGCTTCATTTTTGTATCGTCTTATGTTGATTTTACAATTTGTCGTGATGACATTTATATCTTTCTAAATTTTGAATTCCCTTGTTGTATAAAGTGTGCTGTACAAATAAACTTTACTTGCCTGAAAATATGTTTCATTTAACGTGTAACTTGAATAGCACTCATAACATCCTCGTTGGAGGTAAAAAGCATGAGCAAGATGCTAATTAGCTTTGTGCAGTTTTTATAATATGAACTTACAATGGACAGTCATCCTCTCATCATTCGGGAAAACACTGAGATTGTTCTTGTGTTTTCAGGCTACTGTTAAGTATTCCAGTAAACTGCTGTTGAAATGTGTTGCATCTGATTCAG
The DNA here is from genome assembly GCF_963576545.1 of Limanda limanda. Lineage (NCBI taxonomy): Eukaryota > Metazoa > Chordata > Actinopteri > Pleuronectiformes > Pleuronectidae > Limanda > Limanda limanda. Next base: position 13,377,032 of record NC_083653.1, read on the forward strand.
TTCATTCACTATCAAACATAGTAGAGATGTCACGTATTTATTTACCACAATGTGATCACTTCTGTTTTGCAAGGCGAAACTAAACTGGAGCAAGAGGTTTTGAAGTGGTTTTCCAGCTCAGACCTCCAGTTTGTTCAAACATACCAGTGGCCTTGTCATGTGCTGAGCTTCCAGCAAAAGGTCCTGGGACGTGTTCCGATTGCACTTAAGACATTGGGCCAAGAACTACGGGGGTAAACATGGGATTTCCTTGTTGGGGGAGTGACGCAGAGAGACAGAGGCAGGAAACCGTCGTGGCTCAAAAGTGCTGCTTCTTTCACACTGCATAATCACTTCTCCACGCTCATAAGATGTAAACAACCAAAAAGATTCAAAGAAAGAAAAACAAGCAAAGGCCACAAGTGGATGATGGTGGTCTGAGAGAGAGAGAGAGAGAGAGAGAGAGAGAGAGAGAGAGAGAAGGAGAGGGAAAAACAGGGACAAAAAGAGAGAGAGGGAGCGCAGGAGAGGACTGAGAGAGCTGGGTGAAGGAATAAAGAGCGAGAGAGAGGAAAGAGAGGTGTATTCAGGCTATTTTGGTTCAGTTGTCTATTCTGAGTCTTTCATGCAGAAGTGGTGGATTTACTTTCTGTGTAATGGCTCAGTTGTTGCAGTAGAACAGCCCCAGCCACCAGAAACTGTTTAACTACATCACAAAGACCTTTTTTTCTCTCTCTGTTCACTGAAGAACTATTTTCCCACAGAGAAATCTCCAAAGTTTCACAGAATATAACATATAAAAAAGGGTTTAAACTGAGATGTTCCTCAACACTATAGGCTAAGCTTTAAAGTCAATCTTACAATTTAGGGTTCCTCATTAGGGCTTAGAACAATAGGGCCAAATACAACAGAGAATATTAATTTCACTGCTGCAGCTTTGAAACGGGTGCAGTATATTTCTTGGACATAGAGTAAAAGAGACAGGCGTTAGAAAAGCTGCAAACAAATGTATATGTCCACCTCCCTTTTAAATAATAGCATTTTCGATTAAGATAACTTGATGACATCCCAACATTATTATTCAGACATTACATCGTATTAACCCCAAACAACAACAGCCATGAGGCAGGGAAACGAAGCATCACTCTATCCATGACTGTGCTGATGTGTCATAATCACAAACCAAAAAGAAAATACTCTCCTCAGCAGAACAAAAGTGGCAACTGCGATAAAAACGGAACAAAATATAAATAATCACTGGAATAACTGCAGATATTCTAACTAGCTCAAAGTGTTGTGTGTTTCAGTGCAGCCCAATGTCAGATTGAGTGGGACTGTGTGATTATTCAAACTGTCCACTTGCCTACACAAGTGGGCAACAAACCTACGTACAGTACACGGAATAAAAAAACAACTCACATGACTAGAACGTTTGGAAGAAGTTGAAGATTGTTACTTGAAATCTACAGAGATTTGATTAATATTACATGATGTGAATTTCTCTCTCTGGGAGTATTACATTACATCAAGTCATTTTTTTTATGTGATTATTACATCATTGTTAGCATAGTTTATTATAAATAAAGCTCAACAGATCTGTCTGGTAATAAAACCATATCACAAGAAGCTCTGGAAACTTGACTATAATCACATTATAAAAAATTTACAGCCACTACAACAGAGGATTTCCATGTCGCTCATTCTAATTAGATGGCCTAAATGAAAATAAAGGTTAAAGCTCAGGGGTTACAAAAATGGAGAAAGCGGCACACACAAAAAGGATTATAGAGCTGCAGCAACATGGTCAATCAATTAATTTTTCGCTTATTGACAGAAAAGTAATCTGTAACTGTTATGATTATTATTTCCAAGTAATTTTTTTTAAGTTAATAATAGAAAAAAAATGGAATGTTCCTTCTTCTCCAGTATGATGATGTGCTTTTTTTCCTCTAATGTGAACTACAAGTGAATGTTTGAGACAATTGGATGGACAAAACAAGCAGACATCTCATGACATCTGTAAAGAATGTGAAGGACATTTTATAGATTGACACAAATAAATTATGAGTAATGGAGAATAGGGCTGGGTGGTAAACAATGTAAACAATTATTGTGATGAAGTCTTTTACATTTATACATATATGTGATGATATTTTTTTATAAACTTTATTTTAATCTCAATAACATTAGTGGCTGTACGCCTGGCTCTAATCAAGAAAAACAACCAGCAGATTGTTTCTTAATGCAAATTATTATTCCTTGGGGCCTTCAAAACAATGTAATCTAATTACCTAGTCCTAACGATGCAAATGTGTCCCTGCAGCTGCTCCTGTTTTGGCTGTGCGTGGCTGCAAGTTGGAAAAAAAAATAAACAATTTGTTGAGTCTATTAAAGTCATGGTGTCTCCTCCTGTTTTCTGTCTTTTAGGAGCAAACTGCCAAAAAACCTTGGCTCGGCTGAGGGGAGAATTTGCAGAAAATCAGGAAAAACCTGAGCTTTCAGTTATTTGAAAGTAAATATTGGAGTTCAGTCCCCCCCCGCCTCCCAGCTGAAAGCTCACCGAGATAAGATGAGGTGTTGGAAATGATAAACTCCTCTGATGGCTCAGGTTTCCACACATAGTACAAGACAAAGAGCAGGTCTATCAAACACCTCCTGCTGCTGCTGCCTCTGCATGTGCACCACAGGCGCGTACTGGGAAAGTTTCATACACTTCACTGAACTTTATCCAGAAAGACAAGGACCTGGAGGAGCTGGTGTTTCTTACCTGAGCCTCGTCCCCCTGCAGAGCTTCTTCTCCTTCTTCTCCTTCTCTTTACTGGTGTGAGTGATGTTGGAGGCAGGAACCAAAATAACCCGCGGGGCCACTCTTCTCTTTCGGTCTAGTTCACCAGCAGCATCTCACTCTCTCCTTCTCACTCGGCCCTTTTCTCCCATTATAAACAGAAGGATAAACTGGTTTCGACGCTGCTGTAGGGTTCTTCTGACTTCTTCTTCTTCTTCTCCTCCTCCACAGAAGATTTCAAAATGTCTCTCTCTCTCTCTCTCCAGCAACTCGTCTCTTCTCTTCTCTCTCTCTCTCTCTCTCTCTGGGGTGAACTTCGGAGGGGGTCGGAGCCGAGCCGAGCCGAGAGGTCCTGTCCCACTCGGGTCCCACTTTGTTCTCTGGAGAAATAAAGTTGTTGTTTTTTGTTTTCTTTACCGGAGTTTTCTGTTGACACGAGCCGCTCGACCTCCTCTCAGCTCGTAGTAAAGAGTTGGTCTGCGCGTGAAGCCGGAAGCGACAGGACAGTCTCTCTCTCTCTCTCTCTCTCTCTCTCTCTCTCTCTCTCTCTCTCTCTCTCTCTTTCTCTTTCTCTCTCTCTCTCTCTCTCTCTCTCTCTCTCTCTTGCTCACACACGCACGTGCGGGGAAGCCCTCACACATAAGCACAAACAGGACTAACGATGTCAGAATAAATTGTGAAATGATTTAGTACATTACTGTCCATTAACTCATCTGCAATAGCCTTCATATAAATATATATTCGATTATGCAATCGGTCTGTTTGCGTGTTCTGTTTATTCTATTACTCAAATCAGTAGAATTTGAATGTGTTTGTGAGATAAGTTGAGATAAGTTGGGATAAGATGAGATAAGATAAGTTGAGATAAGATGAAATATGTTCCAATGCCCTGATGTCCCTATACCTGCGACTTTGACACTTTACAAATAAACAATAACTGTACATTTGCACAAACCCTCCCTCCAAAGTATATTTTTTATTTGCCTATAGTTTTTTATATATTATTTTTCTTTCTATTTTAGTTTCCTATCTTTTTTAAAATATTTTCTATGTTTAAATTGCACAAACTCACCACAGCAAATTCCAAGTATGTGTAAACCCACTTGGCAATAAACCAGATTCTGCTTCTGATAATATGAGATGAGATGAGATTATTATGCAGAAGGAACACTTCAGCTCCTCTTTGGAACAGGGGTATTTTTTCAACAGAAATGCAATTTGTTGGAAACTCAAGAGGGAGCTTCAATAATATCTTGAAACAGATTTATTACATATTATGCAATAGCTTTAATACAGCTGAATGGGAGTGACTGCAATTCAGTTTGGGGGGTGGAGATGTTGACTACAGGCTTAGATTAATGAAGAAGGAGCAGTTTGAGCAACTGGATGAATAATATTCATACTGAGATGGTAAATGCTCTGAGTGTGGACATCACAGCAAAGGATCAGCTGGTTACCATGGATACTGGAGCATAAGATTCTCAGTGTTTCCACTTGAGACAGGAAACACTCATGTCAAGTTTGTCTGTTATGTGTGGGGGCAGAGTCTGGACGTCAGGTGGCTGCTGGGAAAAATCTGGCCTCGACCTCTGAGATGATTTGGAATAAAAACCGACGGAAACTGCGAAATATCTTCCAAGTGAAATAAACAGACAGGGACAGTGTCATCAGTAATTATATCCACATGTTGAGGAATTTGTGTTGCATCTGCCGACATCTGCCAAAGCAGTCATAGTGAAACTGATAATAGAATAAATAAAGTTAGAACAAAATACATTTTAAAGATTGGAATACATTTCAATTGTTTATTTTAAAGGTCCCATGTGTAAGATTCAAGTAACAGAAATGGAAATAATATCAACGATCATTTTTTTCATTGACATATAAACTAAGAATTTTTGTATAATTCCGTTATCTTAGAAAGAGTCTATGTCGGTTTGACTTATTACATTCATAGTAATAAAGTAAGGATAATTTTGCCACAGCTATGAAGTACTGTAATGTTGGGATAGTTTTGAATCAGCTGTATCTCAAATGTACACAAGCTTTTTAAAGATTTTATTTTGTAACGGAGACATTTCATGAAATGTTCTGAGGATGTCTTAAACTACTTTCATCATCAGCTACTGTACTAAACTGGGGGTGAGCTATGATTTTTCCTCTCTGCTCTGCTGGTATGAAAAACACAAAATTCCTCACATTTTTTTCCAGGAAGGCTCCAACATGATTGGGGGACTTTGTGTCGAGTGTGAAAGAATGTAAAGAAGATCCCAGCCAGAGAGGAATGGGGCTCTTCTCACAAATAAACTTGTTTAAAACAGATTTTTTGGGGAAATGAAGCTAATCTCCCTCTTCTTCATCACATATATCACAATGTTTTCAAGATTATTCAATTTTTATAAACACATGGACAAACTGAAGTGAAGCTGAAGTTCACTTTTCCCTCGTCTGTCATAGATTCAAATGTGACTCTGGTGATGAAAAGAGCGGATGCTGCCCTCTAGTGGTAACCGAGTATTAAGCATCAAATATTGGCCACTACTGTTCTGGGGGTCAGGAAAGATGATTTCTCGACTTGTAAAAGAAAAAAAACTGTTAAAATAATAAATGAAAAAAATTAAACAATTATAAATAATACTATGTGCCTAAACACACTATATGACGTGTGTAGTAACATTTATAAATTATATATAATATGAAAATATTATACAAAAACAATTCTTCAAAGAAATATTTTTGAATTGAATTGTTTTGCAGTGCATTATGGGTTTTTCTAACCTATAAGATTCTGACAGTGGATATTTGTAACACATGTTATACTTGAGTTTCTCATTTTCATTTGGGCTCTTCAATGGAACGACGGCTATATGTCAGAAAGCGTTGAAGTCTGGTGATTTTTGCTTTTTTTATGGTTCAGATTTAATGTTTCCTGAGGATAATTTATGCAAGAGACAAGGACATCTTCCCCAATTATTCTGCATGAGATCATGTAAAACTTTCTTAATTCAAGACACACATAAACACACAAATAAACACACACACACACGCCTCAAACCCTAAGTTAAATGGACACTCATGCACATGCATCCTCTTATTAGTGATAAGGTAATGATGCCACCCATGACAATCATCAACCTGTTTCTATTGATCTGTCCATCAGGTTGTTTCTGTGTGAGAGGTTCCGCCTCCTCCTCTCTCTTCCACCGTTCCTCACCTGACACCTGATGCTGCAGTTTAGAGTTACAACAACACAAAAAGATGCCCTGGGCAGAGAGGGAGCTGCTGGCTGACATTTTATAAAACAAGAATGTGAGCTATGGGAGATGAGTATTTGTCTAATGTCTTTGTATTTGTTTGACACATGAAGAGGGACATGCAGGAGAATAATCTGTCCTGTGAGGAAGCTTGTTCCACATTATCCACTGGTCCTCGGGTAAGATCTAGCTTGATATGTATGATGTGCATTATATTGTTGTTAGTGCAAAAGCTTGTGCATGCCTTCTGACTGGGTGTGCACATTTATATTTATGTTTATACAGCCTGAATGCTGAGGGCAACTGTTCAGATATATTTCTAAATATATGTTTGAATAGTGGCACAAACAATGGGTTTGTGCATACGATTGTTTAAAATACAACTTAATCTTAAGGGGTTTATTGGCATAAGAAATAGCATTCTAGTATTTGTAACCTCTTCCATTGCTGACCACAGATAACAGGTACCCGTTGCTTAGGCCATAATTTACTGCATTAACACCAGGATACTGGTTTTCAGGGTCAAGTGGTTACTGAGTTCTGCTTACTGTACAGAGCTCGAACAGAGCTCAGAGTTTCTGCAGGACGATAGTTGTTCTGGACAATGTTTGGCCTGCCAGATGGCTGTGTCAGGGTAATTCCCCTCAGGAGGACTCCCTGCTAATCCTCCGCAGGATCTGTACTGGCTTGATCTCATGCCTGCATGGAGGAGACCGGACAGCTAGCCCTCTGTAGCTCCCCGGCCGTACAGGACACTTGTTTCTGAGAGCCAGGCCTGTTGGTGTTAACCTGGTAGCCAGGTTGGTCAGCTCCACATTTTGGGCCTGCAGGCAGTCAGGGTTATCTTATATATTTTGGCTTAGTGTTACACAGTATAGTACACTACAGAGCAGGAGTCACAGAGGTGGAGAGACATAGCAGAGAAGAGAGAGCGAGGACGGGGAGAGAGATAGAGCAGATCAGCCTGATTAGGTGTAGAGTCAAGACGTGTGTTAACCTCAGTGTGTTTCCACAATATGGGACCTTTTATAATCAGGTACATTTTTCTGTCTTCTTCTATTTGTTATTAGAGATCTAGAAAAGTGTGAAGCTGTAACTGTATGTTTGTGTTGTAGCATTCAAACTGTCAAAGAGATAATCGCTTTACTCTACAGTTAGTTACATGCAAGTGCAAGAGCAGATCTGACCGTTTGTAAATGGTGAACAGATTGTCCTCCGAGGATGTTTACCTCGGTCCAAACGGAGGCTGGTAAAGGTCAATCTGTTCTGGCTACATCCTCTTCAGAGAGTTGCAATTCAATTTAAGGACTGACGAGGCCAAAAGGTGGGAGGGAGGTGACTTTAATTCTCTTAGCTCTGTTTCATTTGTGTGATTAAACCCTTTGTGTGGGTCATTCTGCGAACCTGTAGATAGAATAGATGGCATTAGATTAATACAAGCCTCTGTCACGCCATGGAGGGCGTTCAGCTGTGTGCCGCTGTGTTGTTTGTGCTGCTCTGGATGCCCAGGAGTGCAGGAGTCAGGGGTGAACAGGAATTAACTGTGTCACTTTCACTGATGAGCAAATTGGATGAACACAGTCAACGAATAAAATCCATTGGATTTTATTCTCCCACTGTCATTCTCATCACAACGTCGGGATCATGACAGTAGTACAAAGAGGAATTCTGTATGTAATGTCGTTGCATGGCACATTGTTATAATCCCTCATTTCTTAACCTTGATTTTCATCGGATTCGCCGCTGTACGATAAAATGAATATGGTGATGTGATGTGGAAAAAAAACAAGGGTTCAAAATAATGTCTGATTTCCTGTGCTTGTGCCTCTATGTGATTGTGTGTGGATGCTCCGCTGGGCCACTGTGACCTGCTTCTCTACTGGACCCTCTGCTTGTGGTGAGTTCACTCAAACACACTTCATGGCTGCTTGATTTGTGGCTGTGGATCCAGATCAGGGTCCAAAACATGATAACTGATTCGTTACCATCGTAAATATATTCCCTTCTGTGGTCTGTTTACATCACAAAAGGTTTTAATATCAATATTTCACTTGTTTAAAGTTCTCCTGCAAACTACAGTTGTTTTATACAATGACAACACAGGCGTTGTTAGTTTATGGTTGTTTACTCCTCTTTCGTAGATGTACAATCTCCACGCTGCCTTACACTATAAGCCAATTAGTTGAGCTTCTCTAATCTGGGTGTGGGTGTGTACACAAAGATGGGAGTGTGTCTGTTTTTGTGTGCGCACAGTTGCCGTATCTTATGTAAATCAATGACCAGAGTGTTCTTTGTGTGTGTTTTGTGTGTGTGTGGAAGAGGGTAATTAACATAATCAAATAATCACTTGATGAGTCCAGTATCATTAAGAATTCTTAACATTGATGTTAAGCATCAGCTGTAATTTTCTGTACATTCTTATGTCTATTGGTCACTTACATATAAACACTTTGACTAAATATACAATCCATAATACATTGTCATGATATGTGGCAGGACTCTCTTATAGATGCACTTAAATTAAAATCAGTCATGACAAGCTTTTAAAAGCTGTCAATCTCATCAGTGGTGAGAAAAAAGGAAAGGAAAAAAATTGAAATGAAAAATGATTTAATACTGTGACTTACAGAGCAGTTACTGAATTTAGCTTCATTAGATGAAACCTTTAATATGAACATGACTGTACGGCAGTGTATCTCAAACACTGTGGTCACGGTTAAAATACTTATATTATTTCAATAAGAGCCAACACTGTAGAGTAATCACCAGTTTGTCCAAACTTGCATGTTTGAAATGACTGGGCTGAGAAAACATGATTACTAAAGTTTGCAAAATGGAAAACAAAAGCCAAAAGAAAGAAACAAAAAACAGGTGTGATGCATCTTTGGGTGATTCAAGCATGAAGACACAAATGACAACCTGTTACCATTTCTCAGCAAAACTTTCTCAGCAAAACTCAGATGAACTTCAGTGTCTTTTGATTGTGCAAACCAAGTTTGAAGTTAAAATGACAAAACATCTTCATCAATTTGTAAAGTTATGAAGTCTGCTTCTCATCAGTGGTGATTGAACTTCGCAAAGCATTGAACTACAGCATGGTTCATCACTTTTCATGGTCCCCAAGAAAAAATGTCTAATGTCGTTTTCACAATTTTGCATGTGTTCTGACTTTTTGCATCGCATTTCCATATTTGCATGTGCTGAGACTTTTTGAAACGCACGTGTCCTCAAATTGATGAAGCTGTTTCCTTAACTTGCACGTGTGTCTTCTATTCGCACGTGTTTTGTTAATTTGCAGTGCGTTGAGCCCTCTCGGCCATCGTCAAGAATACCTGCAAATAGCAAAAACCAAGCAAAACTTATATTACCATTAACATCGCCAACTTCCCGTTCAAATTAGTGAGTTGCCGAATTTATTCAGGCCCTCAAAAGGCGCTTAATTTTGCAACAGAAGAAGAGGAAACACAACCTGAGCAAATACAAAAAAACCATCAACACACTGCAGTGGCTCAGTTCGATCTGTAGAGGGCGCTGCCTCGCCGCACCCCTGCTTCCACATCCGCGTCGAACGTCCCTCCAACGCCAGTGGACAGCGCGGGCGACCAATCACAGCGCACCATGTTAATACAGTAATCCCTCAGAGCCAATGAGAGGCGGCGAAAAGATGTTTCTCACTGTAGGGGGTGGGCGTTGGGGGATGATGGACACGTCTGCTCTCGGCGGTGCTCAGATTGAGGACTGGAGCTTTTTTTCTGGAGACTGACTGAGGGAGTGTGTGTTTTTCTGGAGGAGAACCGAGAGAGAGGCGCCACGTTTTTTCTGGAAAAGTTCCCCCCACACTCATCTTCGGACATCGCTGCAGGTAACACACGCTTCCTTCTAAAACCATTTATCATTATCACGTGATTGACGCATCGGCCGCTGCTCCGACGTGTTTTTGGCGTGAAGATTTTTTTTTTTGAATTTTTCAAATCACAGGTAGGAAGGTGCTCGAACCTGCGCCAAGAACCCCCCCCGACCCGGGGCGGGTTTGTGTAGCGGCCACAGGAACACAATGGTTCCGCGTGGAACCCGTTACTCCCCCAGGTTGTGGTCGTGCCTTCATGGCGCCTCTCTTCTCCCACGTTATCCCGGTTATCATCACCTCAGCCCGGGGCTCGCTTTCATGTGGTTAGCATCACGACACACTGGCTAGCTCCTTCCTGAGAGAAGCTAGTTTTCAACGGTGTTCTTGTATTTAAACAACGCGGTGTTGCGTTACGCTGCGTTTCCTGGTGTAGGTGAATTCCACCGGTTGTTTTCCTTCACCACGCCAACGCGGTACTTCCGTTTCATTCATTTAGCTTCACTTCAGTAAACAAACAGTGGTTTTGTTTTCTAGTTTGTTTTGGGGCTTTCTACGTTTGATTTGACGTCTTTTCACGTGTTGCAGAGCGTCGTGCAGCTGCAGCCGAACCAGGACACGTTGTTTTCACTACGTGTAGACGAGTGGTGCTCGTTTTCTCATGGTTTAGTGTGGTTGGAGGAGTGTTTACATAGATGGCCGGGAAAGGCAGTCCTGTTTGATTAGAGTCTCAGAAGGGTTTTGTTTCACAAGGCGATGTGCTGGTTTAAAACAACATGGCCCGAGGGCAAACGAGAGCTCCCATTAGAATGAAGGGAAAATAGCATGTGTTAGGTGTCAGTTTCATAATCAACATATGTCTAAAAGAATGATGATGTTTCTCGTACTAAGAGAATTCAGAAATGCTGTGATGAACTTGCTTTGGAGGCTGACCACCCTCCAGAAAAGTTGTTTTCTATTTATAAAAACACAAACCAGAAATAAGGGAGAAGCAACTTCTTCTTTTCTCTCAGGTTTGTGATCAGAAACGTTTTGGCCTATTCAAACTTTTTTAGTCACTTGCAAATAAATGTGCTTTTTACCACATCACAGATTTTGAGTGTGAAGCAACTTCTTGTTCAGGTTGTAATCAGAAACCTTGTAATGCTTTTTAAACTTTTTAAGCCACTTAAATGGACATGCATGTAAAGGATGATGTTTACCATACAATGCATGGTTTATCTGCAGTAAATATTGTTTCAGCTTTGAGGGGTCCTCCCTTGTCCGCATTCCAGTTTCTGTGAACACATCATACTATTTGTCTACTGACATACAGTACATCGAATACTCAACATATGTGTGTTTCCCACACACACACACATACATAGAAGTCATATATTGACAGAAGCCAAGGCCTCAAGTGCTTCAAAGACAGTTGGACCAACTAACTATCGGCAAACTGGTTTGAGCCGAGGTTGTGCTGATGTGTGTAAAAACCTATTGATTGCATTAACTAATTTACCTCTAATGCATTGAATCAATACACTGCATGGTGCCTCTGTCAGTCTTTATTCAGTCTGATACTTTGGTAACAGTTTCTCCTTTTGAACTTTAATAATAACTATCCCTACAGGTGTTCGATGTGTGCCATAGCATTACTGAGGCTGACACAGGCAGACTAATATTAGGGATCCCTAGCCATGCACTTATATCTTCCTCTAATTATATGGCTGTGTGGCTAAGTACTCAGCACCTTAATCAGTGCAGCTCAGCCTGTTGGTGCCTGTTGGCCGCCTTGTCTTCCCTTGAGGGAAGGGAGGTAGGTTAGATAGATTTAAAGGACACGAGTAGGGGCGATGGTGGAGCACAGTTTGAGAGACTTTGAGATAATACGTCTGCTTGTGGTTTATTGGATATGAAGTATGGGACGATTAACCCTCTGCATCAGGCTTATCCCATGGGTGATGCTATGACCCTAAAAGAGCCGAGTTTGGAGCCTTGTGGAACTGAGCGAATTATATAAGAGAGCCATCATCCATCCGGCCGCCCAGCCAACGAGCTACATTGACGCCAGTTTTTCTTGTCTTATCGTTTTTCGTTTGTGAGGATTATTGACTTGGGCATGTGTCAAACATGGCCACACTTCTACTATTTCTGTGGGAGTATTTACTCAAGTATGTTGACATTACACAAGTTTTATCACTGTTCAGTTTGACCCCACAGAGGAAAGTACAGAGTGAGAAATTGTTGAAACATGGAGCCTAAATCCTAATACCTGTACAATATAATGCAGTAAATGCAACAACAGCACAGATCGTGGAACAGCAAGTTACCACTGGGTTTATTTAATGCTTTTTCTTGCACAGTCTCATTAGCAACTGAAAATGATTGGCCTCACATGGGCTTTTGTATTTTATTTCATATTGTGTTACAGGTTCAGGTTAGTACAGCAGAAGCATATGTGGGTGCAAGTCAAGAAAGAAAATCCACTTCCATACAGGTTACACCTATCTTTGTGTATAGTCATGTAGTATAAATGGTAAGGAGAAGCTTGCAGTATTGTATCACTCTGGTGTATTTTTCCTGTCAGGCTTGTCTCTATCTCTCCCTGTGTGTATAGTTAGTCTATGGTCTTCAGTGCCATGTTTATTCTCAGACTCCGGGGATGAGTAGAACAGTGGCAGCTCTGTGGAACCCGCTAATGAGAAGCCTTAATTGCTTGTTCTGGTGGGAGAATCCGCTCATTAATCGTAGCTGGAATTAACCCTGGGTTCGCTAGAATCAGAGTACAATCAAGTTTTTTTACCTCAATGTTGCCATCGTCGTATCGGTTCACGTTAGGATCTGTGAATCTTTTGTATTTTTTAATGGTTTGGTGGTTTGGATCTTCCCATTCTAAATGTTTGTCTTACACTTTGGTGTCAGAGCACTGCAAGTTAAAATGAAAAGAAGGTAGCTTGAATTCGTTTTTTCAACAAATTAAATTTTTCGTTTAATATTTTATCACGTAGCAGTTTGGTATGTGTTGCCACATCTGTATCAAACCACTACAAACGCAGGTATGGCAAAAATAGGGAATTGCGAAAGTAGAGATAAAGTGATCAAAGGAGAAAGAGAGAGGAAGGCAGAAACAAATGGACAGGAAGCCAGCCCGAGTGAAACAGAGAGTGAGTGAGAGCGACAGAGAGGGTGAGAGATATTGCTTAATCATTCGGAAAGGCTATGGGAACATCCCTATGTGTGTGTGTGTATGTGAGTGTGTGTATTTTCATCCTGACCCTGTGAGTTCAACAGGAGCAAAAAGTGTCACATCAGCTCAGGGTCACGGACATAGTCCTACTGTCCCACATCAGTGTGAATAACCGGCGGGGACTGTGTTTGTAGAAAAGTGGTGTGTACGGGATTAAAAATCAATCCTACAAGGCACAAAGCCACAAATGCCGTTCTTCACATTTTCTCCGCTTGGTCCCGGTCTGTAAAAGTGGTCTCATATAACCACAGAGCTCACTTCAAGGCTTTAATATCGCCCCCATTGTTGTAAGATTGGGACGGTCACAATAATTACCAAAGTGGACATATTCTACAGTGTAGCGATCAGCCGTGACCGCTGGGTATTAGCCTGTTGCTTTGTGGGCAGCTTGGCCAACAGGATTCAGATTCACACAGGGAAGATCAGAGAGGCGTGGATGAATAGAAACTGCAATGCAATGCTCAGCTTATTGCTGGTACAGAGACGGGGGGGGGGAATGAGGGGTAGAAAAATGAAGGGAGGATAGAGATGTTGAGGATGTGTGTGATGGAGGAGCTCGGCTGAATGGCTCAAAAAAATGTGTACAAAAAAGATTTAGTAATAAATAGTTATTGTTGTAGTTGTTTTTAAGAATAAAATGTGATCTTAATTGTATTGAAGCAACAAGCTTAACAAAGTCAATTAGCTTCGAGTTTGACTGTATGTTTTGAATTGTGTGTAGTCGAGTGTCAATGCTCCATTTGAGGAGACAAGAAGAAAAGGCTAACATTTTACACCAAAAGGAGGCAAACTGCCTTCCCCAGCAAGTGTCCTGCTCTGAAAGAAGCGAGAGAATAAAAACAGAGGGGGGGAGTGTGGCCCTGTGGCTTTGGCAGGGGGCCGAACATAGTTAAAAACAGATTAATCAGCATAGGGTCACATTCTCACAGAGAGAGGCTGAGCAGAACACAGCCAAGCCTTCATCTTTTAGAGGCTGCATCTTTAGGAAATGTTGGCACAGAGGTTTGATCAGCAAATAAAGTGCTTTAGATCGGTTTGACCTAGAATATAAGTAAAAAAAGCAATCAGGAAACTGTTGTATATTGTGGAAGTTCTTTTGAAAGCAAATAAAGTGATTATTATGTTTTTCAATGTATTTATTGTCACACATTCTTTAATTGCATGATTGATCGATTCATCCATCCGGTCATTCATTTATTTAGCCAATCATCCAATTCATTCATCATGTGTGGACTATTTGTTAATTAGTGAATTCATTCAGGCTGTCAAGATAAAGTTCTAAAAGGCTCATGTGTGAATGAGAAGAGAGGATTCACAGGGGAAGGGGAGGAAAAGGAAGTAAGAGGAGTGTCTGGGGCAAGAAGGTTGAGAGGGAGAGTGGACTTGCTGGCTTGCTCTCATTAATCGCTTTTCACGGGCTTCGAAGTTAGTTAGACATTTTGGAAAGAGCGTAAAGAACCCAGTAAACCTTGTGAGGTTGTGATTCAGACAGACAAAACAGCATCGATAGATGTTTTTTCCCACAGCTCAAAAATATGCAGCACAAGGGCGGTGAGATGGAGCGCCAAAATACAAACAATTTAATTAAAAAACTGAATTATAAATATAAACAAATAATAAAAAATCAATTAATAGATCACCACTCGTTTGAGAAAGCGATTTATTTGACTCCTTTTCTTTTTTTATTTTAATTGGCTTGTATACATTTTCAATACTTTTATTTATCAATATTAGTAATTTTGGAAATCAATTTCCTAGGTCAAAATTGCCTCATTTTCTGACCAGAATTCTAGTTTTCTTTGCTGTATTTTCTTGATTTGATAATGACCTGGGCGTAGACATGCATGTCCACACTAAGGATGTGGTAACAGTGTCTGTGTGTTCAATGTTAATGGGACAACTTAGGGGACTGAGTGGCTGGCTTGCTTAACAGAAAACGCCAGCAGCTAAACACAGAGGACACATTAGTGTTTACACTGCTCAAACAATGTGGTCATATGCAGCTCAGACATCACGCAGACCACTGATGTCAAATTTGTGCACAACAGGTATTGTGTAATTCCTCAAAAGCAAAGTATCACAAAGGAAAATAGCAAACCCGAATATAGCTGCACCATTTCACCGTGTATTTTAGGTAAGCTAATACTAACAAATTTAGCATAGCAAAGCTAGCTTTTATTGGGACTGAAACAGGTGCTGTGTCTGAAATCACTCCCTCATTTACTCATCCACTACCCCCAACATGAAAGATATTGAGTAGTTCGATATAGAGGGATCAGGGATGCAAATTGAGATTTTGGTCACTGACTAATCATATTTCTTATTGTGTACCCGGTGTCGGTGTTGTGTAGTCCAGAAAATTCATTTTTACCTTTTTTGATGGTAGTTAACAGGCTGTGGACACAGTTCTAGGAATCAATAAATTAATACTTTCAGAATTCAGACATTCAGATACAATTCCTGACACTGAGCAATAAGTTGTATTATTTTCGTGTAAATGTGAATAAAGTGCGTACAACGGCAGATATTTCCAAGAGTTTTAAGCTTTACCTCCCCGCAGCATGGAGGGAAAGCTTAAGGAGCACTCCCTCTCCTTTCTCAAAGACTGAAAAAAGAAACCTTTTAGAGGAGAACATATTAAGTTACAGAAGTAAGTCAAACAAAGGCCAGCGAGTAGAAGACGCCAGACTTCATCTCTCTGCTTTCTGACATACAACCCACGTGTGAGAAACACTTAAGTTTTCCTTTTGATCAATGAGAACATGGTAGTTGATATGCTCTTAACGCTGTCGTTTCCTGTTTTTATATTGACAGGCACAAATGGTGTTTGGGACTAAAATAAGAGATGGAGATAACGATGAAGAGATGGTAGATTAACTAAGAGAAAAAGGAGAAGTGGCCTCATCTCCACACTTCCTGTTTCCTGGTTTGAGGTCAGGGGTGACTGGTCTGGGATTAACTGATACAAGGGGCCCAAATAATTTGTCTGGCCGTGTCATTGACCACTGCCGGAGAAGAGCTGGTTGCCACTCTGATATTTTTCACACAGAGGAAACTGAAAACAGAGCGATGTTGTAGAGAATGAGGACATCTCATGGTGTTCTCAAGTGGGACTGCCTAATTTTAGAGTTAGAGGTTAAGGTCCGTAGTTGGAAAATGAATGGCTGGCGGCTGTGAGTTGGTAATGTGCTTTGCTGTGTCATGATTGCATCACAAAGAATGAGTGCTACCGATCAGCTCTAATCAGAGCTGCTGATGTGTTGATGTCGCGTTGGCTCACCCCTTTGCAATCGCATATGAGAAGAGAAGGCGAGAAGTCTCTTTGAATGACCTGTGATCTCACACCGGTGTACAATCTCCTCACATGATGCAACATAGTCTTTGCTTTGTACCTCCGCCAATAACAACTCAATAACTCACATGATGCAGAGTGACAGAAACCCAGCGGTGCAAATATTGAGTGAGAGAAAAGTGGAGAGATGTTTGTTTTAAAGACAGATGAACATGAATTAAAAGTCCAAAATGAATCCAGAAGAAATGTTTGATCTCAAATCAAAGCAAGAAAGTCGTTTGTTCTCTTTTCCCTGAATCATGTTGCCCCAGAATGACTTTGGCAGTGACTCTCACGATTGAGAAATACCGTGCAATAGCAAATCGCTAACAGATTGCAAAGCTTCCAGTCTGTTCTTATCAATACTTGATGATCCACACGTCCTCTTTCATCTCCGTGCCAGACGATGAGATGCTTTTCACTCCGTCCGCATCGAGTTGCCACACAAGGCAGCTGTAATAATGAGCCCTAATGCCCATGAAGTCATTTGTTTTGCCAAAGCACCTGTTGCTTGCTACCACCCTCTATGGGATGTATGTTGCCATAGTAACACCACTCCCACTGCTACCAGAGAGAGCTGTGAAGTTTCACCGCAGTTTTCGCTGTCTTACTTTGCCTTTCATTCTATTCCTCCTGCTAGTGCCTGCTTTCTTTCCCCTCCTCATCTGCCTTTTTTAAAATCTCCCTTCTCCTTGCGTTCACTCGTGTGACCCACCCATACTTTCACTTTTTGTCTCTCACTCACTCACACTTTCACACAGACAGGGAGCATGCGCCTGACTGCTTTAATCGCTGAATAGGGGAGTTGAGCGGACGACAATGGTGGTTATGAGCTGACCCATTATTCTCACACACACACACACACACACAGGGATAAAGAGTGAGAGCATGAACTATATTCAAATTTAATTTAGTTTTCATGAATAATATTATTTTTTGGCATCAACAGTTTGAAGTACTTAGGACAGTTTATTTTTCTCTGTTTGTTGATAAGGAAAATTATCATAACCCGGATCTGTGTATTAAACATGCCAATAAAACAAACTGAAATTAAGATGGTAAAAGCAAATATGTGCTTTTATCTGTTGAATGTCATTGTAAATTGTGGTGTTTCCCATTATTATCTAAGCTGTGGTGGCCTGCCATATTCTAATTTGTCTCACCACAGTTTCAAAATGTCCCAATTTTAGGGGTCTGGGGCTGGGAGAAGTTGGGCTGAAGGGCATCCGCTCAAATGGATGGTCCTTGTGTTGTTTAAGAGTAAGAGTTTTACTGCTGACAATGGCACTTTGGAGCTGACAGTAATAACACAGTTACAGCAGTAATGATATAGTGGTGGTCACTAGAGCCTCACTTATAAGGTGACCTTACGTTTGCTGAGCTAAAAGCTGATGCAGTGAAGAGACAGTTGGGAGTCTCTGTTAGGTTACAGGGCAGTGAAAGGTTTCTGTCAGGTGAAGACCAGAGTCGAGGCAGAAACACTGATACGGTTTTGTATAAAAACAAATTAAATCTATATCTGGAATGATCTGTCCTTACTACCACAACTGTAAATGCAGGTCACGCTGTCTACTCTGCAGTTGGTTGTTAAAATGCAAATGGTACAACAAATAAAGAATAGAAATGGTGACAAGTAAGACCAGGGACTTCTTTTCATAGCCCCATAATAATGTGCTACTGTTCCTAAATGTCCCTAAGGATCAATAAAGTATATCTATCTGTAGAATTAAGCAGTACACATTAAACACTGGTTGTGGAGCTGACTCATAAGAAACAAACAGGAAGCGGTGTAGGTGTCTGCGTTATTGTTTTCAAAAGTTTCTGCCCGTCCAGACTAAGCGGTGCAACCCTTGAGTTTTATAATGAGGCAAACAGTTTCTGCAAAGATCATTTTTTTTATGGGCATCAAACTCTGCGGTCGCCAGATTAAAATGCATCCTTAGAAAAAAATAATCTAAAATGTAATACTGTGGCCATACCCAGAGAGAAAGGTGAAGGGATAAATGGATAGCATGCAGACAGACACACAAACATACATAGGGATTATCCTTTGTGTAATCCTCAGTTTCAGAGTGCAGTGTGAAGCGACGGACATGCTCCGAATTTTCACACCAGCAGTTTGTGTTTGCATGTGTGTGTGTGTGTATCTATATGATTGCAAACAGAAACCCATAGCTGGGGCTTTCATCTGTGCATCTGTTAGTGCACGTTTACATATGTTTGAGAATCTGTTCGATGTGTGTTTGTGTGTGCGCTAACTGTGCTTCTGTGCAGACATATCTGTGTGTGTGTACGGGAGCCTCATTGCGTGACAGATGGACAGATCGCACAAGAGGACAGCACAGATTAGGATTGTGCCCTCTGTGGATGGGCGTGGTGGTTTGTTTCAAAACCAAACTGTCCGCTGTTGGACTGCTGGTGCAACAAGCTTAGAATATCGCATCAGTGTTCAACGTTTGGGATGTCCCATGTGCGCTGTGTTTTTTTTAAAAAATTCATTCGTCTGGGCTGTATGAAGGCCAATTGATTTCCAGTGCTTTGTTTATTTGAACTCATTGCACTCTGTGTACACCAGCTGTCAGAAACAAACTCTCAATAGAAACACAGCAACTGTTTCTTCACGCATGACATTATAAACAAACCGCTATTAAATGAGGCCCTGTTTGTGATCAAAGGCAGTTTCCCAATAGTTATCTACGACGTAGACTGGTGCCCACCACATTCTAATCTGTCATGCCACATTTTTTTATGAATCAAAAAAGCGACCTCACATGCATCCCAACTACGGCCATATATTAAAATCACTCTGTGGGAAACACTGATAGGGATTGAGATGTGATAAAGATTACAGTACGAGATGCAATTGAAACATTCAAAAAACTTACAGTAACAAGCAAAAACCTCCTGACCTATATACCGTATACATTCACTATATATCGACACTGTACATTCCCCATGCACCCATGCTTGCTGAATAAGATTTATAATGCTACAAATAATAATACAGTCATTGTTTCAAAACATTGTGATTGGCAAGTTAATACATTTTAGCAAGACATAGTACTTTAAACACAGAATAGAGGGAAAGGGCGATATACATTACTGATGTCAAACAATAACTCTTTAAAATAATATATTTTTTTAATTTTTCTACATTTGCATTGATTTCTCTGAGAATAATTTAATTTAAAAAAAACGATCAAGGATGTTAAGATGACTGATATTTATGAGTAGTTGCTGCAGATCCAAATAAGTCTAAAATATCTGTAGTGAATTTTAATATGGTTTCGCTGTTCGACCATGGCAGAGGTATGCTCTCTACCAAGTGATATTTTGAAATGTCATCGAGCCCATTAGATGGACTAGATTTTCTGCTGTTCTCTGCCCACTAGCTTTGTGAAAATATTGGCCCCTCTGGTACTTGGGGAGTGGATTGCAGTTATGTAGTGCTTATAGTTGTTCCCCTCTTTCAAATAGAGGATCACGTGCACAGTACTCCTGCACAGTACCTAAGTAGCTTGTCACAATGTGGAACAATTGAGATGTAGATTTGGCAAATGCTGTGAACCAAGCACCCTCTTCTGTTGGGTGTGGTGCCTCAGTGATGAGAGCCGAGGGAAAAGTAGCTGCCGCAGTTCCTGTTGGTTCACCACGTAATATCTGATGTGGTTTGAAATGGGTTTTGGACACAGTCATATTTGTTATTGTCACTTTTATGTCCACTAATCTGTATTTGTGCTGTGATAATCTCTTGTTTCCATTGGGGTTTATTGTTGTAGTCCATGAACGTCATTGCTATGGAAACCAGTTCCTCCCCTCTTTACTCCCACTCTGCCCCATAGAGTGAGATGCTGCATTTCATTCCAATTAGATCAATGTTGTCATAGCTGCTTATATATCGGTTTGTTAATAAACAAAAATATATGAAAACACCAAAGCCAGAAAGTTAAACCTATCCCCTCTCTCTCGTTTAAATTTTGCACTAATCCTCTGTCTGTCTCTCATAAAATGTTATCTCTTAGCCACAGACCAGGTCATGAAATTGTTGCTATGACGACAAACCCTAAAGCCCAGTCAGACAGCAATAAAGTTGTAAGTGGAGTGGCTGTCGTGTGTGTGTGCGTGACTCAGGCAGCTGCAATATGTGAAGAATAAAAACAACAGAACACTAAATCTGGAAATGAGTTTCCTGTAGGGAATCTATTGAAATAAAATTGTTGGTTCAGCATCTTCATGAGTTCATTCTTGCTCTTTTATTGTAGGATGTAAAATTGAGTTTTGCAAGCCAACAATTTTTTACAATGAAATATGTCCTAGTTTTGATAATTTAAAGACTAAAGTACACTTTAGAGATTTGTATTCTTTGTGTCTGTTTTCTTTTCACTTTTACATCCACCTCGTGTCAGAAAGGTCGTCGGCACACCCACCCACTCGCGTAAATGTTCCTATTCCTACTGTATATTCTCAAATGGGATCAGTCTGACATTTCCCATGTACTGGAACATGTCTGGATCAACTGACTCCAACATTTGCTTTCTCACATTCAGCCCCTACACAAATTTTCAGGAAAATGTCCTAACTTCAGTAGAGTACTAATTTTTTAGAGAGAATAGACATGAAAAGCTGACTAAGTTTTTTTATTTCCATTCTAATGCTGTGTGTCGCTGTCCATCAGTAATCTGGTACAGTCGGGATGCACAGTAGGTGGAGTCTCTCTCTCTCTCCTTTCTTCTACACCCCTCCATGTTACACATCTCCTCCGCCTCCTCGGCCACGCTCTCCTCTAACTCCCCTCTCTCTCTCTCTCTCTCTCTCTCTCTGGTTTTCTGCCCTCATTTCCGAGAGCGATCGTCCCCGGGGGGAGACAGAGCTCTGAGGGAGACAGGGGGGATGGAGGAGAGAAGATGGCAATGACAGTTTGTAGGACAGGCGTTTGCTAAGGGGTGGGAACTCTAAAGGTGAAGGAAAGGAACATGAACAGAGCGATATAGGCTGCAGGAGATCGAAGAGCAAAAAGAACGTGAGAGAAAGCAGAAAGGAAAAAAAAAAGTTGAAAAAAAGGAAAGGGGGGTGGCAGAAAGAAAGGAGTAACAGGGGAAGAGAGAGCGACAGAAGCAACAATAGGTAAGGCACTTAGTTGTGTCCATCAGCTCATTTAACATTTCATTGAACCACTCATTTAAATATAGAGCAGGTATAACATGAAAACTAGTTGGCTGTGGTGTTTTAAAGGTCTAATCAAGTTCATTTGTGCTTGTCTACTTGTCTTTGGTTCGTGTCTACAGCCGTAACGGTCATGTGCTACATCTTACCACTGAAAGCAAAGTATTGAATGGATGAAATGACTCAAATAATAGGATTAAAATGACAAACTAAAACCGAAATAAATAATGACACAGCCACCTTCAGTGGCAAGTAGCAAGCTAACATGTAAACCCATAGAAAATGATAAGACGAGGAAGTAAGTTGAAATACTGAGTGAGTTTTAGAGGGAAACTGAGATGGAGGGAAGGAGTGGTGGAACTGAATAAGAAGAAACTTCCCTCTTGTGTGTTCACACACGAATACCTCATCTAATTCTACTGGCGCTGCTAGCTGTGTCTGAGTTTTTGTTTATCATGGATCCGCAGGCTTTTCTCTCATGCCCGTTTGTAAAACTGGGTCAGTTAAACACTACTAATCGACAACAAAATTATCGGATAAAACTTAACCACAACACTTGCAGTACTGGCCTCAAGGCAAATTCTGTGTGAAGACATAGAAACGGCAAAACATAACATCTGATCACATCTGAAGGTTTCTCTATGCAGGAGGTGAGTTTGTTACGCAGGGCTGCTACAAGTACATTTAACCCATTGTTGACCCGACTCTTCTGTCACAGATCATGCTAAATTGAATACTTGACTGGGAAGTTTTACAGTCTTCTAACACAGACGCAGTTCCTGTCGTAAATTGCTCACTGCGTAGATGATGTGTGTATGTATATATATATGTATATTAATCATCTATAAGTAGAGGCTGTAATGATGTCACCGCTATTGTTTATATAGACTGTGGGAAGAAGAGGAAAAGAGGAGGGGGCGTTAGGGGGACATAATGCGAGTGGGCGATTGGAGGGGATTGAAAGGGGGCCTGGAAGAAAGGGATTGAGAGAGAGAGAGAGTAAGAGAGAAAGACTGAGATGAGGAGGAGATGAACAAAGTTTGAAGAGAGTTAGAACAATGTTGCTGGTGTTTTAACAGTTGTAGAGAGAGAGGGAAGGTTTAAAGCATAGCTAAGTGACCGTGACAAAAAGCTGCCCTGTGATGCCAACTCACAAACACACACACACACACACACACATTCATAATCCCACAACTAGTAATTAATCCAGCGGTGGGGAACCTTTTTCCTCACAAGGGCATCTTCAATTTTTATAACATCCCTCGAAGGCCATACAAAATTATGAAACACATATCACACTTACCTTTGTGGAACTGTTTTCGTGAGGCGTCGGATGTCAAATGGTAGTGATGATGATGATGATGATGATGATGATGATGATGATGATGATGCTATTCACAGCTGGTTTAGAATGTTTGGGTCAGTCAGTCTTGAGCAGAACCTCAAAAACCCTACAGATTGTAGAACTCAAACAGAGAGAGGTTGTTGCAGCTTTGATCTCGCGTTTGCTTTGCAGCTCAATGATCTTGTGTGTAGGTTTATAAATACACCCCAGTTGGATACACATTTAACAGCCTATTGAATATGTTCAGTTCTGTTGACTTTACATGTCCTGAAAACCTCCTCCAAATGCCTGTGGGAGTTTTGCAAACTCAACAGGATATTTAGATGTCGTGGCAAACTTGTTCTTACAGAATAGGAAAATGCAGTGTTCGCACACAATGCAAAAGTTCCTCGGCGGCAACAAAGCACTTCTTCACTAATTCCCCTTCTGAATGGGGTTTCGGCTTCTTAGCTATGAGCTCACTCACCCAAAGACTTGCCTGTATAATAGCGTCTGTTACAAAATGTGGTCATAAAGCTGCTTATTGGGCACACAAACTCTGCTGATTTAGATTTAACTTTTACTAAACACCCTAGTTTAGCAGCGTGTTTCCAGCTGTATTGGTGCTGGAGATAAGCCCCTTTTCATCAGTTATGGCCTGTCCATGTTAACTGCTGGCACACTGGTTTGTTTATTTGTCCATATCTCTTGGAGAGCACAACATTGAGTCTACTTTTCTTTTCTATACAGTTGCCATGATGCTTGTCAGCGATGTAGCTCAACTGCTGCTTGTGTGTCTTTCACCTTGACTGTGACTTGACAAGCATACCAAATCTGCAGGGACCCTCTGAGGTTCTCCACCCTGAGCTAGTTTAATGAGAAACATAGGGTCTCAGAGGGAACTGCAGTTATTTGGTACCTGCACCAGAGCTATTATAAGGACTTCTATGGTGATAGGTAAATTGAAAAAGACATAGGGTATAAATGGAATAATTTGCCTCAATCACAAGGACATAATATGTTTGATTCAGTGTATTTGCTGTGTAATTTCACTTGGATTTTATCATATATAAGAGATACAACAGAGGTATTTATTAACATTTGCACACAGCAACATACACACATCTGTAGCCATCTCTCCTGCTCCCCTCCCTACCTCATTAGCCTATCATGCATAAGGAGACCTGTTCTATTTTTACCCCCACCCCCTCCCAACACACTGCTGCTGGGCTGCAAATCTGTGCGCGTGTGTTTGTCCTCTCTTATTGAAGGTGGCATGGCAGGAAATAGAAAGTCGAGAACTGGTGAGATGGTCAGGAAGTAAAAACGAGATGATGTAATGAATAATAGAATCAGAGGGAGGAGGCCAGAGACAGAGAGTGTGGCTGATGAAGAAAAACAGGGTTAGAGAGATTCAGAGCAGTTACAAGGACAGCGGATAACAATGACTTAATACTGTATGAATCATGCCTAAACCTCGGCCTGAGGCTCTGTACAAAAAGTCAGACAAACACAGCCTGTTGGGATGTTGTGTTTATGTGTGTGTCTGTGTATGCAGGTACACTGCACATCCTGCCCTCAACTTGCCCCAAACTTGCCCTCAACTTGCCCTCAAGACCAATGTCATGGCCATCTAGAGTTATCAGCAAATTAGTGTCACGTTGAATAACGATGTGCGTTGCGTTGATTGGCCGTGTGTAGACAATGCTGCCAAAGATTATTTGGGTTGAAGAGAGCTTGTGTGTCTGTGTGTGTGTTGACCGAAGCTGCAGGGTAAAACCAGTGACTCAGATATTAAGAACTGAGTAGGTTGCCTTCCTTCACTGCGTCGAGTTGTGGGCACTAATGTGCACGACTTCTTGTATCCAGCTGCTGAGCTGTTGACCCAGATGAAGCTCGCTGTGTGACATAATGACATCCTAAACTCTTGTGTTTTTGTGCGCTTTGGTAAAGGAGACGGCCCAACCCAAGAGCTAATGTTTCAAACATCTATGATCTCATTCGCTAACATCTGTGTAACAAAGGACCAAGACTCACTCACATGTGTAATCCTAATATATTTAGTCTTGGTGTTTTATTGCTTTCATTACATAGCCACAGTACCCAAAAGATTTCAGATATTCTTTTAGTGTACGGTACTATTCTGTCTATTTCCAATTGTTAAGAAAACATTGAAAGCACTCAAAGCTAAAAACCATGCAACCACGGGCTCATTTATAAAAGATACTTAGGCTAAAATCTAAGCTGCCTGCCATCAAAAATTTATGTTGGAGCCAAAATGTGTGGCGCAGTCGGTCTTTATGCAGCTCTAAAATACCCACAGTCAAGACAAAATGCAGTCTTATTCCAGTTATATCATTTTCAGTGTGCAAGTGAATCTGTATCCATATGACCCAATGACATATACCCTAGATAAAATGTAATTATCATCCTCATAATGTCAGCTTCATTTAATTTTACTATTAAAATGTTTCGTTTTTAAATCTCATCCATTGCTCCTCCATTACTCCCCTCTCCCTCTCTCTGCAGATTGACCCGTCACCATGACAACAGAAGTGGGATCTGAGACAGAGGTGAAGGAGAAAGCAGAGGAGTCAGCTGCTCAGCCAGACCAATCGGAGAAGGCAACAGAAGAAACCCAGGAAGTAGTGAGCGCGGAGGGTGACGAGAAGGAGAAAGAAAAGGAGAAAGAGGGGAAAGGAATATCTCGATACCTGCCAACATGGCTTAAGAAGCAGAAGTCTCAAAGCCAGGTGCAGTGAATTCACACTGATATAATTATATTGTCATGGCAGAATAGAAAACCCTGTTTATATTATTTAGCAGAACATGTTTAGTATTCTTATCATAACTGGGAATAAATTAATGAATATCCATATTGGGTTTTTTAATACTGTATTTTTTCCCCCTTGACCCATGAAGACCTCTCCAACCAAGGAGGTGCCACCCACAGAGGAAGCCAATACCACTGTGGAACAGGAAGAGGAGGGGCCTGCCCCAGAAGTTAACGGTCACGCAGAGGAAGTGGAAGAGAAGGAGGCAGTAAAGTCGGAGCAAGTGAAAGAAAAAGAAGCAGAATCTCATTCCAACGCCAGCGCAGACACTGAGGTACCAGTCATATGTAACTCTGAGAGATGAAGTATACAGGTGGTCTTCCATTGGTCTTGTTGTAGGATGACGTACATGTTTTTTCGACTTAGGCCGAGGTCTGTTTGGTTATTCTGTCAGCATACAAATGAACCGTGATATGAATTAGAAAATTACAGAGAGCACACAAATTTAAAGCAATCTGTGGCCTGGGGGTTTGGAACCTCTGAGCGGAAGGCACACAGTGGAAAAACACACACACCTCAAAGCAGTAATTCATCTTGCAGCACATTCACCAAATCTTTAAAAAATTGTTTTTACTCGTACAAAATCCCATAGTGTAAAAAAACAGGTTACAATTATTTTTGGGACATTTTGTGCTTGGCACTCTGGAGTCTTTCATGAGCATGATGTGACCAGGGAACCTGCTGGGACAGGATGTTACTGATCCCAGCCAAGAAACAGTTCTGCAAACAGTGCGGAATTATAGATCTTCTCAATTAAATTAACTTATTCAGCCAAAAGAATTGGATAAGGATACATCCTTAAATGTTGAACTACTCCCTAAACACAGAGGTGCATCTCCTCTCGTGAAATTATCCTGCAGTAGTTTGGATTGCCTGTTAATGTCTTGTTTTAATTTATGGAATCTCTTCTGTGCATCAATGGCTGGGCTACTTTGCTGCTTTTTTTTTTTTTTTTTTTAAGAAATCACAATTTACCATATTTATTGGCAATGCTGGATTGATATCAAAACTGTTGGATACACCACATTGAGGATAACATGGCATCAAGTTGGTAACTAATCACCAGTGAAAAGTCTTTTGCCTGAGCAAATTCCCTCTTGAATCTGACATTGTTTTGGACACTGACTTTGTTAAAATATTCAGTGAGCAGTCACTGTTAGACCGATAGTTGGATACCATTACTCACAATGCTGTTCTGACAATTCACAGCAGTGCACTCAGACTGTTTAAAAATGCTGCTCAGCCACATAAACGATTCCATCCAGTGATCACATTAAGCCACCCGGTTCCACCCAGTGACATCAACTTTTTGGTTATCAGGCCAAAAAAAAAGCCTGTAGCTTCTAACAGCTCCTTCAGACTAGATGGGAGAGAGTGTTCTCTCTAACATGCTTCAGACGAGCAGCTTTTAGGGGATCTCCCTCATGCTACTGAACTAATGGGGACTTTTCAAGGAGGAGTGGTAGTTTTTATGTAAGGGGCGACAGTGGGAGACCCTGCGACCATTTGTGATGTAACTTTATTTTTTCCCCTCGCTCCTTGCAAACTCCATCAGCCTGCCAAGGAAGAGAAGGTGGACGAGAGTGCTGAGAAAAGTCCAGAAGAGACCAAGGAGACAACAGAGGGAGAGGGCGCAGAGGAGGAGAAGAAGGAGCAGGAAGGAGAGGTGCAAGGTGAAGGAGAGGAAGGCCAGACCTCCATTTTTCAGTCGCCTCTTCGTCTGGTGAGGAAGACCAAGATGAAACTGGTGGTCTGTCATGTGAGCCTACTGGACGGGACTGACTTCACCTGTGAGGTGGAGGTAAGGAATTTGAGTATTTATTAAATTGTAGGATTTAGATTTAGCTCATTTAAGTATTTTACAAACAATGCTTTCCATAAATCTTCCTTTCTGTTTGTCAGTGTATTTCAGTGATGTTACAGTGTTTTGTCATGCTGCTGCTAATTGTAAAAGCAGCCGTCGCACATTTCCTTGACATCTGTTTAGATAAAGCAAACAAGTGCCAAGAGTTTTAGTTCTGTTTTGATCACACGTGATCAAACCAATGACTCATGTAATTCAATCTCTCCAGGATTTTACAGGCTAGAAAAGGGACTTTCATTCATGCGTTTGTGATCCACTACAATGTGGCTTTTATGTGGAGCATCAAAGAATTGCGTTGCATGGAAGCAGAACTTTGTTGTTAGTAAATTTGAGACCTTCATTTCACACATCTGGATCTTCATGAGACTCATGATTCTTGCGTGGGGGGTAATTGGTGAAATTCACAGAAACTCTGAAGATGGGTCAAACTTTCGTCAACTATTGCAATGTCCTGGAGAGAAAATTACAGAACGCGGACAATGTTTCAGACATTCCACCCTTTATTGCAAATGTGTCATGGTGTAAGATAAAAATAGTCCCTGGAACGACCAGCAATTCTCTATGGGAGACTGATTACTCGCTAACATACAACACACATGTCACTGTGAAAATCAACAAGTTGTCTTTTCATAGGAGGGAAGTTTTAACTGGCTACTGACAAAGGCTTGGCTCATTGTCTGTCTTAAGTTCCTTTGCTTGTCATGTAGGCCACACGTGCTTGGCAGTGTGTCAATGATGTAATGGCTAATAGGATCAGATCCTGTGTGTGTGTGTGTCTGTGTGTGTGTTTTGAGAGTTGGGCTTTTTAACTTTCTGACTCAAACCGCAGTAATGGCAGAAGCAACCACTCACAGTGTTGGGCCGTGGTTGAGCGGATAAATGCAGAGCACGCTGCGGGGGCTTGTCTGCTGCCCAACACACACACACACACGCACACACGCACACACACAAACCTGGGAGATTATGGGGGTCCCACCAGATTACTGTTCTGCATCTGCTACTCTAACAACACACGTGCCCTCCAACCCCTGACACACACTCGTACATATGTTAGGTATTCACAAAACCACATGTCCCCCACATTGTTGTCACAGTGTCTGTTGCAAAAATAGATAAAGAAAAAAAGAAACCAGATGAATAACAATAGTAACAAAGCTGTAATTTTCTGACTAGATGTTTGTCATTTTGGATAAAGAGAGTTAATAATTTTATGCAATCATGACTGCAGCTTAGTCTCCAGTTATTATTCCAAATGTGTGTTTTTCTCAATGTTAGAATCACAATGTCATAAATGTTTATTTCCCAAGTGGCAAACACGTTTTTAGTCGTACTGCTCCTCATATTCCCACGCTCACTGACGGTCAGTGGGAAACTGCCCAGAATAACCACCGTGGAGGTCAATTGGGTGGCTGGTTCATCGACCCCTCAACAGAACACCGAGTGTTTTCCAGGTCTACATTTTCACATTTGATCTGGGAATTTGAAATGGCATCTTTGCCACGGTGAACCCGCTTCCTAATCTACAGTTTGCCACCGCCCAACAGCATGCCTGTGAGTGTCTGCGTCTGTTTGAACAGTAGCTGCTTTGTCTCACAACAGATAACGCTGATACTGCAACTAACTGCTATTGTCCAAAAGTACTCACCCTCTCACACACACTCACACATGCTCACACACACACACACCTCTCCCTCCCTCCCTCCCTCCCTACACTGGCATGGTTAGTTTGCGAGAGGGAGAGATGCACAATGCATTCCAGAGATTAAATTTTCTCTTTTGCCCAGGCTGCCTTCAACACACACGCACGCACACACACACACACACACTCTCAGACTCTAACTCCCTGTCCATTCTTCCATCATCCATCTGTCGTACTTATTAACTGATTGCATCAAATTTATTACGATGACACAGCTTAATACATAATTTATTAGTTGCCGTGCCTTGGATGCGAACCTTGGCCCAACTCTCTTCAGTGGTGAGTTTCAAAGGGGAGCCTCTGTGTCACATGGTCTTAATGCTGTTTCAAAGAATTTCATTAGTATTGGTTTCAAAAGGGTTTTAGTGTCACACGGTATAAGCACCGTTTCGTAGAAATTCATTAGGGTCTCAGTCAGACATGAGTCCGAAGGTATTTGTAAATATTAGCCCCGGTTGCTGTGGGTTTGGCATTTACTGGCTCATGTTTACACAGACAAACAAGATTCAAACAATAATTTCATCACAATAGCTCTTATACTAAATATTATTTAATATATTATATCATTTCATAGGTGTTGATCATTTAATTCATGACTTCTTACCTCTGAATCTTGCAGAATAGATGTTTGGTACATATTGATTTATACAATGTATTCATATTTTTGTGTATATTGCTGAGGATACAAGCTTTAAAAATAGGAGGTTCTACGCCTTTTATTTATTCCCTCCATGCTTCTTTGTAAAAGTCTCTCAAATCATTGTTGTATAGTTTTTTGTCTGACAGACACACACAAATGTTTGGATGAAGAATTTTTTTAAATTCCAGATCTTTGTAATTGCCTGAGGATGTTAGACAGTTGCCTGTAGGTAGTGCCTTGCTCGGAAGTGCATCAGCCCAGACGGCGAAACCCTGAAAGGTCGCATTGTTTTGGTTTTCCGAACTGCAGCCACACTGAGAGCATCTATGCGGCGCATGTGTCTGCAGATGTTTCTAGTTGTCCCAGGACAAGGAGAAAAATGCCCTCTTTCATCCCCCCTCTCATTCCTATTTCACCACACTGTCTGTGCAATGCCACTCTCACAGTCTGTCCACCAGCGCCAGTCCGGGGCTGCGAAGGCCCACTGAAAAGAAACTGGCATTATTAAATTATTTCATTCTTTCTCATCGTTTTTTCCACCCTCCCTCTCTCTGTCTGACATTCTTTCTGTCCAAAGGGCGCCGTTATGCGTTTGTGTGCTTGCACGCTCAAGCATGCATCCACGAATGTGTGCTAAATGTCATTGTCATACTTGAGTGTGGAGGATTTTATGGCCAAGGGTCTCTTCTCGGATTATGAAAGAATGTGTAGCCCAGAGACAGATGGAGAGACTGAAGAAAAGATCAATATAAAAATGATTTTGATCAAAGAAGGAACAGAGAAGCTTTGGTTGAAAGCTATGGACAGAAACGTAAATGTTTTTTTCAGGGAATACTCTTTCTGTCACATTTTTCAAGTTCTATAATGAAATTAAAAGCTTGACAACTAGAAACATTATGTAGTTGCTGTTAAGATTGTTTTGCCATCCAAATTGAATGTACATATTATAATCTTTGTGTTCATCTCTCTCTCTCTTACAGAAACGTGCAAAGGGGCAGTACTTATTCTTTAAGGTGTGTGAGCATCTTAATCTAATGGAAAAAGACTACTTTGGACTGACTTACAAGGACAGCCATGAACAGAGAGTATGTATCCGCACACAAGCATACACACAGGATGTATTGTCTGTAAGTGTGTAATGTAAACTGCAGACATGTACTGTATGTCTGGAGAGTGTGTCACAAATTGTGTTCTTGCTCTGTGTTTTATCTCCCGTTTCCAGTGTTGGTTGGATCCCACTAAGGAAATCAAGCGGCAGATACGTAGTAAGTTTTATTTTTTTCTCAAATTACAATCTTGGGTTTTGATTCTGACTGGGTTAATCCATCCATCCATCCATCCATCCATCCATCCATCCATCCATCCATCCATCCATCCATCCATCCATCCATCCATCCATCCATCCATCCATCCATCCATCCATCCATCCATCCACCAACAGTAAAAGGTGTTTCACATGAAAAGTAAAAATACAATGCATAGATCAATGTTCAATTAATAAAACATAACAAGTATCCTCATACCAAAAGAAAAACAAACTGCGTCAGAGTTCAGTCATACAAAAGCAGAGAAATCTGAAACCAAACAACAACAGTGTGGCAACGTGGACGGAGTTACCAGCGTGTGATCACTGTTTAATTATTTATCAATCTCTTTATTAATGGTGTTAATTTATAAATGTAGGGCCAGGTGTGGCAGCCAATCTTTTCTCCACTGACCTTTGGAAGCACGCAGCATGTCTGTTGCAGTTGAAGAGGCGTCAAGTTTTTATCATAATCAGCTTTTTTAAGTCTGCTCTCATTCAAACTGAGCACAGCTACAAAGAGGGTGTTGATAGAGCTCAGGTTACTTAATTATTGCCACTATTTCCCCAGTCAATTTAATTTGGTTTGCATCTAATAAGCATTGTGTGTTACTTATAGACTGTTGTCATTAGAGGGGCAATCTGTAAGAACTTGGCCAACTGTTGAATTCATACTCCAAACAAATGGGGGGCAGCTATTACTAGAAAGTTGGGGCGTCGACTCTATAATGAGAAACAAGGAAATTAGCTCATTGGTTCCTCCTCCTCCCACCTCCTCCTTCCTTTGTGTCTTAGTCAGACTGGCCATTTGGACATCCAAAGACAGATCCTTGTTGGCTGTTGCATCAGTGTGGCAATGTGCAATCAAACATTTTAAAGTTTTTACCGGCCCCCTCTGTGTGTCATTCAAGACATGTATTAAAGTGTGCTGCATGCAAGTTCAAGAACTGGGTTCACTGACCACTTGCAAGTAAGTTTCAACCCTCACACACGGTTAATGTTAGCTTGAACAACTATAGGGACATAATGTTTTCCAATGTTAACCTTAAGTTATTGTTAGACTGACAACAGCGATTTCACACCCAGTCTACCCAGTAAGAGAGATGGGGAAGATGTTGTGGCAGCAGGAGCAGAGGACAAGCCACGAGAGGTTAAGGAATGCAAGCAAGAGGAAGAACAGATAGAGCAGCAACAACAAATATGAGTCTGAGGAAAGAGTGGAGGGATGTCACAGGGTGTCTGAATATTTTTCTTTTTGAAGAAAATGTACATAACTTTAAAATTACACTTTTAAGAGGAAGACTCAGGAAAAAAACATATAATTTTGGCTCATAAAGGGTTATTTTAGAATTAGTTCATGTGAGGTAGTTATGTCTGGGGGAGTGAGGACTGTGTGTGAGCCTCTCAGACTGTGGTGAGAGTACATGCCTGTGTTTTTGTGGCTGTGTTGCTGTGTGCGCCTGTGGTTCATGGATGAGTGGTGTGTGCGCGTCTGGCTGCATGTGTTCATTGGTTTACATTTTTCTGTGCGTGTGAATGTTTATACAGAGGAAGAGAGACCGTATGATCATGTGCATCTGTGATCATGTGAGTGGGATGCCTCTCTGTGTGCAGCACATATGACAGGCTTGACTCTGTTTGGCTCTAATGTACCTTCGGTCTACACTTGGCCGTCATAACTTTACCTCACAAACATGGAAGACTTGGACAGGGATTCTGAGAAGTTTGCATGGCTACATCCGTACCACTATGTTTTAATAAAAAAAATGATCTAAAACACGTGTAAACTTAGCCACAATGATGCGTTTGATAACTTAAAATTGTAGTAGTGTGGACGTAGCACAACCAGCCGTGAAATTCAAGCAGCTGATGGTTGTGTTGTGTTCTTAAAGCCTTGTCCAGCCTTTGAAATGAAGTGTAAAATCTAAAATAGAGGTGCTGCGAATGAATGTCACTTGTATAAAGACACAAAAAGCACAATATGAACGGTCAGTAACTTGGTAGATCAAGTTTGCTTATTGATTTCTTTGGGGCTGTTAATTAGTGGTGTTGGAATGAAAGTTCTATCTATGGTGAAGCTCTACATCTCAGACCCCTGCAGGTTACTTTGACCAGCGCAGTCAGTATGGGTGTGATTGCTTGTTGTATTTCAATAAATGTCAGTAGATTCTAGGCGCTAGAATGAGTGAAATCTGCTCAACAAAAATATACTGAAAACTTGTGTAGTAAGACACATTCTTGAAGATTTGTGGAGGGAAAGAAGAAGAAAAACATGCCAATTGGACGATTTAAAGAAAGTTGGGAAAATGTGACGGCAATTGAGATCAACTGAGAAAAACAAGAGTGGAAAACTTTGAAAACTGATCCATCTGAAGTCAAAACTATTTCCATTGTATGAAAACCATGCCTGGAGATCAGCAATGAAACTGAAAGAAAAAAAAAACCTGTGGTACTGAGTGAGCTTCTTAGATTTCACTGCTGCCGATAATAGGAACAACATTGCATCCCACTTCATGCCCAATTTCACTGGAAGCCGAGCAGAAAAGTTGAAGTCTTTCCTCAGTCCAGTCAGTGGGCCTCTGCAGCGCATCTGGCCACTTTCAATGTTGAACAGCAGCACTCATGTTCTTCACTGCTGTGATACTATCAGTGCGCTGTCATTACACATTTCCAGCCAATACAATTCACTTCCTCTGTTGTGAGCTAATAGACAGATGCTTTGATTCTTATCGGTTTAACAAATAAGTAATGAAGAGAAGACCTGAGATGAAATTCAAATTTAGCTTCCCTAGCTGCTGTTGCACAAGCATTGCTGGGAAGTTGTTCAGTTCTGCAGTTTTGCTCAGAATTTTAATTGTGTTATTACTTGAAACCTTTTACATACTCTTATGGTCAGAAAGTGCATACTTTCTGTGGGTGAGAAGATCTCGCTCTGCTTTGAGCATTTTAAGTTTACACACCTTTATTTATGTGTGTATATATATATACACCAAAAACCTATATGAAAAAAAAAAAAACATGATATGTCTCCTTTAAAGAAATTGCTTACCCCCTAAAAATGGTGGGGTTAGGGGTGATCAATAGAAACTGTCAATATGAAGTGAGTGGAGAGATGCTGCCAGAGAGAGTGTAGTGGTCCTGTTATAAGGGATTGGGTGTGTTTTACTGTATAAATATCTATACATGTGTGTTTATATAATCTTTGGGTCTTGAGGAGGAATGGTAGTGTAGAAGGACGAAACGGTCACAAGAGACCCTCAGAACACTCACACACTTAACACATGTCGATATTCACTCACCAACACACACAAAGATTAGGAAGCAGAAATATCTGCTCCAGATGTTGTTGTACTGTCTATGTGTTTACATTAGGTGTCTAAATTGTTATCAGCGGAAAAAACAATAAATCTTCTTCACCTTTTGCAGTGAGAGAGTGTTATTGTTAAATTTCCTGAATGGAATTCACAGTGTCCGCCGTCCTTCCTGCTCCTCAGGGACGCCTGCATCGCTGCATGTGAGCTTTTAATGCTGTATGTCCACGTGTGCGTATACGTGCCTGTGTCATGACCTTGGGTGAGGAAGTAGTCGTGACGTGACGTCACCTTCGCCCCAATTGAATTTTCCAGATGATGCGATATCTATGTTTTAGCCCAGCAGTACAGAAAGGGGGGAGATAGTAAAGGGCGGCAGGCATGGTGGGCAGTATGGCGCCCTGCAGGGATGAGAATAGGAAATTGGAGCCGAATGGAAACTGTAATGAAATTAGTCCGATGCAAAAGGAAATGGAGAGTAGCAATCATGAAGCCGTTAGTGGTGATGTTGTTGGTGATGAACATGTTTTTGTTTCTGATGATGATGATAAAGATTACAGTTCGGTATTTACATAAGCTAAGATGGGGGTTATGTAATACTTGTATTTTGTTTGTGTGTGACTGTGTGTGTGACGTACCAAGCTTAATGCTTTCTAAAAGCTGCTCTGTTTTAGTCGCTCACACCCGATTTTCTCTCCCAAACACACACACACAGATGGAATAGATGGCATTAAAGAGAAATGTATAGATAAATCCATATCAATGCAGACTGGCGTGATGCTGAAATGGAAATCTTGCGTTCCATGTTTTTCATATTTTTGTATGCCATTTGAATACATTTACACTAGTGTGTTTTAAAATTACACTAAATAATAATGAATCTCCTTTTCTCTAGGTAACAACTGGCAGTTTTCATTCAATGCCAAGTTCTACCCACCAGACCCTTCACTGCTCACTGAAGACATTACCAGGTACACACACACACTCATTGGCATATTTTTTATGCCAGCCCAACTAAATCATCACAACTAAAGTATATACTAACCTGAACCTTGAAACCAGGTCTTAACCCTCAAACCAGTCTCTGAAAAGGTGAGGACCAGCAAAACGATCCTCACTTTCCAAAAATACTATACTCTATACTCAAAATGGTCCTCACAAATATATAAGTACAAGTATACACACACACCCCCACACAGCCCCACGAGATGTACCAATGTTCACATAAATCTGCATTCATTTATTTGCTATGGCCATTGGGGAAATGGAACAAGCTATAAACACGCATATTATCACCTTTTTAAAGTGGTTCAGCAAATGTTTTAGCAAACAGTTTCTTATTTACAGAGACACAGTGAAATCAGCATTAACTGGTATTTCTGGTCACTTGACAAATAAGGCTTCAAAGTCTCCATTTAGCTCAGCTTGTGGTCTTCACCAGCATCTGAAAACAATGTCCGACTCTTATGAGTCTCTCCACATATTCCTCTACTGTTTGTTCATCAGCTTGTCTTTAACTTTGCCGGCCTCGGTGTTGGGCAGTGCTGTACAGTTGATTCATCCGGCCCCATTTATACATATGCACACCCACACGCGGGCATGCTCCGAGCACACAGCATTTAGGGTGAAGTGTATGTCTAATGGAGCGGACAACTTCTCTGATGGTTGTAGCTAAAGGCTAATTGAGGACACACAAACACGCATATAATTACTCAGACAAGTACAAACAAGGGACCTACTGGTTTCTGTTTCTCCTGCAGCAGTATAGAGGCAAAGTTCTGCCTATTCATCTCTTTTTAAAGTTTCAGTCGACCTCCTAATTCCACAGATTTTACAACAATGTTCTCTCACATAAATGCATTATTGTCCTGGGGCTGAGTTTTGCTTCAGTGAAGAGGAGCCCTGTAACTGGATGCCTGGGGTTTAAGCCTCCATGTCACCATGAAGTGTCCGTGCTGCTTAAGTGACTCTGAATGACAGTCAGCAGCACCTTGAGGTGTCCGCATTAGTCACTCACACAAGCTCCATTCACATCATGAATTCTTCCGTAGAGGACAGCTTACTCGGTCCAGAATCAGCAGTTCACTAACTGCAAATCTACATGTTATGCAACTGAGTTTGTGTACGTGATGGAGAGGATTAGACATGCAGTTATTCCAACATACCAGTGTGCAAGGACACTAAGAAAAGTGTACAACAAATCCAGCACCGAACAAGGATATTTAATCTGCTCCGTGTGAATACTCAGATTGAACTAAAATCCAGTTATTTTTTCTCTCTCTGACAGGTACCTGTTGTGCCTGCAGCTCCGTGAAGATGTGGCTTCTGGTCGACTGCCTTGCTCATTCGTTACTCACGCCCTGCTGGGGTCATACACCTTGCAGGTAAAATACTTTATGTCTGTGCAAGTGGGTGTTTCCGGATGTGACTCTCTTGGCTTATTTGTCTCAGAATTATTGAGGTGACATGTCTTTTTAAATCGTTTTTTTCAGGCAGAATTTGGTGACTATGAACCGGAGCAGCCTCGCCCTCTGGACAACATTGGCCAGCTCACCTTTGCGCCCAATCAGAACAAAGAGATGGAGGAGAAGATATTTGAACTCCACAAGTCTCACAGGTCAGGGAGGACACGGCCATGCAATCCAAGTGTTACCTATGCCTTCTTTTTTCATTAAATGCTGTAAACCCTGTAGTGAAGGGATTTACTGTGTAATCTCACCATTATGGATTTGTACCACGTACATGTTTTTCATCTCAGAGTGTTTGTAGTAATGTAGTGTCCTTTCGGTGTGTTTAGGGGAATGACACCTGCACAGGCTGATGCCCAGTTTCTAGAAAATGCCAAGAAACTATCCATGTACGGAGTGGACCTACACCATGCTAAGGTACGGAAGATTTATCTTCTCCCTCTACCTTTCCTCTCTTTTTTTCTCCTCTTCTCTCCATTGTTGACATCTGAGGATTAACAGAGTTTCTTTGATGTGGGACAAGTTTGCTGGTGTGTTTGAACGTCTGTGTCACTGTATCTTTATATGTGTGTGTGTGTGTGTGTCAGCTGTGCAAACACTTAGGCAGGCCTTTGCCATGGGAACAGTCCGTCTCTCTCACTGGGATAGCAGGTCATCCACAGATAGTGTGCAATTTTTCCATGTGTGTCTGAGAATGTTTGTGTGTCTTTGTGCGGGATGGGTAGAAAAGATGGGTAAATATGCATGAGGGAAAGGGAGAGGAGTCTTTAAATAGAAAGAGAGGATGTGGGATTGAAGACACAGAGAGGATGCAGAGGAATGGGGTACAGATATAATTGGAGTGAGATGGGGACATATCCTTTAAAGACAGAATGTGGCGAGTCCCCTTTAAGGACATGCTCCACTTGTTTGCCGCACAGAGAACCAGAGGAAAAGTGGAGACAGCAGCACAGGGAGCGTTTTGAAAAGTTGAAGATCTTTTTTTACAGCATACCAAAGTTGTGGGAATTCAAGCAGCAGATCTATTTCTGTCCTGCACCATTAATTCATTGTGCTATTTTCATTGCTCCGTGAAATCTAAAAAATATCCCCTTTTTTAAAAACACAAAATTATCAGAATAAATTAATTTTTTTTGTTTATGAAAAGGGAAATTTGACACATTTAAACCATACATGATTGTGTGCAAGGCTTTTCAAGGATGGTGTTTGATAGTTTCCCTCTATCAACAGAATAATTGTGGAGTTTAGTGTGATATCTTGTGTCAGTCCATCAGAATTAGAAGTAAAGACTTGATTTATTGATTATTGTTGAACGTTGATGTTAAACAATACAAAATGGCAATATCTATTTTATTATTAGTTTATATATGACTCATTTGCATTAGTAACTAAGCTAAAGAGAGTATATATGAACTGATTGAACTAAGTTCACTCTAAAAAAACTTTATTCAACGAAAATTGATAACTGTTTTTTACAGGATCCTTGAATGCACTTTCTGCATTAGGTTTAAGTATTTATTCAAAGTCAACCCGTCTTGTGACAATAATTGATGGCGGCCACCTTATTTTTGCTATAAAATGTTGAGTTATATTACACAAATGGACGTCTATAGCAGATGGTTGGCAAAACCTTAAAAACTAAGCCACTCTCCTCCAAAGTGAGCGACCCAGCGATAGTGATCACCAGTAAACTCAACTTCAAACACCACATGTTTCTTCCTGCAGACACTGAAGAGTCATTGTTTATTCACTGAAACAACAGAGAGCAAATGGAAACCAGTTTACTACTCCATGTACCCTGTCAGTGTGTCCCAGTCTGAGTGCTGAAATGTGTCTATAGTGAAAGCTCCAGGACAGAGATCGATGAGCGGCTAATAGCATGGCGAGGCCATGTGACATGTGTGTATGTCCCAGTAAAACAGTCCATTATCAACATATTGCCTCCACCATTAGTCCAACAGATTTTTCCTCTGTTCATTCACCTCTATAATCAATACCCCCCTTACCATTACCAGATGGCTTTGGACTTAAAAGCTTTGTAAGTGAGCTAGTCTGCTGTGTTACTGTGCTGTACAACTGTGTGTGTGTGTGTTTGTGTGGTGCAATTGAGTTTGTTGACTTTAAGCAGACTGCTTTAGAAATCAATTGATGTATGGTGTGATCTGATTACGAGACTAATCAAGAATTTGATAATAAAATAACTTTAAAGTACATTTGATCTGTGTGTTTTTTCTCAGGATTCTGAGGGTGTGGACATCATGCTTGGTGTGTGTGCCAACGGACTCCTGGTTTACAAAGACAGACTTCGGATAAATCGTTTCGCTTGGCCCAAAATACTGAAGATTTCATACAAGAGGAACAACTTCTACATCAAGATCAGACCAGGAGAGGTGTGTAATCAGACACATACACATGCTTTGGCTCAACGGTCGACCTCTAACCAGGAGGTCAGCGGTTTCAATCCCAGTCTTCCCCAGTCCGAATGCCAGTGTCCTTTGGCAAGATACTGAAACTGTACTGTAAACCCCATTTGAGTGGTCATCAAGACTAGAAAAGTGCTATTTGAATACAGGAGGAGTGGCGCCTGTGTAAAACATGCAGGAGACGGGGCATGGTGTCTAATGTATTATTTATTTTGTTCAGTTTGGAAAAATAATACCACGCAGTGTCTGTCGTGTGCTAGAAATGTGATTTTCTTCCTGTGGTGATTAAAATATCTTGATTGTGGCTTCTCATTTTTGTCTTCGATAGACGGAGCAGTTTGAGAGCACGGTGGGATTCAAACTCCAGAACCATCGATCTGCCAAAAAGCTGTGGAAAGTCTGCGTCGAGAATCACAGTTTCTTCAGGTAGAAGTGAAAACACACACACACACACAATATGAAGAGCACATGTATTGTATATGGACATGGATTTCAGAGATTTACCGTCTTGTGTTTGTGGTATCGTAACAAGTCTGATGCTCTGGAGCAAAACATACACAATAATGCACAAAAATGAAAAAAGTGCTGTGTTTCTGCGTTTGTAGTGTGTGCTCCGACTGCGTGTTTGGAAGAGAGAGAGGAATAAGCTTTAATATCCTGTTGCAGGATGCGTTGTCTGGAAATATTTTGTTTCTCTTCCACATGGAACTGCAGCCATTTAGTGTTATTGCAAAGTAAATCACTGAATATGTTTTCAAATGTATTCACCTCTGCTGTATTCCCTCATCTCTGTTTTCCTTCCTCCATCTGTTTCTCGTCCCTGTAGGTTAAACGCACCAGAGCCTCCTACCAAGGCCCGCTTCTTGACTCTGGGCTCCAAGTTCCGCTACAGCGGACGCACCCAGGCCCAGACCCGCGTGGCCAGCTCCCTCATAGACCGACCCGCACCCAACTTTGAACGCACCTCATCCAAACGCATCAGCCGCAGTCTGGACGGAGGTAACACAGACTCGCACAACGCTCAAAACACCGCATTCCACCAGCTTCACTCTGAACAATATTTAATGAATGGACAGAGGGACGGAAAGAGGAATGGAAGGAATGATGGGCAAGTGGAAGCAGGGTCATGGATGGAGGGAATGTGTGCGTGTGTGCGTCTGTGTTGGTGTGTGTGTGTGTGCGTGTAAAATGCTCAGTCTGACCAGATACAGGAAATAGCTGCAGCATATGTTTCCTGTCACACTGAGAGAGACTGAAGGAGAAAGAAAGAAATGAAAAGAGAGCATGTCATGTGTTTGTCAAAGAAAGAGGCCCCTGTAATGAAAGAAATGCCTCATGTAGATACACAGCAGTGCATTCTGTGACACACACACACAGTTCATGATGAAAAACATGGGGGAGAAAAGCACGGATCACAAAATCCGACACAAAAATCGACAAGTACACAATGACTCCAAACTGTGAAGTGATCTCATGTGCTGTCAAAGTACCTGGGACTAATTATGTCTATATTCCTGCAGAATAATTATACTTTATATATTTCATAGTGCTTAAAATCAGTGTTTTCATTATATCAAACACATATTTTATTGTCTTTTTTTGGGGGGGGTGTTCCGGATTTGTGTAACAGCACCTCATGAAGCTGTGTGCTTCTGTTTCCTCTGTGATCTTGATGATTTATTCCACTGACTGACAATGCCCCCTGCTGGACACTTTACTCCATTACAAGGCATCATCATTGTTAAGGAATAAAATACAGGAAATTCCCATGTTTAGTTTTTGAAGTATCATGGCAATAACCTCAATCCAAACTTCTGTTGTCATTGCTATTTGCCCTTGTATTGGGATTAAATTGACAGCTGACTCTGACCCCCATGCATACTACTGGGTTTATGCCAATGATCAATGAGTGGTCAAAGATCAGAGCTGTGTGTGCAAGAATTAGGCAACATTTGCGGTCTTTATTAAAATATGCTTTTGTTTGTGTATTTCTTTTTCCTTCAGCCCCAATGATCAGCATAACTGAGGCTGGAAGGGACACAGCTGAGAACGGACGTGAGCCGCACCTGGAGCTCCACTCTGATTCAAAGGTGTGTGGGCGTGTGTGTGCAAATGTGTGTGTGTGTGCGTACATAAAGGGTGGATAAAACGTGTGGGTAAATATTTGCATGTTAAGGACAACATGACCAGAAAGAAAGTTGTAGATCAAGTCTTTTTGTTTGTTGTCATTGTAGTGACTTCACATTTTCCCACAGGTTCTACTCATGTCTTTTTGTGTCAGAGACGATCTGTATTTATTTCGATGCAGAACTTGTATCGAAAAGACTTAAAGTTCTGTTATGTGATAGAGCGATGCCCTCTGGTCTGAGGGTGTGGACAATAAGAGTCATGTGCTTTGGTCATTTCTCCTTTCTCATGATTCTCCTCTATTAGGTGGAATACCTATCCACCCTCCGCTTTTGTCTTTTGAATATGTGAATACATACATGAACGGGAGCGGGAACACAGACCAACTAGACTGACAGAGAACATATCTTAGTATTTAAAACTTTGGTTTTTACTACAGCAGCTAAAGTAGCAATTCATCACAACCCCGAGGCTGCAAACCTCTAGATCTACTCATGAGTCCTGTACTGAGGATCTGTGTCCAGTCCTGAACTAATCCAGTCTCTGCCCAGCACAAGACTATAATGTGGATTACAACAGTTTGCGATGCATGCCTCCTGTCCCCCCCCCCACCTTCCCTTTCCCCCTCCCCACCCTCGCTCACACCCCAGCACCCGTGCACTGTGGATCTCTATCTGAACCTTCCCTTTAGTGGCGGCACCCTGTTGACACGACTGTACTCTGCACTATGCTGTGTTCACTTTTAACCTACTGTGTTGTGCTGTGCACTGACTAATGTTATGTCTCTTCCCCTCTCTCTTTTTTCCTTCACACATTTTATTTTTGCTTTTTTTCACTCCCCTCTTGCATGCCGTCATTTTTGCCACCATTTCATGAAAATGGAACATCGGCTGTTTTCTTTTTTAACGTATTTCACTTCGCTGCTGCTTGCTTCACTTCGTGGGTGTGTGTGCACGGGTCTTCGTCTTTTCCCATGTCTCCTGGCTGTTTTTTTATCTCTTCCCCTGTCTCGTTGAATCCTTCTTCCCCTCTTTTTCCTTCTTCTTCCTCCTCCTCCAGTCAATCTTCATGTTTCCTCTCTCCTTCTCCTCTTCATCCTCACTCTCCTCCATGCCCCCATCCCTCGACTCCATCTCTGAGCTCGACAACGGCCTGTCAGACATCTCCGAAGACGAGGACCATATGGACGACACGGCCTCCTCACACACACCCCTGGCCCCCCCGTCTTGCGTCTCCATCGCGTCCAAACAGCAATTGGCTGATTCTAAACAACTTGCACAAAACCCTCTAGCCATTAGCCCACTCACCAACTCCCAAACATGCACTTCTGAGGTTTCAGGAGTTGAGGAGAGCTGCCAGGCTGAAACCAGAGCAACGTCAAATTGGCAAATGTGGTTCTCTCTGAGAGGGGTGGTGAAATATGTTTCGTTCGTCCTGTGTTTTCTCTCCGTGTCGAGAAAGAATGTAAACATGTTTCATCCCACAAAGCTATTTTCAGGATTACTAAAGAAACTGCGATTTTTGACCCTGACTGTGTCTAAGCTAATGTACCAGTCTGCAGAGAAACTAAAGATTTGTACCCTTAGTCTCCCCCGAATAACGACGTCCCGATTACACCAAATTCTAAACGGTATGGCAACAAAAAGTAATAATTTTATGACCCTTGTTACCCGTCAATTCCCTGCTAAGTTCATTAGTTTGGTGCCGGCTTGTCCTTTGTACCCAACACAGCTACGTTTGCCCTCAGTGTCTTCTCTCCCCTGTCCTCTAGCTGTCTCTTCCCTATCCCCCCTCTCTTCTCTGTCCTTCACCTCTTACCTTTTCTCCCTCCTGACCACCTTCTCTCGCTCCAAACTAACAGCATCGGTACATCGCTACCTTTTAAACCCGTCCCCACTGCTCCTCCCTTGCCTGTTAGTCGTCTTCCTCTTAGTTGTGATGCTGACAGCGAGCCAGTCGTTGGTCTTGGCCCTGATCTTAGCCGCGCCCCTCGGCCTGACCCTCTGTTACCTAGAGAACATGGTCTCCAGTCAGCGGAGGGCTGTTCTGCCCAGGTTTGTCACTGAACGGTCGAATGAT
The DNA here is from genome assembly GCF_963576545.1 of Limanda limanda. Taxonomy (NCBI): domain Eukaryota; kingdom Metazoa; phylum Chordata; class Actinopteri; order Pleuronectiformes; family Pleuronectidae; genus Limanda; species Limanda limanda. The sequence continues at coordinate 13,420,689 of NC_083653.1, forward strand.
CAGGCTGACGATCAGTTAAGCTCTGGTTTCGGCAGGCAGGCGTCTCCACTGACGCAGATGAACACGCCTCCTCGCATCCGGCACCACGCTCACACAAGTGCCACCTGGACACAAGAGATGTGCGATCCTGCTGCATAAACCCGCCCACTCATACAACCTGATATCCCACCCACAAACCCTCTCCCACTCCTCTATGTTTGAATGTCTTAAATTTATATCTGTCAGCAACACGTCCTTTACCTGACTTTAATTTATTTTTCTCACCCCTCCGCCCTCCCAGCCCCACTGTGGTGTTTATAATGAAGAGTATAGAATAGAATAAGCAAGATTAAGAGTTAATATAAGAAGATTAATAATGAAAAAGAGAAACTATGATTATGTTGTTAATATAGCTATATAAGAAAAGTATATCAAGGGATGTAAATATCATACAGAGACTGTGAATGAGAAAGATTTAAAATTTAAGTTACAAGGGCAAAATACAACAATATGCAATGTTGTGGAGAACATATTTTGAGAGCAGTTTCCGCTTTCATGCTTAAAAGGTATCCCGCCTCAGTGCTGCAGATTAATATTGCACTCATCCAATGATGTAACGTAATGGTATTTACTGGTAAAATGCTCATTTTAAAACAAAATAAATCAGTTGCTGCATTTGGCCTTTTTCGTGCAGAGAAAGGATTAGTTGTAGATTAGATGTTGCAACTGTACATAGAGATAACTACTCTAAACCCTGTGAAGCGTATTGAATTTGTATATTGTTGCTAATGAATATTAAGAGTAAACAGTGTTACACTCTAATCCCTGTGGTTCAGGGCTCTCTCCCAACCCCTGTTTGCTTTAAGTAAATGTATAGTGGCATTTATATGGCGGGCACATGTCAAAAGAATAGAGGCACATTTCTCTCATTGTCAGAGTTACTAAGTAAAGTCTCTCTAAATGAAAGCTGGTCTTTGACAAAAAATATCATCCAGGTGGCACTTGGCTCCATGATCTTTGATTTAAAATGTATCCCTGGTGTCCTAAAAAGCTGCACAAGAGCTGTCGTAGCATTTTACTTTGCAGTGCATACAGTGAATGTTACCTGGTTTTGAATATGTTCTAAATTTGTATCATAGGATAAGAATATACTTTAAAACAGACTTTAAAGCTATCTTTTTAACATTGTACAATAGCAGTCAGTAGCTGTCTCCTGTTACAGACCCTCCAGTTCTCCTGACATGTTTAATGGGTTTGTTGGTGTGGTGCTAAAGCCACATGACCAGCAGGCGTCCCTAACGCCGAGGTTGCTGGGGGAAGAACGTTTCCATTATCCATTTCACATTTCTTTCTTTCTGTGGGCCCCTATATCCATTTTGTAATGACTACCATCTCCATGGCTACCACATTGAAGGTTAAGGAGGTGGACTTAAGCCCTGGTGATGTTGAAGCCACATCTGCCCAGGTCGGTAGGGCCTGTCTTCTCCCAGCATGCTTTTCAAATTCTTCAGAAAAATAATGTAACGGTAATAAAATATACGAGTGCAAAGATGGTGGTGAATAGCGGAGCACAAACGTGTAGCAAACCTAATCTGTCCTTACTCTCTCTCTCTCTGACTTTAACCCACCCACAGTCACTTGGAGCCGATGAGGTTACCCTCTCCCAGGTTCATACATTGCTATTGGTTATTTGATTGTGTATTTGGTCTGTCAATCATTTGCTCTGCCTGTGTTGGTTGGTCTGTTGGTGTGGTTCACTCCTACAGGGTGAAGTTGCCCTAATGCGAAGACATTGAGTCAGTTTTTCAATTTCTCACTTACTTAAGACCCAATCTGGAATATGTTTGCATTAAAACAACATTTAAATACAAAAAAATGTAAGACTGTTAAGTTATAAGCCTTTTTTTTTTTACATTTGGATTTCAGATTGGGTCTGAGAATAAAAACTGATTCTGAACGGGCACTTTCACCTCAAATCTGCACTTTCGGTTGCAACCGCCGCGGCTTCTGGTTTCACAGATTGAGTTTATTTCCTGGTGTGGTTCTGCTTGAAATGTATAATGGTTTTCACTGCAAGCACTTTGGGGTTTGTGTTTATGTTTGTGTTTTGAATGCTTTGAATTCTTAACACGAGTGCGAGTGCTAATCCCATTTTATTACCATTAGAAAACTCAAAATGTTTATCATTTGTGTTTGTACCTCCAGCCTGGTCACCACATGTTTAAACTTTTGTTTATGAAACTATTTAGAATTAATTTATCATAACTTTAGTTTTTTTAATCTGTACAGTTTAAAAGCAGCGATAAACTTTATTACTATTTTAAAATTAATTTTCTCCATTTCATTTTTTGCTGTATGTCTGCCTTTCCAGAGTCCATTGAGAATGCATGGGGCCAATATTTATGTGAGGCACAGTAATTTAATGTTGGAGGTTGGTACTAGCGTCGCCTGATGGCTTGAAATAAGAACTACATGTCTCTGTGTACTCTGACGCCATCAGAACTACAACTTCCTCTGTACAAGACTGCTGCCCTCTCGCACTCTCAAGCTCTGTGTGCATGCATGTGTTGGTTTATGCGTGTGGATGTTTGTTCATCAGGTCGACACTCAACTCCAGCTATTGGAAATTGTCCTTGTCGTTTGTTATTTTTAAAAAATGTGGTTTTTCACATTCACGTGGCAGCCATTCTGCACAGGTGGGCTAGCAAATTAAACAGAAATGTTATATTATATAAATCATGTTATTTAACGCTCCACCAATCAATTTAAATAGCCCTGAGATTTTAAAATAGCATACCACCCAGCGCTAAAATCAATCATAGTGGAAAATGTAGCAGGCGAAGACATTTCCCTCAGGAATTATAGAAAAATAAAAAAAGAGCCAGGGGGATAATGAATGTTGGATTGAACTTTGTTGAACAAAGTTTTTTTTAGAATGTTAACTTTACCAACTTTACAAGGTCTTAATACGTCAGACATGGTTTTTAGCTTGTTGTGGAGTTCGGTTTTTATATCGCTAAATGTACAAATAATGCAGATTCAATTTTGATTTGATTTGATCAGGAACGTTAACTGGAGGTTATGTATATAACCAGTGTTTCCTGAGGGGTGGGAGCACTCAACCCTTAACCAAGGGAAATAAGATATTTTCTGCATTGAGTCTATGAAATTCAAATCACATATTTGTTGTGTATCTTGTTACACAACAGTAAAAGATAGACTAAAGCTCCTCCAGGATATGTCCCTGCCTTAGTGCTCAGAGTGGCTGCTTTGAATAGGGTCAGTTGTGTGTGTGTGAACCTGACTTTTGTGCATGCTTTTTGCATGTCGAATGCCGTTTTGTGACAGTTTGATCTCGATGTGTTTCCAATCCTTGACTGGTTTCAAAGAGTTTGATTATTTCCAGGCAGCTGCATCTAACCTGACTAATCCGGCCTCCCTAACATGTATGAGGAGCTCTGTTCCTCTTTTCTGGTGATTGGCTGCTAGCGTTGTGTGACATGTGGTTTGATAACTCACTAAAACAACAAAATAAAATTGTGTGCAACATGGGACTGATAGTGATGCTTTGCCAGGTGGTATTTGTAGAAGAACAGTAGCCTACATGGCATGTAGTACTCTGTAGTACTCACTGAGGTTAGAGGACTTAACCCAGAATATTTTATTAAAGAGACCATTACAAGAGTAAAATAGGAAATTCTTATCAATAGTGAGTTTCAGTTCATCTATTTAGAGGAATAGCTTCTTAACAAACATCAGTGTGATAAGAACCTAAATGCAAGAAACTCTCTTTGAGAAAAATTAATTGATTTGTATTTTGACTTTGGTCCAAATCCAATCCTCTCACATGGAGGAAGCAGGTTTATGACCTATACTGCAGACAACAGTCAGAGTTAGAGAGCAGGTTTTCATCACTATCAACCCCATGTTCTGACCTCCTGAAGGAAAAGCACCTCAACAAGATGGCGACGCCCTGCTTCACTGCAGCCTGTTTATACATAAACACACAGACACACACGCACTTCAACACAATACATGTTAACAGTCTAATTCAAGAGTTAATTGGAGGCTGCATTGAGACAGGGCATCTTTCTTGTTTCCCTTGTGATTGACAGACTAATGTTCCTGTCTCCTGTTGAACCAAAGTTTTCCCCTCCCCTTTCTCCCTCTCTCCTCCCCTCTGTTTTTCACTCCCTCCCTCCCCACATCCATCATTTCTGTATTCATTTTACTATTTCTTTCTCTCTTTTCTCTTATTTCATGCTCCCATCCATATTTTCAACCCTCTTTTCTCTACTCATTTCATACCCATCATTCTTTTCTTCTCCTTTTCCTTCATCTACCACCTGTTCCTACCTTCTTCCCCTCCCCATCTCGGCCCGTCTTCTCTCATTTCTATCCCATCCTCACCTCCACCCCTCCCTCATTCAACCGTACTCATCTCATTCCCTGTCTATCCCCCTCCTCATCTCCCTTACCCCACCTCCCCCCTTATTCCTCCCCCCACCCATCAGGACCATGATAAGACCCAGGACGAGGTTCTGAAACATCAAGCTAGCATTAGCCAGCTAAAACGCTCCTTTATGGAGGCGCCACCTCCCTCTCCTCCTCAGCTCAACCAGTGGGAGAAACGTCTCACCTCCTCCCCCGCCACAACAATACGTGTTCAACAGCAACAAGTGGTATGTCCGCCTGAATGTTCATGTCTCGGCCACTTGAGTTACACAGCATCTTTCCTGCTGCGCTTGTTTCAGGTTAAATGATATATTGCAGTGATTCATAAGCGATGTCATATTTTGCTGCAAAGAAACCAGCATGCAGTCTGTGCAACGGGAGGATCATTTTTGTTTGAACATGATTGAATCATACCTTAGATTTATTTTGGCGGTGAAAGGTTTCTCTTTCTTAGTCTTAAGTGGGGTTTTTTCATTTGATGCTTTTGCCTCGGTGGTTTCCACGACCCGTTGATCATGATTCATGATGCAGTGGTTCTCAACCTCGGGGTCCCATTACCCGATTGGGGTCACAAGATCATTTCTGGGGGTCGCCAGGTGGTTGTTGAGAAATAACATTTATATAATCAAAATAGACATATTATAGATTTGCAAGTAACAACATCTGATTAATAGTGAAGGGGCATGGGTGGGGGGTGCATTACCCTGAATATATTGCAGGGTCGTGACTCGTAAAGGTTGAGAACCAATGACTTAATCTTCTGTGGGAATTCTCCCTGTAAAACCATCCTAACTTCTACTATCACCTACTGTTCTTCCATTTTCAGCTGGGTTCACATTACATTGCAGTTTTTCAAGCATATATCGTTTTTATTCTCCTGTGTATTTTGCTGAGTCTCCACTTCGCTCTCCTAAACAGATCTAACTTCATTCCCTTAGTGTAGTCATAAGATGTGCATGGCTGCGCTTTCTTTTATTTGTGCGTTTCACACGATGTGTTCTTGTGTCTTCTACTTTTGTTTGTTTGTTTTCCCTCTTTGTGTATGTGTCTGTTTGTATTTTGCTGTAGAGCCTTGAAGAGGAGATAGCTTCTATACTTCTAAGCAGACACTCATGCACTGGCTTTTATTCAGCTGCTGACGCTGTCTGCAGCAGTACCGCTGAACCGACACTAGATGCTGCTCTTACCACATGTTCTGCTGCCCTCTCTGCCAACGAGGTGCTGCTGCTGAGCATTTAGGAGTCTGTTTACTTTCATTCTCAATCCATAAGTACTTTTTTGATCATTAGTCCATCATTTCACTTTTTATCTGCTTATGTTGATTGATCACCTTGAAAGTAATCTGACATCCTGCAATGCTTCTTTTACCGGAGGATGCTTGAACCGATGCTTTATATCGATGCCTGCTGTAGATGAATGTCATTCTGTATCAGAGGCCGTTCATTCTGAATGAACCGCGGATGCAGAATGGGCATGGCAATGCTTCTCAAAAACAACTCACAGATGTGAATGGTTGTAATGTGTTTGTTCAGTGAAGGGCAATGTGTGTGGACTGAATGTAAATGTGACGATCGGCTCTGTGCTCTTATCTTGCTTTACCGGCAACTTCAGGGAAAAAAAAAAAAAAGTGCTAAAAGCAGCAGGTTTTGAGGCAGCAGTTTCCATCATTAGGAAACTTAATGTGTTTACATGAGTTTAAAAATAGCTCACAAGACACTGTAAAGAGTGGACTTTGACCTAATTTATTACGGCATGACATGTTTTTTTGCCATTCAAACCATTTGCTGACTTCAATACTGCTTTTATTTAAGTGAAGATGAGTTTTTCCTTTCCTCGATGGGAAATTCACTTCAATCCATCTTATTTTTCTCCTTTCTGCTCTTTATCTCATCTGCTATTTGTTGCCTGCTGCAATGAACCTGACACTGTATGGACATGAACGTGATTGTGCATGAGAGACAAAGAGGGAGAATAAATAACCATATCGCCCCCTTCCCCCACGCTCTGATCTATAAGCATCGTCCTTTAACTAACTGCTAACACTGATGATGTCTGCTTCTGCTGTTTGATTGATGATTGTCATGGTAACCCCCCTGTCACGCAGGTGAGTGTGCCCGATGTGGAAGCAGCCGCAGCTGATAGTTCGATCCCTGATACCAAAGAACCTGCAAAGGTGGTCCTAACTTTCTTCTATTTATCCATCCAGCCGTCCATTGATCCACCGTTTTCTTCATTCCTTCATTCATTTGTCACTTACAGCTTCAGATCTCCTCCTCTTCCTACAGCCGTCCATTCCTCGGCTTTTCACCTGATTTCCTACATGTTCTCACATTCTCACGTCCTTTTGTCCACAGTTGAACATCTTCATTGTCTTTCTGATTTCGCTTTGGTATTTATTTATTTTGAGTTAAGTTGTCTAATTTTTTTTATGTTCAATGATCATGTTTTGTTTTTTTGTTTTTGTCTCCATGCGTTTGTTGTGTATGTGTGCGCACCTCAATCTGTGTGCGTGTGTGATTGTGCACTGTGTACATGCGTGCTTGTGTATGTGCGTGTGTATAGACGGCCGAAGTCGAAATCGAAGAAACCGTTGTCGTGGAAGAGGTTTCCAAAGCAACCAAACCTGGATTTGTCACAGTTACAACCAGTTCTCCTGCTGTCCCAACCACAGACCAGGAAACAAGAGAACAGGAAGTGAAGGTTGAGGAAAAAGTAGTGGTGACACAGGAAGCTAAAGCGGCGAAGCAGGCGAGCGTTTCATCTGAAAGCGAGAGCGAGGAAGAAGCCGAGTACCACCCAAATGTCCCTGTGTCCATCTCTCATACACAAATACTGGAGGAGAAAGAAGAGGAGGAGGAAGACCAGGTTGACAAACATGAGGACAAGACAACGGAGCAGGATACTCCAGAAGTTTCCTCCCCACCAGCTGAAGTCTTTCAGCCTGAAGAAGAAACCAGCCGAGCGGTAGAAGAGTCTGAGGCAGGGAACAAGAACGAAGAAGGTGAGATGGAGGGAAGCACCAATGATCTGATGACGGCACCAGACGATGCTCCCAATGGCTTCAACCCCACTGAGGAGGCCGTGAGCGGGTTGGACACCTACCCAGAGGACGAGGAAGAGCCCAAAATGAACGGACAAGCCTCATTGGCTGAAGCAGAACTCCGGCCACAGGTTATTTGTTGCTCTGAGGTAAAGTCTTCACTGGGCCGGCTTTGGAGCTTCCCTGGGCCTTGACCCTCTCCTGCCAACTGTAGAAACACCCACTTCTTTTTCCTCCCTCCTGCTTTCCACAGTGCTGGTTTCCTTCCTGCTTGTGTGAATATTTAAGCCCCATGTACATCCTCACACTCATCTTTGTCCTGTGAAAATGAGACCTCTTTAGAAGTCACAGTCCAATCCCAGTAAATCAGGCAAAAGATAAACATAAACACACAAGTTACCACCATGGTCGGTGTCAAGATATCACATGCTCAATAATTAATTTGTCTTTATTTTGATTTTCACCATATTCATATATTTTAAAGAGTCTGTCAACTACTATCATCATCTTTCATATCATTACCAACATGACTAGTCCACTCCTGCTGTGCACAGTGTGACCGCCTCCTACTCTCCATCGTATTTTAGTGTTGTGAAGTAAATGGGGCCTAAGTGGGGAAATGCATGTTGCTTTTAGATTGTAATTTTTTCTGCATGCTGTATTTCACATTTTTGGTGTGTTTGCATTTGTGTGTGTGTGTGTGTGTGTTTGTGTGTGTGTCTCCTCCGTGTGCTTTGGCGGTGACACTTCTCTTATCTCTGTTGGCGTTTTAATTGGCTTGTCGCAGTCACCACGGCAACAGCATTGTAGGAAATCGTCATTGCCAAACACTTTGGAAATGCCAACCCGCCCATTTGAATGTCACCTCGTGCATGTTGTTTACATTTTAATTTGCCGGCCTGTTTGCCAGCCACTCAGGTGTCGTTTGTGTTGCCAGCTCATGTTTTATGCATGTTCGTGCCGTGTCGTCCTCCGAGCTGCATGTCGACACCAAAGATCTTTGTTAATGTAGTTGTGTTGCTGTTGTAGCTGTTGCTCTTACCTGACTTTAAATAGATGTTGTCTTGTTGTGAGTTTCAATGTGCGAGTTTGGGAGCTCTTGATTTCTTGCATGACGTTTGCTGCATTCACTTGCATATGCTGTGTTTATACATCCACATCTACTGTTGTGTACCACTGGTACATGGCACTTCTCTTTCAAAACCATGAATTCTAATGTATCTGACAACTACAGTTAATTTGATGATGATTAAATACACATTTCAAGCTAAATTCGTAGACCTAGACATGTTTCTGTGTTTGTTTCCCTAACTGTCTCAGCTCTAATTTATTAACCCTCTCTCCTCCCCCCTCACGTCTCTCTCTCCTCCCTCCCCAGCCCCCTGTGGTAAAGACAGAAATGGTGACTATATCAGACACGTTCGCAGCCCAGAAAACTGAGATAGCTACAAAAGAAGTGCCCATCGTACATACGGAAACCAAGACCATCACTTACGAAGCCGCACAGGTGCCCACTTACGAGCCACCGGGAGCTTTTATTTTTTGTATTCTCATTTGTATGTGTGTGTGTGTGTTAGCATTCAGAGTCCATGTTGTACTTGTGTGAATCATTTAGACCTTATTATATTTTAAAGCTTAATAATGATAATGTTCCAAAGTGCTTCTTTTCTAGCAACAGTGCATGCCGCCATCATTCATTCCTCAAAGATGTCGGAGGGATTTCCTGGTGTGTATCTTCCGCTGATTGTTCCTTTCTGTCTCCCTAACATCAGTTGGATGGAAACGGCGACGGTGAGCCCGGAGTGTTGATGACTGCTCAGACTATCACCTCTGAATCTCTGTGTACTACTACAACCACACACATTACCAAGGTACTCACAACTACAGACATTTACTCTCTTTAAAATCATGTTTATGAAACTCTACAGCATAGATCTCCATGGCAACTGTGTGCTGAGTAACTGTACCCTAATACAGTGTTCATGCTTTGTGTTCTGTGCCCTCATTTATATTGGTTAAGCAGTGGTGCACACATCCGATCTCACATCCGATAATTGTTTAATCTGATTTGACTTGTTGGACTGTTAAGTCAATGCTCGGCTCTCAGCTGTGTCTCACCTGCACCCAGGTCGGCCTTGACTGTTCCTGAAGAATCCATCGTGTCACATATCAAAGCATTGCTGTACATTTCTCTTCCAGACGTTAAAGGGCGGCCTATCAGAGACGAGGATTGAGAAACGCATTGTCATCACTGGCGACTGCGACATCGACCACGACCAGGTCAGATCTCAGTCACACAGCTGATCACCCAGCTGTTTCAGCAGCTGGGTCTATGGGTCCCTGTATTCTGTCCAGATGTGTGTGTGGTGTGGAATCAGCTGCTCCATCAGATTCTGCAGTTTCAATGTGGGATTTCTTCTCTTAGAATAAAAATGGTGACAGGGAAACGAGGAAGATGGCTGAAGTCAGTCCATTTTAATGTGCTTTATAGAGGTTGTTATCTGGTTGCACAATTTAATTTATTATCCACTTAACAAAGAGATGCCTGCTAGTCATAACTCATTGGCTGCTTCATCAGTCTCTTCACCTCCATCACTTCCATACGTCGAGAAAACTGCCGTGACCTTATTTTGCTGCGGTGTCTCATTTTGTTGCTTGTTTTTGGTTCATTTGATATTCTGTCTTTGCCTGTGAGGAAATCAAATATTTGCTGATGTGATAAAACTGCTACATGCTAAAGCTACATGGAGGAGATGACAGCTGAGTTAGTGCAGCCCAACGCTCCGTGAGGATTTGATATGAAACAGTGACGTGATGTCTAAGTGCAGATTTTCAGCTTTTGAGGATGTTTACATTCTGATAAATTCCTCTAGTCATCCATGTTCCCCTAATATGAATGTGAACACTCAAAACAAAGTGTCACATTGTCCATATACGTACAGACTGTTCTGGCCTTCATTGTTATATCGGTCTCTTGATGTGATAAAACACATTTCTACACCTCTAAGATATTTGAAAGTGACGATCAATTTATATTTATTTCACTTATGAGACTTTGACTCGTGCCACAAACTCCCCCCCGTTGTGGGACGAATGAGAGATTATTTTATGTTGTAACCTGTACAACATGAGGTTTGAGGTCCCAGGTTTCATGTAGCACCATCAGAATATTTCAAATATTTGAAAAGGTATTTTGTTTTATCTAGTTTTGCCCGGGTTTGGATCTGCATGATCCCTCATCTGCTGTTTTAAGTTGCACGTCTGTTCTTATTTGCTGGATTCACACAAGACCAACAGATTTGTGTCACATCAAGTTGGAAATCATGATTTATTTTTTCCACTTGATGTCACTGCTCCATCTGAAGTCATTTTACTTCATACGATTTACCTCCCAGTTAAACCCCCAGAAGTAAAATGATGCACATTAATTGCGAATCCAGCATTTTTGTTATTTTTGTAATGCTTCTTTTTTGTTAATTTTTTTACTCCATCATCTCCTCTCCCCCCCCTCCACCTGCCCCCTCACTGCTTGCTGTGCTCGGTGCTGCTTCCATGTGGCTGCTTCTTGGTACTGCAGGCACTGGCCCAGGCCATTAAGGAGGCCAAAGAGCAACATCCTGACATGTCTGTTACCAGAGTGGTGGTTCATAAAGAAACTGAACTGGCGGAGGAGGAGGATTGACTGAACTCAGGTAATAATAATAATAGTAGCTGATTATTATTATTATTATTCATGGTGAAGGTGATATCATAGATATTCAAGTGTTTAAGTGCCATCAGGGGTTTATTTGCTAAAGATAAAAATGTAAAGAAACAGAAACCAGGACACGTGAAGCTGCTAAACCCATCAGCCAATCATGGAACAGGAAATCGAGGAAGAGATATTACAATTAGACGGTGACTGTGTTTGTGTGTTTTTAGTTCAAGGAAAATATTTAGAATGGAAAATTACGGTAGCGTTGAGCGCTGGTCATCACAACACAGACTCTGATTGCCTTCAACTCTTATTTTCCCAGAGCTGAAGGGCCCATCATGACTGTTTTCCTCTGTTGACGTTGAACGACCTTCATCACCCGACAACGACGACGACGACCGACCTTGACTGACCGATGAGGAGGAGCTGAAGAACATGAGGAAGAGAAAGACGGATGGAGAGAAGTCACCAGTCTTTTCTAACATTTCTGTGGTGCATCTAAATCCCTCACTCCAAAAACCCAGTAAAAGGAAAAAAAATCATCTCTTCACTCTTCCCGAGGGAACAAAAACGAACCACTTTGTTAGATTAACATTTGTAGCGTGTTTTTATTTTTTAATAGAGCCTGTTTTTTTCGTTAACTGATTTGTTTTACAAAAAGAGAGAAGATAGTGAGTCTGTCACCTATTGCGAAAACTAGGATTTTTAGGGATGCACTGATAACCAGTTCTGGTGACACACAGCTAATATACTGTATCACTGTACTGAATATTTCACCAGTACCAGGGACCTTCAACAAAGCTGTAAGATTCAAAGCAAATTTGAGATATTTCTACAAACCAGAAGCTGTCAAATGGACAGTTTTTTTTATCTTTTTCTTAATTTTTATTTTCCTAAAAAGTAAATTGACACTGAGGTTCTGTGCTTGGAATCTGTACCAGCAGAGTTCAAGTGGTTTTGGTGCATTCCTAAACAAGACAAAAAGTTATTTGATATTTCACAGCTCCCTCCCTCACGTCTTTAATCGGTGAGTAACAAACTGTAACTCAGTCCTTTCTAAAGATTTTACAAAAACAACTACATTTGAAAGAAACTCTTTTTCAAAACATAACACAAACCAACTGTATCACTCACTGTAACACATTCACGGTCAGAGTCAGATTAAAGAATTCAACTGTCACATTATCACCTTTTGTTACTAATAATTACAGAAACTAGGGAGCTCTTAGGTAAAATATCGCGGTAAAAAATCAATCAACCTGTAATTTTCTTTTCTTTTTTTATTCTGTCTTGTTCTGTAAGCATTGTTCTTATTCATCCACATTCCTTGTGTGTCGACCAGCGGCTGAGTGAGTTCACTTTCATCCAGACATTTTTACATTTACAGCAGGTGAAAGAATCTTAATTGGGTTGTTGGACGTTTAAAATACATTTTTACTGAAAGGAAATTGGAACTGAAGGTGAACTGACTGAAAACGCCGGTGTATACAACTTTCTGTAGAGTAAAACTCAATCAAGGTTATTATATGGGAGCAGTAATCTAGCTTTTAATTAGCCAAACGCTCTCCCTGGGGCCCGCCCACTGTACGACAATGACCATTCCTGCTGGGCCGCAGGGGAGCAAGGGAGCAGACTGACTTTATTGGGAGAGAGAGAGGACCAGGGAAGAGAGGGGAAATTGGGAGATAGAGGAGGCGCCGCGCATCGTCTACTTGGGAGTGAAAAATAATTTGAACACTGATGCATGTCGGCCTCTTATTTATTTTTTTGCATCCCGCAGTGAGTTAAAGCTGTTTTAATATTCTTGGGACGATGCTTAACACACATTTAAATAATTCAAAAGGAGTTTTGTGCTACAGCCGACAGAGGAACCAAAATGAGGACACGCAGCAGGAACAACTTGAAACCAGTGTCTGTGCCCAATCCAGAATAATAACAATTCCTACCAGTTTAACTCTGCACTTCATTTCACTCCCAGCTTCTTTTCGTACCAACAAAATCTGCAAAAACGTAGCAACATCTGGAATTCGAATCGGCACATCTTCATGTTTTTACCTTTGAGCGAGTTTAGATAGAGGCCACTGTGTCGATTGGTTTGAGAGTGTGTAGTTAACAGATTATCTCGGCTCATACAGCAAGTCTAGATCCGATTATTTTCGACGTGGTGCTCGCTGTGTTGTAACTGTTTCACCGCAACCAAATAATTCTGCCGTGGTAATGTGATTTTATATACGTTTCAATTTCAAGACTTGCATTTGTCTCCCACACGAGCAACACTCCGAATCTCCCAGTGCACTACACACACAGATACACACGGAAACAGTTACGGCACAACAGTAAAACGCAGCTGAAAGGGAAGAGGGTACCAGAGGTGGTTGAAGTGCTCTTGAAACCCCCTGAATGGAATCTCATGATGTTTTATTCATTTCCCGTGTCCTGTTCACCCACATGTGCATCTGAATTCCACAAAAATGTGACTGTGTTATGAGTATTGGTGGCATTAAATGGGTTTGACCGTGAAAAACCTGGTCTAGTTTGACCCGGATTTGTGTTTGAGCAGCGAAAGGATTCTGCAAAAACCTGATCGATTTGTGAACAAAGAAGTGGTACAGATTTACAAAAACATTCCACCTGGACCCGCCTAGACCTCTCTGAACCCTCCATTCTGGATATAGTGGCATTGTACATTAGATTCAACAGATTAGATTCTCCTTTTAAATGAAGACATATTGACATTTGAAGTAGCACGTACCTCTCAATTTGAAAACCCTTTCAAATTTCATCCAGATGGCGGAGCGGTGAAGACGGTCTAGGCCGGGAAACACCAGTGTGACCTCTGCTTTGCAGTTCAATGACATTCCGCATGAGGGTGAACCTTTAACCTGAAGCCCTCTCGCAAAGAGACAAAGTGGCAGAGGAAGAAATAAACATGTAACGCTGGGCAGCTTTGTAAGCTTTCACTGTTTAAACATGCATAGCTTTTTTCTCATCATTTTTCTTTTTATCTGTGAAACTGATCTAGATGTTAAAAGGCGGGATTTGTTGTACCCCACCCTGTTGAATATTTATGAGATTGTCACAGTGTGTGTTATTGGGATCACTGAAGGAGCACCATTACAAATCAAATTTTCTGCCACCATTTCCTGTTCTTTCTTTCTGTTTTGCTTTGAGCCACAGATTGAGCCTCCTCTGCGTCTGGGCTCTCGTCTGGTCACCGGAGCTGTGGGGCAGCGAGGTTGTTTTTTCTAAAATGATTGCACGAGAAATTTTAATGCAAGAAAAAAAGGCTGCATCAGACAGTAGTTACCACGGCAACTCCACAATGGAACTTGTGGATAAGAAACAGATGATTCTACGCCAGCTGATTTTTAAACTGTCAGGGATCTCAACATCATGGAGCGCGTCATGTGGTCCGAGGAAACACACGTTTCACAATTGGCTTCTATTCTTTACATTAAATCTCAGACTTTATTGAACAGTTTGGACAAATGAGATCAATTTACAGTCCGTTAAAACCAGCATCATTTTGTATTTTTAACAAAGTAAGAAAAACTCACTTTCAACAAAACTTTATAAAGAAACAAATTTTGGAAAAAAGCAACCCGCTCCCTCCTTGCTCTCTAGTAGCACAACCAATGATCACTGGTAGGGTTTTTTCTATCTAGCAGCTTAACTGTCTTGTGTCTCCCCACACAGCCACTCCTCCCCCGTGTAACACTGTTTGAATAAAGGATTGTTATACTCTCATTGGTCCTCTGTCGTTCACTTTTTTCACTCCAGAACAGTGGGTTTGGTGTAGAAACAATAGCCGATAAAGTTGTATTCCCAAATTCTAGAAAAATTGTAAACACATTTACTCAACACAGATTTCCCTGAGTGTTTCAAGATGTTTCCACACATCATCTGACATCCAAACAAGCGTCAGCTTCCATGCTGTTCAAGGCAGTTCAGTCAGTTTTGTATTACTGAAATGTAGTGATAGGTCCATGTCTCCAACAGAGTCTGTCCGGTCAGGTGTGACAGTGGGCGCCAACGCTCCTGCTCCTCAAGTTTGTAGTTCTGTACATCTGCCTGTGGATGGCGCTTCTGTTCTGCGGAAATCCCGACTGATCGTCCTCAACTGAGGGTAGGAGAGAGAGAGGAAGAGTGAGAAAACATAATATTGGTCGTTAAGTACAAACCACATGTGTAGTTGCTCAGTGACAGTCATACACACATTACCAAAGTTATTTATTTTTTCTTTTCTCAGTTATTCAGGTGGTCTAGGTTTGGGAATAAAGGCACCATGGAAATATATATTGCATGAAGGGATATAGTGTGTATCTTCATTGATGAGGCACTGTTTTAAAGGTGCA
Organism: Limanda limanda; assembly: GCF_963576545.1. NCBI lineage: Eukaryota > Metazoa > Chordata > Actinopteri > Pleuronectiformes > Pleuronectidae > Limanda > Limanda limanda. The sequence goes on from NC_083653.1 coordinate 13,436,212, forward strand.
GTGTGTAGGATTTAGTGACATCTAGTGGTGAAGTTGCATGTTGCAGCTGAATACCCCTCACCTCGCCCTCCCCTTTCAAACATTAAAGAACTTGTGGTAGCTTCAGTTGTCATAAAACCCCCAAAGGTGTTTAGTTTCTTCAGTGTGGGCTACTGTAAAAAAAAACGTGGTCACTTCCATAGAGATGACCCGCTCCCTATATTTAAATATAAAGGGCCAATTCTAGGGTAAAGAAAACAATTTGTACAATTTAGATAGTTTACAATTTACTAGTAAAAACATCCCAGGATCATTGTAAATTCAATAGATCAAATTCACCTAGATCCTACACACCGAATCTTTAAGTAATTAAAGTTTAAGATGATCATTGTCACTCAGAGAATTTAGAGCTTGTAAATGGGACATTATCTCAGTTTATGTTGAATCTGTTGGGACAATGAAAAGCCCAGCAGCTCTTCACCGACTCTTATACCATCCTCCTGCCGTGATCTCAAGGTTGTTCAGAAAACACTCACAGATCCTGATCTTATATCTGTTCATATGCAGCACACACTCGTACATACATAGCATAGCAGTCGGCCGCAGAAGATGCATCTTCAGCTCGTGTGTACTCGTTGAATGACTGGAGGACAGGTGCTGTCAGGTGCATCACTATGATGCACAGTGTGTTTGTGTTTAGTTTGACTGAACTGCAGGTGTGAGATTAGCTGTAACTGATTGTAATTGGCCTCAGAAACAGCAGATGATGCCCACGCACACACAGGCACACACACACATACACAAAGGCTCCCCCCTCGAGCTCATTAATTTGACTGAAGTCACAAATCTTCAAAAACAATGTTAAATAATTTACTAAAACAGTCAAACACTGTAGTTCTCAGCAAACAGGATCATTTGCTGGTTATTTCTTTCAGATGTTGATCAGTGCACATTTGGTCTTTTCTTCTATTTATGTCAGTGTGTGGGACTGACTGAAAATAAACTTTGGTTTGTGCTAATGAGGGAACAAATTACCAAACAGCCACAGTGTCTGTTTTTAGGAGTGTTTGGACGACAATGGTGGTTTGTGGCAAAAGGGAATGAGCTATTTCAAACGCAGATAATCACTTGTTATTAGTGGGATCTATTTGTTATGGTTTTTAATTGGATGTATCAACCGTTAAAATGAAAATCACCGGACATGTTCAGTTTGGATTTAAAGATCCAACTAGTATTGATGGTGAGACAATCATAATCAGATATCAGAACAAACTGTGAAGTTAACCAGGCTGGGATTTGTTATACATTATAATGTTATTATTTATGGTTATGTTTTTAATCCTAAATGGGAACTTCGCTAAATAAAGTCTCCATAACAGATTTTTACTTCCACATATGCAGTGAGAGAGGGAGCAGGTGATATAAGGGCAGTCTTGACCTTTTCAGGATTTGATGTCAATGTAAAGAGCAAAGGGACGAGCTTCAACAACACACACACACACACACACACACACACACACACACACACACACACACACACACACACACACACACACACACACACAAACAGAGAGATAGAGAAAACTTGTTTCCAGGTTTTCCTTGCAGTAGCTGCTGTAGCACTCCCCAGCACACACACTGTTACACTCACTCACACTTAGACATCAAATATCCTTTTGCCAACTTTTTTTTGTGCGTCTATTTTGGATGTTTTTCATTATTTAGAGTGAACCTTAGTTTCAAAGCCTGCAGACGTTTCTTTTCTATTCGGGAAAAACATGAGCTGACGAGACACAGCTGGTTGTCTGTGCGTGTTTTTGCAGATGCCAAGGTGGACCTCGTGTTTTATCTTCTATAAATATGAAACAAAAACATTTTCTTCCATTTTTTCCCTTTGTAGTACAGATTATGAAGTGCTACGTTGTGTGTATTTAGTATTTATGCGTGCAGCTCTGCCGAGTGACTCCTCCTCAATGCATCCACTCAGCTACACGGCCGCATAGTAAATAGAACATATCCTAGTTGTCTGGACATGGGCTGGACATGAAAAGTTAATAGCAATGCGTACCCTGTCTGAGCTTCCAGCTGAGATAGACTATCAGTTGCAGCAGCAGCAGAGAGACGGACAGGAACAGCAGCAGGCCGAAGAGCCACAGAGGAACGAAGCTGTCTGTGGCTCTGTCTGTGTGCATGAGGGTCTGTCGCAGGAGCAGAGCCAGATCAGCCCAGGGGCCGCTCAGCACCTCCATGCTGCTCCTGCATGTGGGAGAAAGCAGGAGGAAGTCAGGAAATGACAATATTTCAAAACGACATGTTATAGCAGGTATTTGCACGACATGAGCCCCTTTTACATAGCACATTCAACCTTGCATTTCTACATTAATGGCATGAAGATGAATGGGGAAGCATTGTCTCTTCTATCCCGACAGCCAAGGTGGTCACAGAGCCAGATTAATAGCTGTGTAAAATATAGAGCCAGTGTGGAGGGATGCTGTTGTGTTACACGCCACGCCTCTGATTCTCGAACACCAGCTACTGAAAGTCACACACTGGGCCGGCGTTATTGAAGCTAGTTTGGTATGTTGTGGAACAGAGGGTTCTTCTTAACGGCAGTAAAGCTGGATCTCTTTGTAAAAGGGGCTGCGGAGCAAGAGGTAGCTCATTAAAAAACAAAGTCTTTTGAGAATACTTTGAAATACCAATAACATACGGCAAATGTCCGTTATGTCTTCCAAAACAAGCAAATGATTGGTTTCCCAGGCTTTTAAGTCAAGGGTCGACTGGGTTAATTTATCTGCAGCTCATGTTTTACTAATAAGCCCAGTGTTCTTCACATTGTTCGAAACTATGTTAAATCATTGATGTGATTTCAATAGAGGAAAGAAAAATAATTTAATTACTATAGATTGGTTGTTACTCTTCAGGGTAATCTGATTGTGATGACACCAAGCAGAGAGATGGCCTGGTTTATTTATACAAATTAAAAAGAAACATGCTATCATGTTCACATTGGCTCCTCCTGGATCCTGTAGCCGGTCGATACAAGACGCAGAACTTCATGACACAGATAGTGTGCGTTAGATTTGTTTATATTCAATTTCTAGATCCCTTTCACCTAGATCCTACACACTTGATCTTTAAAGACTCACCACACTGCATCACCAATAAGTTTATATATTTTGAACTTTCGTGTTGTAATTGTAATAATTATCATTCTTGTTTTGTGGCCCAGCCCTAGTTGAAGTCATATGTTTGTTTGTTTTTTAGCTCTGAAGCAACATTATCCACACAAGCAATTATAATAATAAGTATATAATAATGATTCTATAAAAAACTTCTAAACATCTAAAAAGCACTTTTCAAAAAACAGTTACAAGGTGTTTGACAGGTTAAGACAATTAAAAACAAGTGGTTGAACAATATTAGGGCACAAATATGAGAACAAAAATGTTACAGACGGCAAAAGAGCAAAAAAACAAAATAAGAATAACCTTATAATAGGATTAAAACGGTTGGTAAAATCACAAGCCACAAGGCCAAAAGCTAAGAATATACTTGCATTTGTAGAAAAGTTGGACAACAATGTGCAGCCAGAAGTTCAGTCTTGATGTGTCAGAGATCACATGAACATGGAGATATTTCAAAATGTCTACTCACAGTTTCCCTTAAATGCAGATATGAATGAACATATGTGGACACGGTTGCCGGATGTCCTCAGTGAGCTACTTCCATGTCGCCCCAACAGTTGTCCTCCTAGACGCTAGATTGTCTTTTGGATTGAAGCAGCAGTCAAACGTGACCGTCACACAAACTTCACATCGAGTTTCGAGTTCAATCCAATCACGTGTCGACGCAGAGCGCAGGGAAATAATCCAAAGAACAATCCCTCCGAGAGAAAAGATGGTCGTTTCAGCCCAGAAGTCAAAGTTGTGATTCTCGTTCTGAGCTCTCTGTCTCTTCATCTATGTCTGTCTTTCTTTTCTATCTTTCTCTTTGTGTTTTCTCTCTCTGTCGCTCTCTCTTATTGGTTGACGTACCACCTTAGTTGTTGTTGACGATGTGAACTTTGTTCTGTTCCAACAGTCAAACCTTGTGATTACTAAGAAGATTAGCTACACTGGCCTTTGTGTGTGTGCGTGTGTTTGTGCGTGTGCGTGTGCGTGCGTGTGTGTGAGTGCGTGTGTGTGTGTGTGTGTGTGTGCGTGTCTACTATGTGTCACACAGAGATATAGAGTGTAGTGTGAGAGGGTTTACTGCAGGTTTCAGGGTATTTGAAACATGAAAATGTGGTAATACCTTTTCATCCTGCGAGTGTGTACTTTGGAGCTCCAGTAATGTCACGACTGTCGAACCTTAGTCCCATGTCCTCACTGTGTCACAACACACACACACACACACACACACACACTGTCTTTTATTCAGCTGGTTTCTACTTTGTCTTATCTCCCTCCGTCTCTTCTCTCTGTCTCTTCCGTCTCTGTCTGCCTTTGATCACTGGCGGTGCTGATTAGGTTAATCAGGAACTGATAACCCTGAATGTGTTGTCACGACTAATTGAAGAATGACTACAAAGGGAAATATCGATGCTGAAATCCACAGTGTGTCGTGTGGCCCCTGTTGGAAGGACACACAACCATGTTTTTAATACGATAAACAGTGGAATATTTCAGTCCAGCAGATATGAAGCAACATTTACATCCTAGTTTCTGACCCACTTAACTTAATCAGATATACACTCTCATTTTTACCAGTGTTTGGTCTTTACCAGTCCCAGAGGGAAATGTCCGTGTCTTAACTGGCTTAATGTTCACTAGTTAGTCTTTCTTTTGTTTAGAACAGCTATTAGCACAATGGGTTTTAGAGCCTTTCCATTGAAAACCGCTGCCTGCTAAGTGGCCAAAATAATGAGAATAGTGGAGCAAACATGGGGAGATGAGCCTAACTGCAGAAACTGCTCATGGATGTATGAGTAATCCTTTTCTCATTATACTTGGCCAATTATTCTAATGTTTATATAAGAATGGAGCTTTTGCCCGCGGGAAGTTTATGAACACTAATGTAAAATTTGTTTTTTGGTTTATTTTTATCCCAACTCTTCTGTTTTTGTTTCAATTTCGGTTCATAAAGTGGCTTCTTTCAAAATGTGCAGACTAAAGGGTCGAGAATATAGTACAAAATGTGTTTTTACCTAATCACCGGCCGCATTTATAAAACCAGTGATGGAGAGATCTGAAAAAAGGTCATTTTGTTTGTGCTGTAGATATTTGATGATAATTGCACTGACAGAACCTGCTAAAAGTAACAGTAGCCTTGCTTCACATTTAATCTGGCTGCCCGAAGCTGCCCAAACCCATAGATTTGCTTTCATCAAGATCTGTGAAAATGTCAAAAAAACACAATGTCAAAGAAAGAGATGAATTCTGTACCAACACTTAATGGGTCCTGTCTTTGCCCTTGTCCCATCCTTCCACCAAGTTTCAAGGAAATCTATTCAGTAGTTTTTGTGGAACAAAACTGACAACAAGAATTTGATCCTTCATCTGAATCAGCAGCAATGGTCAAACCAGATGATTGATCCTAACAAGCTTTAAACCAAAGGCAGGTCATATTTTCTCTGGTGTTGCTGTTGGACATCATCAACACAGAATCATCAGGAGGCTGTTGTTGTTATTCTTTTCCAACACGTTTGTTCTTAATTGGCTGGTAAGTAGGAAGTATCTGTGTCTCCTGTGCAGTTTGACTCTTGCGTACTCAGATCTCAACATCTGTGCTCTTGTCAGGCAGAAACTCATTTAGACGAACCAGCCGTGTTTTCTCACGGGAGGAGAAAACGACGGCTTTGGGTGATAAAATCCCAGCCGTAATTTGGCTCCGGTTGGTGGGAAGTGCGCGCTAATTGAGTGATGCTGTCAACAAGATCACTGGAATTGATTAGCTTTGTTGTTTGTCCAATTGATCCGGAGATAATGGGCTTATTTGGGAAGAAGTGTGTGTGCGTTTTGGGTCTTTTTGTGTGTTCATGTGCCTGAGTGCCTGTTTTTCTGATTGATTGACTGGGGCACAGTGTGTGTGTGTGTGTGTTCGTGTGTGTGTGGTAGGTTCTGTTTCATGTTCAAAGAAATAATAAGCTAGGGTTCACTACTCTCGTGTGTGTGTGTTTGTGTGTGTGTGTGTGTGTGTGTGTGTGTGTGTGTGTGTGTGTGTGTGTGTGTGTGTGTGTGTGTGTGTGTGTGTGTGTGTGTGTGTGTGTGTGTGTGTGTGTGTGTGTGTGTGTGTGTGTGTGTGTGTCTCTCTTATTGATCACTGGATGGATTTTCTGCTGTTGGTGGAGACTTGTGAGAGAAAGACAGAAGCCTCTTTGAAGTCAACAGTTCACAGTTTATCATTTCTTTATATATTCCAAAGAAGCACATGTAATCGCATCAGTACCGTGAGACAATAAACCAGAGGAACAATAGAAACAAACAATATCTCACTGTGTATTACGCATGACTGTTGAAACATGGACGTGGCTCTTGTGGAGAAAGGAAGTGAGATTTCAAATCTGTTGGAAAATCTCTGTGCAGCCAAAACCTCTAATGGCTAAATGTTTCCTCCAGATCAGATTAGCCTGCTGCCCCCGGCACCCGGAGAGAATTGGGGATCATTTTGCAAGCTTCCTCCAGTCTGATATGAATGAGAAAAAAATGTCCGCACAGCACCAGCAGCCCGGTCAGCCCCTTCGGTCAGTTGGCTCTCATTATCTCTATGACCTCTACACAGGGAAAATCGTAACAATTACAGAAAATGTACATCTGGAGAATATGTCCAAAGTATTTCCTTAGAAACGTTCACAGCACTGGAGGCTGCATCAGGGGGTGAGAGGGACCACATCAGCATCGTGGGGATAGTGATGGTTCTCATTATAATATGGCATTTGACCATCAACGAAAAATGTGAATCAATGACAGGAAATAGCTTATAAACAAATTACGACATATCTAGAGTATTCACACCGAGCATGATGTGATGTAGCGACTAAATTATAAGGAGGAAAATAAGAGTCACAGCTCAGGAAAAGAAAGAGGAAATCCACACCAATCGATGATGAACTGATGGTGTGTTTACTCCATGAAAAGCAAAAAATGAAGTAAATGATGAAATACATCGGTTCAACTGGAACAACTTTTAAGAGCTTGAGTTCAGGAGCTTAAACTGAACCAGCACCGCTTCAGGACGAATTTCAAAATGTGTGTCAGACACTTTGAAGAACTGCTTCAATAGCTGGCTCCAAGATCATAGTTTTAAAAGGTCCAGGTTGTTTGTGAGCTGAGGGACAGCTAGCAAGTCAGCAAAGCAATTCACTGCCAGACCACTAGGTGGAGTAACTTTTTTTGTCGAAGACAACCTTAGAGACACCTTCTTTGTGTGTGGCAGTCTTTGCGACTGTTTATTACTTTTTCTGTAGGACAAATTTGTCCCTGATCTTTCTACACAGCTTCGTACCTTTGTCGACCTGCAAACCGACGTCGACCGATATCTCCTTCCAGGAATTGCAGGTCATCTGCGTGTCCTTGTATTTAGTCAGTGACGGGTTATACAAGTGGTCATACTTTCAGATCTCTTCTGCCAAGTGCTCTTCTATTTGGCCGGTATTATGGGGCATGAAACCGGAAATATGACTCTGGAAAGGATGTAGTTAGCGGACCAATCACAGCCTTGCGGGCTGCGTGAGGCTTGCGTAGCTTTGTTGTATAGTTACAAAAATTGGTGAATGCACGCAAGCACGAAAGAAGGGGCACGCAAGACGCAAGGGCTCTTGCGTGCTTGCGTGCCCCTTCTTGCGTGTCTCTGAAAACGCAGAAGCACCGGCCTCTCCCCTGTCGAAGAAACCTGGCCCCATTTTTTAATTTTTTTTTATAACTTATATTTTTAGATATTGATGCGGGCCAATTCAAAATGGATGGCGGGCCGCAGTTGGCACGCGGGCAGTAGTTTGGACACCCCTGGTCTAGAGACAAATACATTTAAATAGATTGAATAACTTTATATCAGACTGGAAAGAGGAGGACGTTTCTGTTCAACTTCTGATCTGATCTGCTTCATAATGTGATGTGGTCAACAACACACATGCTGACTGGTTTGATTTGTACAGGTCGGAAGTGAAACCTTGGAAAAATCGATCTTTGTTCAGAATAAATAAATGAAAATATAAATAATTTACGGACAAAAGAACATGTCTAGTATGGGAAGACCTTTCCTCTAATCACTCTGGGTCTTGTGTCGGGTTTTTTACCTCCATCATATGTTTTGATTTCAGCCTCCAGTATATTTTCTTTCCAGCAGCTAGTGTTTTTGTTGCCTGAATCTGAAATTCTGCCTCATCTTTCTGTCTGTCTGCCGATACAGTTACGAGGCAGCATTCACTTTCATAAGTGTTAGTGTGTGTGTGTGTGTGTGTGTGTGTGTGTGTGTGTGTGTGTGTGTGTGAGTGTGTGTGTGTGTGTGTGTGTGTGTGTGTGTGTGTGTGTGTGCCGTCTGACATGTGGGTGGTTGGTTGTGTGTGATAACGGATCCTGAGTGATGAAACCAACTCAACTCTCTCCTGACTCGGTCTGATATTTCTGCAGCTATCAAATTGGTAGGGAAGCAGAAAAGAGTGCTCTTGCAGTGAAGAGAAAGGTCCTTTCTATTCGTTCATACTCTCATAAGAGAACACAGTTTATAACCCTGTCACAACACTGTTATTTCACTTATTCCCTGTGTCTGAAGATGAGCATTTCCTTTTTCGGTTGCTTCCAAAACAGCAAATAAACAGAATCTGTCTATGTATATGTTTAATATGCTGTTTAATCATGAGAGAAACATTGCATGAGTGTTATCGCTTCAGAATCTCTTCCTTATCACGTGAGGACAAAGCAGAACATTTCCAAACCAGCCTAGTTTCCCTTGGACTCTCTGTTCCTGATGAAAAGCCAGTTTTAGGAGATGGAAATCACAAAATGTTTCACTTTCCTTCCTCAAACACCAGGCTCCTGTAATTACTATGCAGAGGGTGACAATGCGCTGCAGGGGGAGCTTCAGATTTCAGCTTTAAAGTGCAAATAAGTTCCGTGTTAAGCAGCTTGCGTAATGACTTTCATGCCTCTGGCTGTTGTTTCAGTAAATAGAGGAGTCCCTTCTCTCCCTTGATCGTGAGACGGTAGGAGGACATTGTGTCTGAAAATGGCAGGAGTGCCGTTAGAAGTCGGTCTATTTGTCTTTCCATCCGTCTGTCTGACTCCTCTATTAGGTGATTCAGCGATTAATTGATCAACCCAAAAATAACTGCAAGTGTTTTGAGAGGTGACTCATAATTTCAGCCATTTTTAGAGCAAAATATGCGAAACAGTCATTGCTCCCTGCATCTGAAATGTAAGCTGCTTTTCTCTCTCTCTCTCTCTCTCTCTCTCTCTCTCTCTCTCTCTCTCTCTCTCTCTCTCTCTCTCTCTCTCTCTCTCTCTCTCTCTCTCGCTCTCTCATGTGCCCGTTTTTTGTCAGAAAATGTCACTTTTGGCTCTAGGGGAATAAAACTGGATAATTTCATATATTTTGTTGGATTAATTACTGATGATTAAATGAATGGCACACAGTATATAGTGCATATACCATATTCATTTCCTGAACCTGCCCCCTGATCTGGATCCTCACCAAAACTGAATGGGTTTTTTCCTGACTCGTACCAAATCCTCCCCCACGTTTCTTAAGAATCCAGCCAGTAGTTTTTGTGCAACCTGCTAACTTAGAAACAAACACATAAAAACATTAACTCCTTATTGGCGGAGGTAATACCCAATTCCATGCATCCATCCATTAAATCTGTCAACATAATGTCTACACACAGTTTAATACATGCAGTAGAAAAAACACAAGGCAATATATGAAATATTAAAATATTCTCAATCAGTTTTTTTCAGTGCCTGTTTCTATAAGACAGAAACGTTTTTCATGGACCCCTTCATGTGCGTCTTGCAATACAACCAAACACAAGAGAAAGATATTAGACATGTATTACGATCGTGACATTTTACCTAGATGGACTCTCTTTAGTCCATGTATCAATCCTTTTGATTTGAAACAGAATTAATTAATATAGATCCAAGCATCCCTTTTCTAAACTCACTTATCCTAATTCATTTACGTCTCTGAGCTGAAGATCATCTATCATCATCAGAGGAGCCTCCCGGGTTCAGGTCTGTACCTGGTTTATGTGAAGACATCAAAATATTTGTTCTGTTCAGTTGTTTGAATCCATCGAATGTATTTGAATTCATTCTTGAGCTGCTCAAGTGTTGGGGGTGAGGTCCTGAGTGACCATCAAACAATAGGTTGTAAATACTTGAGGCCTACAAGGCCCAGCTGAAACCAGTTCAACCAGTTTCAGTCTTAATTCACACCTTCTCTAGACAGCCTGGAGCCTCGCCTTGGTGGGGGAAGCATGTCCTGAACCCCCACTGTGCCCCCCCTCCAGCAGGCCCTGGTGGGGAGATGTTGCAGGCCGCTCTGCAAAAACCTAAATGAGACTCTGAAACGCCCACTGAGGTCGAATCCCCGCCCACTAAGGACGGGACCCTGACATTCTCATTGGATGAGAGCCAACTGAACCCTCTGACCACTTCCTGAGGAAGCAGGAAGTCCTCAGGTGGTATAAGAGTGCTGAACTCACAGAAATCTCCCTCTCTTCACTCAGATGCCCAAGCAACAACAGAACCCCTCCGGGGTTCTACTAGTTAACTCGGTATTTTTAAGAGACTTTCTTTGTACTCCTCTTTTCCACGCTGCTCAAGTTGTTTTCTGACCTCAAGAGGTCTAACCACACGACTCAGTAACTAAGGAGGCGATTAGACATCGAAACAGGAAATTGCTCGCTGGACGATCTCAGACTGTTTCCTTATCCACACGGACTTTACTTTATTCTTTCTCCACACGATCTACAACGGCTACAAGCAGCCGAACGTCCCTGTGAGGCAGCACGATCTCCGCTGCTGCAGAAGAAGACCAAGCTTCATCCCGTCACGGAGCATGACTGATCCGCTCCGGTCCGGCCCAGCTGCGGTGCTCACGGGAGCTCGCCTGAGAGGCCAAGACATTGTTCACTGGACTTCCGGGAGATTCGCGCCGAGGCGCAGGCAACCCACGAAATCACGGTCACAGTAAGAGGCTTATGTTGTCTGGGCAGATGTTAGTTTTAATATGTAGCGTGTTGATTTAATACTTGAGTGTATTTTGTTGATGGAACTTCCGTGTTCCATTGTTTTAGCCGGCCACTACTCCGAGCCGCTACTTCCGGTTTCCGGTTGGATCGCAATGTTTTGTGTTGCAGTAAATAGGGCCGCGAGAAGCGCCTCCGCCCGCACTGTTAACGTCTGTGTGAGTCTGCAGTGATTTCACCGATCAGAACCTCGGCCCACAACGCTCGCTTGAGGGCTGAGGGGTGAATCACTGTTAACTCATCTCAGACGTATTTTTAAGAGCTTCTTTGGACTCTCCTTACATGTTTTCTCTCTCTCTCTCTCTCTCTCTCTCTCTCTCTCTCTCTCTCTCTCCTTCTAAACCGACCTATACACACTTCTGACCTGTATTTATAATACAGGTCATGTCACATAGTTAAATCTATGCTTAGAGAGGCTGAACACATCTGGAAACCATTCGGCCCCCAAAGCCAAGCAGAGATAAGAATTCTCTTTGTCTAAAATTTCCTTTGTGTAATTCATGTGACGACCACCAGTGTGCGCTCCGGCCACATGGTGTCATTAACATAGACTCCATCTTGAATAACGCAAGTTAACCCACCATTTTGAGTCTATTATTGTCACGCCTCCGCTCTCTCTCTCCTCCCATCCTGGCTCTAAATTCATAACGGCTCCGCCATCTTGTTTTGTAGTCAATCCGCCATTTTGAGAGTTTTTAGGCCTTGATTCCACGAATCATGATCGGCCTCCATCTTAGATGTGATGTCACTACGCGTCATCGCCACCCCCCTTCTTTTTCTCTCTCTCGCACACACACACACACACACACACACACACACACACACACACACACACACACACACATTGATAGACACAGACAGACACACACACACAGAGACACATAGATGGACCAGAGGTTACATGCGTGTTCTAAATTGTGATAAGCTGCTGTTGCTATCTTTGAAATATGGGAGTTTGTTAAGATGATGAATCATTAAATAACACTAACTTTATTTCACACACACACACATAGACACACACACACACAGAGACACTTTGACACAGACACACACACACATAGAGACAGACATACATAGGTAGACCGCAGGTTGTCCATGTATTTTCTGAATTGTGATAAGTGCTGCTGCTGTGTTTACCTTTGAAATATTGGAGCTTGTTAAAATGATAAATCATTGAATAACATTATAACTTTATTTCCCCTTTTTAATAAATACTTTTGTAATTAAAGTATCTGTAGTCTGTGATTATTTGTGCATATGTATGTGATTGCAGCTGGATTATGATCGCCTGTGCTCGAACTTAGAAGCCTTCACTGTTTATTAAGTAATCGTTAATATTAAAATATTGACATTATTAATTTGACATTTATCATTATGAGACTGATAATTATAGCTTGACATCGTTGGTCCCTGGTAACCAGGGTGGTGCCCCCCCTTTCTCAATTATTAATATAGATAGTATTATTCTTAAATTGATAATTTTATTGTTTTAGACTAATTATTTTCATTATTCTTGGTTGATAACCTTATCATTGTTAATTGACAGCTTGTACTTTCTAATTGATAATTCCTATTTTCTCATTAGTGGTTTTATTGTTATTTGATTACTGATCATCTTCAATTAATAATTTAATTATTTTTGATAGATAATTTTTATTATTTTAATAATCCTATTTCATGATTATTAATAATTAGCCAACGTCAAGTCTACTCCTATTGCACAACATAAATGGTGCCCCGTGTGAGGCGATCTAACTCCAGCTGTATCATAATACTGTGTACAATAATCCAGATTCTTTTTTTCCAGAAATTTGATTTTTTTGAAAAATTTAAATTTTTTTGAAAATTTTTAATTTTTTTTCAAAACTTTTCCTTTCTCTCATTTGGTATTGATCATGATGCGTTGTTGAAGAAGAAAATAATTTTGGAAATTTATTCTTCTTTGCAAAGTTTTATTTTTAATTCATTTGAACTTTTACCAAACCGGTTTACCAGTGCCTGGTGTATCCGTAATTGGCTGCAGATTGCAATCGGTGGTTGTGTTCTCGAGGCACAAGAATCATAAATAATTTAAGAAAAGAGAAAAATAATTCTAGGAATTTATTTCTCTTTGAAAATTTTTATTTTAATCCCTTTGCACCTGTCCCAAGCAGGTATACTAGTGCATTGTGTATCCGTGGTTGGTTGCTTCTAGCATATAAGTGGTTGTGTCATCAATGCACAATAATTATGATTAAATTTTTGAAGAGAGACATAGGTTCGAAACTAATTTCTCTTTGAAGTTTCTTTATTCTTAATTCCCTTTGCTAAGCAGACTTTTGTGTAACTATGGTTGGTTGCTGACTGCGTTTCAGTAGTTGGTAATTTTTATAGGAGATTTTCTGCATGCTTTTGATCTTAAGGAGACAAACTAGATTTGAGAGACTAGTTTTGAGAAGACTAGTTGTTGACCAACTAGGTCTTAAGGATTGAGCCACCGAGCTATCCTTCATTGACACTTTATAGACACAGGGTGAAGCTCACCTGTGCATCTTGTTGTGTAGTTTTTTAATTAAGTGTTTTACCCACTTTTTCTAAGCAAGCGTGAGCAGTCCACCAGGTGCCTTTTCGCACTCAGAAGATGAGTAGCATGTAACACCGTGGGGCAAGTGCTCCCTCAGGACCAGAGGTCCTATTAGAGACTGTAGCCAGTCTGAGTAATTTTTTTTCTAATGATGCGGTGAGTGAGTTGAGTGAGTATGAAATAAGTACCTGCGATCGTAAGATCAAGAACTGTCCATGCACTCATCAACCCCACTGGCCCGCATCCAAAAATACCCCATGCTCTGGGTCAACTGACACTCCTCTACCAGCAGAGAGCCGAGCTGCAGACCCAAGAACATGCGAAGGCGCTCATAGCCATGCAAGCAGCATGTCGAGCGGAGCAGGAGAAAAAAACTCCCACCTGCGGCACATCATCGAGACCCGCAAAGAACAGGACCAGGCGGTGCAGGAGCATGCGCAGGTCAAAGGTCAGCAGAAAGGGGGGCACAGTCAAACAGAGCTGTCCCCCCCTCCAGCTGAGATCCCTGATGACAGGGCCAGGAGCTGACGTCATTCCCGGTGGAGCCAGCAGAGCAGAGACACTGGGAGAACAGCTGCGAGCACAGCTCCACAACCCTCATGCAGAGGGAGCTTTGCTCTGGAGAGCCAGACACACCCAGCAGTCCACCGCTCCGACCCACTCAACACCAAAGGGGGAGCAGGACTCAACCCCTAGACGTGCAGTGACCTGCGACCGCTATGAGGCAACATCAAATGCCTGTCCAGCGGACACACAGCATCCACTCCAGCCAGAAGGAACACATCCTGCACGGAGCCATGCTGATCCACATCACGACGACGGAAGGAATCCGTCCTGGAGGGCTGAAAGAGATTCCCAGTCTGTCACTCAGGCAGAGGCGCACCATGACTCACGGTCGCGTCCTGGATGGTCCTCCAACCCCGGTGCAAGAGATGGTGGCCACGAAGATGAGTACCTTGGCACATTCGAGTCAAAAGACACTGATGACTCAGCACCCCCTCAAAGAGAGGAAATCCGCAACCGGCGGCAAGAGCCCCTTGAAAAAGACATTTATCGCTTCGACCCAGACAACCGAGGGTGTAACGAAGACGACACCGTGGTTCTGGCAGTTCAAGTCCAACTCAATGTGGACCCGGCGCTGGAAGATGACAACTTTCCCCACGCCAGGATGAACCCCAGCAAAGAGAACCAGAAACAACGACCCTTCCAACAGGGTGCCCCTCAAAACCAAGGGGGTGAGGATTTCAACCAGCCCCACAAACGGTTTCGACCTCAGCACCTGAATCCCTCTCCACAGAGAAGTAGGGGCTGTAACCAAAGGAAACCTCATCAATACTAGGAGTATAGAGATGGTGACCGAAATCCAACACATGGGATGCATCCTGGCACAGAGGAATTAATACGGAGATGTGTGGATGAAGCAATGAGAGACATTGTGCCACGTGTTCCTCCAGGCTCCACTGAGAGACCAGACACTGAACCCCGTTGGCGAAACTAGAAGCAGACGCCCTCCTTCTCCACTCCTAAAGATGACTTCAATGACTGGGAAGAACCGAGGCGCTGCCAGAAACCCCTCTCACCTCCACACCTGAAAGGGGGGGGGGGAAGAAATCCCAATTTTAAAACAAAGACCGCTCAAACCACTCACTCCATCAATAGCTGCATGCTTTAGACCCTCTGTCAGTAAATCGTATAACGTATGTTCAGGTAGTGAACTCCTTAGACCTCGTTGAGGATTTTGAAGTCGTTACCACTACGGTTGTGCAGCCCTCACGGGTACAGTTGGCAATTCAGTCTTGGCAGAAAAATTTCAATATCTGTAGATTTGCAAACCTAGAAATAGGATTTACCATATATTCACAGATTAGCGAACAACAGAACGTGACTCGCCGTTCTAAATGTTTTGGTTTGACAGAATAACACACATGATTACCTCAAAACACCAGCACCTACTCAAACATTTTCTTCTGTTCCTTTTTCCACTTTTCTTTCATTTCACTCTTCACCGAAATTCATCAGTATGTTAACAATAACTGCCGATAAGCATTATGTGAAATTGAAATGTGCGCCGTGTTTTAGAATATATGTTGTTTAGCCTCTGTCTGCCCAGACAATTACCTCTCTCTGTTTAGACTCATGCCTCAAAGACATTTATGCCTCATGATGAACTAACTTTCAATGCTTCAACTCCACTCAAGGATTACCTCTCATGGATTATCACTGGACTCTCGACCCTAGCGTGCCCTGGAAACTGGGTAACGACCCACTTCCCAGGCCAAAGGGGGATTGTTGGGGGTGAGGTCCTGAGTGACCATCAAACAATAGGTTGTAAATACTTGAGGCCTACAAGGCCCAGCTGAAACCAGTTCAACCAGTTTCAGTCTTAATTCACACCTTCTCTAGACAGCCTGGAGCCTCGCCTTGGTGGGGGAAGCATGTCCTGAACCCCCACTGTGCCCCCCCTCCAGCAGGCCCTGGTGGGGAGATGTTGCAGGCCGCTCTGCAAAAACCTAAATGAGACTCTGAAACGCCCACTGAGGTCGAATCCCCGCCCACTAAGGACGGGACCCTGACATTCTCATTGGATGAGAGCCAACTGAACCCTCTGACCACTTCCTGAGGAAGCAGGAAGTCCTCAGGTGGTATAAGAGTGCTGAACTCACAGAAATCTCCCTCTCTTCACTCAGATGCCCAAGCAACAACAGAACCCCTCCGGGGTTCTACTAGTTAACTCGGTATTTTTAAGAGACTTTCTTTGTACTCCTCTTTTCCACGCTGCTCAAGTTGTTTTCTGACCTCAAGAGGTCTAACCACACGACTCAGTAACTAAGGAGGCGATTAGACATCGAAACAGGAAATTGCTCGCTGGACGATCTCAGACTGTTTCCTTATCCACACGGACTTTACTTTATTCTTTCTCCACACGATCTACAACGGCTACAAGCAGCCGAACGTCCCTGTGAGGCAGCACGATCTCCGCTGCTGCAGAAGAAGACCAAGCTTCATCCCGTCACGGAGCATGACTGATCCGCTCCGGTCCGGCCCAGCTGCGGTGCTCACGGGAGCTCGCCTGAGAGGCCAAGACATTGTTCACTGGACTTCCGGGAGATTCGCGCCGAGGCGCAGGCAACCCACGAAATCACGGTCACAGTAAGAGGCTTATGTTGTCTGGGCAGATGTTAGTTTTAATATGTAGCGTGTTGATTTAATACTTGAGTGTATTTTGTTGATGGAACTTCCGTGTTCCATTGTTTTAGCCGGCCACTACTCCGAGCCGCTACTTCCGGTTTCCGGTTGGATCGCAATGTTTTGTGTTGCAGTAAATAGGGCCGCGAGAAGCGCCTCCGCCCGCACTGTTAACGTCTGTGTGAGTCTGCAGTGATTTCACCGATCAGAACCTCGGCCCACAACGCTCGCTTGAGGGCTGAGGGGTGAATCACTGTTAACTCATCTCAGACGTATTTTTAAGAGCTTCTTTGGACTCTCCTTACATGTTTTCTCTCTCTCTCTCTCTCTCTCTCTCTCTCTCTCTCTCTCTCTCTCTCTCTCCTTCTAAACCGACCTATACACACTTCTGACCTGTATTTATAATACAGGTCATGTCACATAGTTAAATCTATGCTTAGAGAGGCTGAACACATCTGGAAACCATTCGGCCCCCAAAGCCAAGCAGAGATAAGAATTCTCTTTGTCTAAAATTTCCTTTGTGTAATTCATGTGACGACCACCAGTGTGCGCTCCGGCCACATGGTGTCATTAACATAGACTCCATCTTGAATAACGCAAGTTAACCCACCATTTTGAGTCTATTATTGTCACGCCTCCGCTCTCTCTCTCCTCCCATCCTGGCTCTAAATTCATAACGGCTCCGCCATCTTGTTTTGTAGTCAATCCGCCATTTTGAGAGTTTTTAGGCCTTGATTCCACGAATCATGATCGGCCTCCATCTTAGATGTGATGTCACTACGCGTCATCGCCACCCCCCTTCTTTTTCTCTCTCTCGCACACACACACACACACACACACACACACACACACACACACACACACACACACACACACATTGATAGACACAGACAGACACACACACACAGAGACACATAGATGGACCAGAGGTTACATGCGTGTTCTAAATTGTGATAAGCTGCTGTTGCTATCTTTGAAATATGGGAGTTTGTTAAGATGATGAATCATTAAATAACACTAACTTTATTTCACACACACACACATAGACACACACACACACAGAGACACTTTGACACAGACACACACACACATAGAGACAGACATACATAGGTAGACCGCAGGTTGTCCATGTATTTTCTGAATTGTGATAAGTGCTGCTGCTGTGTTTACCTTTGAAATATTGGAGCTTGTTAAAATGATAAATCATTGAATAACATTATAACTTTATTTCCCCTTTTTAATAAATACTTTTGTAATTAAAGTATCTGTAGTCTGTGATTATTTGTGCATATGTATGTGATTGCAGCTGGATTATGATCGCCTGTGCTCGAACTTAGAAGCCTTCACTGTTTATTAAGTAATCGTTAATATTAAAATATTGACATTATTAATTTGACATTTATCATTATGAGACTGATAATTATAGCTTGACATCGTTGGTCCCTGGTAACCAGGGTGGTGCCCCCCCTTTCTCAATTATTAATATAGATAGTATTATTCTTAAATTGATAATTTTATTGTTTTAGACTAATTATTTTCATTATTCTTGGTTGATAACCTTATCATTGTTAATTGACAGCTTGTACTTTCTAATTGATAATTCCTATTTTCTCATTAGTGGTTTTATTGTTATTTGATTACTGATCATCTTCAATTAATAATTTAATTATTTTTGATAGATAATTTTTATTATTTTAATAATCCTATTTCATGATTATTAATAATTAGCCAACGTCAAGTCTACTCCTATTGCACAACACAAGGTATCAGCAGTATATAGTGCTGATTAGTATGCGCCACAGACAGTGAGTCCGTGTTTCTAACTTCTAATACCTTTCTCCATCACAGTCCCTTATTTAAAGATAAGGGGAGACGCTGCTCTCACTACTTTATCTTCTAATTAGCTCCCAAAGTCGGCAGGAGGCTGTCAGATGTTCAGGAACAGACGGAGCGCGGGGGGAATACACAGGCTCTTGCACTGTCTGTACATCCATACAGAGAGAGACTGGTGTGGTGCGGCCTCCACAGAGCACACAGGTCCAGCTACGTGTTGCAGGGTGTTAATGCTCAGAGGAAAACATCAGGGATGAAGAGATTGGGAGAGATGGAGTGTTGTAGAGCGATGATTTAGAAATGAAGAGGTTTCCACGAGAGGGAAACAGCCCCTTTCATTCTGAAGGTTGTTTCATGTTGGGGATGGACCTGGTTTAGAGGGTTGAGATGAATAGTGTGTGTGTGTGTGTGTGTGTGTGTGTGTGTGTGTGTGTGTGTGTGTGTGTGTGTGTGTGTGTGTGTGTGTGTGTGTGTGTGTGTGTGTGTGTGTGTGTGTGTGTGTGTGTGTGTGTGTGTGTGTGTGTGTGTGTGTGTGTGTGTGTGTGTGTGTGTGTGTGTGTGTGTGTGTGTGTGTGTGTGTGTGTGTGTGTGTGTGTGTGTGTGTGTGTGTGTGTGTGTGTGTGTGTGTGTGTGTGTGTGTGTGTGTGTGTGTGTGTGTGTGTGTGTGTGTGTGTGTGTGTGTGTGTGTGTGTGTGTGTGTGTGTGTGTGTGTGTGTGTGTGCGCAGGTTTCAAGAAAGCAGCTCCAACTTTCTCTCTCTCCCGTTTCTTGTTTTCCTTCTAGTTGTCATAGCAACCTCTTGGCCTTTTTAGTAAAGTTACATTCGGGGTCGCCAAGAATACATTCATCGCCATAGTTACCGGGACTTTGTTAATGAGATTCGGTGCTTCCAGCATTATGCAAGATGTGTGACATTTACCTATATTAACAGACACTCTGCTGAGTGTGAATTCACAGATATTGATGTATTGAGGCACATATAAAAAAGGAGCTGCAGAGGAAAAAAAACCCACCAAACCTCAGGGACTCCAAATACCTGCAGTAAAGCTGCTGTGAGTAAACGCCTCAGGGACTTCAGGTGGATTTATGGTTGCATCAAGGTGTTAAAGTGGTTTCTCTGTAGAAGCCTCGAGAATCTGATTCATAATCCAGCATTGAGCTGTAGTCTGTTGAGTGGTATATTATCACTATGTTTGAATATATACCCCAAGTAAGTGTGTTTATGTATTATTGAGTTAAACTGTCACTTTTGTGGAAGCATGTAGCAGATTAATGAACCGCTCCCCTGTTTCATATAGCAGAGTAATACCTCTCTTGCACCAAAGTTAGCAGGTATAGATTTTTTAAACGTGTGTAAACCCATTAAATTCCAGCCAGGCCAGTAGAGCAGTTTGGCTTGGCATGAGTCATTTTTTTGTTATATAAGTTTAAAGATATTTTCAGGTCTTTATTTTCTGAGTGTGACTAACATTTGCACATTATTGCGCCAGCAGCGGTCGGTCCTTGCAGGTTAACATCCATGAGGGCGGTGTGGCCTAGGAGAAGAGTGGTCTTCCTCCAACAAGTAGGTTGGCGGTTCAATCCTCACTCATCCACATGCATGCCGAAGTGTACTTGGGCAAGATACTGAACCCCTAAACAAAAACAAAAAACGGCCCCTCATAGATGTTGAATGCACTAATTGTAAGTCGTCAAATGACATGTTATGTAATGTAATGTCTGTGCTGAAGTTGGTTCTGCATTTCTTCTGTGCAGTGGTTACAGGTCAGGTCATTCAGGAGGGGCAGTGGACTAGTGGCAGAAACTTGGACTATGGGCAGAAGAGGTCTCTGGTTCGACTCCACGGAGAAACAACAAAAAGATGAACCTGGATTGATCTGTCCAAAAATCCAAGAGGATTCTCCCTACCCTGTCTAGTGCCCCTGAGCAAGGCACCTTACTCCCCCAACATCTGCTCCCCGGGCGCCGTACATGGCTGCTCACTGCTCTGTGTGTCCTGCACCAGATGGGTTAAAAGCAGAGGTTAAATTTCCCTCCTTGCATGAGTGTGCTTGTGCATGTCTGTGCATGTGTTTGGGACAAATAAATGTATCTTAATCTTAATCTTATTCTGACAAAATCGACATGAAACCTTTTATTCATTTTTTTTTTACAACATTACAGCACAGAGAACCCCCCTGCTGGGACTGCAGCCCTGTAAAGTGGTGCACAGCTGTGTGAAATCTCTGATGCAACAGTTCAAATGTGTTTTGCATTAATAAAATGTTAATCATTACTTTAACTGAGGAGTATTTCAGGCGCCCGCCAGCGAGAGCAGCAGCGTCCCCTCACACGCACTCACCAATCCCAGCTGCTGTTGTCTTCATGTGGTGTCGTCACGATTTTCTTGAACATCATGAAGCCTCGAATTGCTTCTGCATCAGGACACTGCAGCATGTGTTTGGTGTCTTTCCTTCTTGTTGTCAAGCAGCATGATTTTTTCTTTTCTTCAGTACTTAGAGATGGGCATATGTTCCCTCTACAGATGTTGTTAGCCACCATAATTGAGGCAGTTCCCTCAGAAGTGTAGACGCTATACTCTTGTGTTATTTTGTCGGTGCTGTTATGTCCTGGCTGCTGATGAAGGCCATGTAATAGAACACCTCTTTTTTATGTAAGAGATTGACACTGGCTCGTTTCTCTTGCTTGAGAGAAATTAAGAATTCACTTCTTTACATGATTAAATAATCCGCAGACAGTCATTCAGTCTTTGATCTTGAATTTAGACTCCTCTTACTTTGTTCTTTTTTTATTCCCACATCTCAGATCTAGTGTAAGAGCACAGAAGCAGCACGAGCAGAGGGAACTCAGACTGAAGCCGAGACAGAATATCTGAGTGCAGGCAAACAGTTTTGAGCAAGAGCAGAGCATATGTATTGTTGCCTCTGGGCAGAGAGGGTCGTTTTTTGAGGGAAACCATTTGAAAATCATGACATAAAGTGAAGAAATTATCTTTCTAAA
This sequence comes from Limanda limanda, assembly GCF_963576545.1. Lineage (NCBI taxonomy): Eukaryota > Metazoa > Chordata > Actinopteri > Pleuronectiformes > Pleuronectidae > Limanda > Limanda limanda. The sequence goes on from NC_083653.1 coordinate 13,458,002, forward strand.
ATTAAAGATAATGCCCATGAATAAAGATAAGAAACTCCACCGTTAAACCCAGAAGCAGGAGTTGTAACTGTTGGAAAGGGTTGAAATCATCAAAAACTTTTCTTTTGTAAAAAAAGCAATGCAGAAAGGTTGTATATTCTGTTGTATCTGTATTTTTATTTATTTATTATAAAGTGCATGGTTTAACTGTAAAATATCAAGCCTAAAGTACATTACTTTGTCATAAGGGTTTGATAAAGACGTCTTAGGAATCATTACCAATATATAAATAATAATTTGTATGAGAGTTGTTTAACAAACGTGAGCAGGGAGGAAAATAAGAGATGAACCACTACAGTTTATGATCCTTATAATAATAATAATAATAATAATCATATAGATAGAGTTAGAATATGCACCAGAGTTGTTGCACTGCTCAGCTTAAATTGTAATAAAGTCACCAGTGAATGCAAATGGGTTCTTTCTTGAAATTTCACAGCATCATAAACACGTACAATGCAACAACAAGCGGGAGAGAGAGGAAGGTGACGGGAGAGTGATAGCAAGGAAGGAAATCTGTTTCTCTCACACTGTCACTCTGGGATTCTGACAATGAATGCTAATGCTTGGGTAGCGTGAATGAGAGCAAAGAACGACAGGGAGATAATGAGAAATTACGTTAAATGGTGATTAGACAGGTGGGAGCATTAGGGAAAGAGGAACGGAAATCTGGAAAATGGAGAGAATAGGTAAATTATCCATAACATATGGATCTGTCCCTGATTGATCTTTGGGTTGAATAAGAAAGCGTGTTGATAAAGATTAGACCTGCAGGGAAACGAATAGTGAGCGAACAGGCTTTGTGGGTGGAAGTGTGAGACAGAGGGAGAGGAAGGAAGAAGAGGGAGGAAGTGGAAAACAGGACGAAAAATATTTGGCACTTGATCTCCTATTAATTTAATTTATCACATTGTCAGTCAGGGAGATGTTGGCAGAGAAAGCAAAGAGAGAGAGAGAGTGGAGAAGAGGCAGGAATCAGTTAATTAATCTATTGGGCGATTGGCGTGGATGAGACAGATGAGGAATGGGGAAAGACAAGAGTAGACAGAGGGAGAGGACATGGAATTGGAGTGGTAGACCTTGTGGGCAGATGAGAGAGAGATAAATGTGATGAGAAAGACCTGAGGGAGTGAGGCATGAGAGATGATCGGTGGGGAGTAAAGAAAGCAGGTAAAAGTCAAGGAAGTAGAATTGAGGGGAGGAAACGAAGGAGAGGTGGTACATGCAAGCAGAAGCCGGTTTCTATTGAATTCAAAGTAAGTGAGAGCGAGGACCGAGAGGAGAACAGGTGCTGACGGAGAATAATAAATCAGATAGAGAGAGAGAGAGAGAGGGGCTGAGAGAGACCAACACAAGCCGAGGCAGAGGGGGGCTAATTCTGTTGCTACGGCAACGATTTAGCATCAGGGCCGACAGGGTTGTTATGTAAGATTGGCCAGCACCATCCCTTTAGTCACACGCAAACACAAGCACTGCGAGGGTCCTTATCAGACCCTCGCCACCACTGTGTCTTTGTGTGTGTGTCTGTGTGTGTGTGTGCGTGTGAGTTTGAGTGGCATCATTTAAACACACTGCACACACACACACACACTCTTCCCTCGCAGCAGAGATGAGGATAAAATGTCATAACAGATTTCGTTCGTTAATCTGCAGGTCGTAGACACAGCCTCTGATGCTGTAAATCCTGCCATTAATTACCGTCGTGGTGGAGATCAACAATAATAATATTCCAGCCGGGAACTTTAGAAACACATTATTGGAGCCGAGGTGTGGCTCAGCCGCGGTCTTAAACGGATCAACATGGGCTGAACTGAGAGACACAAATTTGATTAAAAACAAATATCTTAAAGCCTGTTGATGATTTGATGCAGGACAGAAAGTGTTTGTAGCTCCAGTGTTTACACACTTTTCTTTATTATCATGTGCGTTACTCATGTGGCTCCAGAAACGTCTCTCAGTTTACTCAGTATACAGTAATTACGAATGAATTTCCCGTTTTCAATCGATTTTTATGATATACTAATGGCCGTACACTTTGGTCGAGTTAACATCCGTTAGCATTTGCATTTCCGAGGCTGCACAGGAGCGATCGTGAATGGAACTGGGGACTAGAGTGTGTGACCAATCCAAGGAGTGGAGCATCAGTCACTGTCCCCGTTTTCAATGACCTAATACACTCACTCGACCAATCACGAGTCAGCCCTAGCTACCAGGTTTCACCCCATTTTTAAGTGACTAATCAGAAGCATGAATATAAACCGTTGTGATAAGAAAGTGACAAAAACCAGAAAGAATTATTTATATTTTGACACTTTAAGCCCATCCACTAACAGGGAGGAGGCAGGGCTTTTGGGGGAGCCGTCACGTCGTCCATCTTTAAATACGGTCTATAATTTTTACTTTGACCTCATTCGACCTTCTAGTGATCTGAATCTGATAAGTGCGGAGCTATCAGTTCACTTTCCATCCCTCCGACAATTTAGTTTTCTGGTGAATAACAGCTCTGCAGCTTCACAGGCTCACTGGGTGGCTTCAGGCTTTTAGTCTTTTTGATGTTATTCAGTCGATCAGGTTTCTATTGCATTCCTATTAAGTTGTGGCAGCATGTGGTGTGGTGGGGTGGGGTGGGATGGGGGGGGGGGCAGTTGCAGTAGAGGAAAGTCGGGGAGAGAGGCACAGCACACATGACACCGGCTCACACCAGGGAGCTGAACGGTCCAGTGTCTGGTTCCACTGCCCGGAGACAAACACGATGAACTCCTACCAGGGTCGCATAACGGAAATACCTTTTTGACACATGTAATTTTGCCGAGGCACCTGCGTGTCCAGCAGCTACGAGAGAACAGGGGGAGAGGAGGCGGAGGAGGAGACAAGTGTGACTTTCACAAACATTAAATCGTCTCCGAGAGGTGGGAGAACGGAGGTGTGGAAGTGTGGCTTGAAATTGAAGCCTCCTCTGTCGGTTGGTTTGAAATTTGAATCTTCGGCACATGTATGCAAATTCGCACTCGCACAGGCAGGCAGGGACCGGATAGACGGATGGAGGAGAGAAGAGGGAGGACGAGGGGATGTGTGAGCGAGGGAGATTAAAAGGATGGACTGAAAGGTTATCTCATCCCCCTGATGCTGCTCTTGTACTGAGTGGGGTCATTTAACCCCAGACAAAAGCAAGCGAGAGAGGGGGAGACGGGGAGAGTGAGGAAGGGTTGGTAGCAGAGCTTAGGAGGTTACAATGACAGCGAGCGGAGATAAACAGGGTGAAGAAAAGGAAGATGGGGAAAATAGGATTAGTTCTTGCCTCTCAGTTTTACTCTTTCGTTTATCATCCCTCTTTTATAGTCTTATCCAATTTCTGAGTCCTCTTCTTCCTGCGCTTTCATCTCCCCCGCCTACATGGCGTTTTACATATTGCACCACATTTTTCAAATTTGGAAACATATTTAAAAAGTGTTGCGTTCACTCCCCGACTTGTCATCCAAGCCATAATGTCTAGTTACAGCTACAATAGGATTTTAACACAGAGTCTTTACAGCCCCTTTTAGCAGCTCTCTGAGGTTATACAGTATTTATGCTCTGAGCTAAAATCCTGAGTGTGTTTTATTTCAAATGATCTGTGCTCATGCAATGCACTCTCCTGTTTTAGTGTCACTTACTCTGAAACACAAAGACCGGCTGCAGTCTCACAAAAAGCCTTTCGCCAGTGAGGTAAAAATAAATTACACTTTCATTTTATTATTTTCTGATTGAAATGCTTTTAAAGTATTGGCTCTTTTCAGATGAAAAAGAGGAAGCATACTCTCGCACACAGCTTCCCCTTTTCTTTTTGGGCAGGCAGCATCCTTCATCTAATGTAATGAAATGAGCAAGACAACCACTGCCTGCTTTTTGGTTTATTGAAAGGAGACTCAACTTCGAAGCAAAAATCCTGACACAAATAACCTGACTCAGACTCAGCAGAAAATTAGTTTTGCAGTTATTCACATGGAAAACAATTCAACCAAAGTCGTGGACACATCAAAACTTTGACGTGATGATGACCCATTGAAGTGGGAATCGGGAACATGGGAAAAGTCCAAACAGAAGGTGGTGACAGATTGAGCATGTACCAAAGTCCAGGCACTTTCCGGAGGGGCTGTACGTGAGAATGCAAATGTCTGTTGCTCTAGTTCAGACGATCTCTGGACGTTTCCTTGCCAGACCCCATAGTAAAATGTCCAGAAAATGAGTGAGCCCATGGGTGGATAGAAAAAAGGAACATTTCAAGAAAAGAACTGAACTGAAAGAATATGAATATCTCGATGAGAAAGAGGAGCCATACAGCTGACGTCCTTGCCTGAGTGTTCTGGCAATTTTCCTGTTGTTGTGAATCAATTTGATCCAAACATTCTCCTGCCTCTCTCTTCATATGTGAAAGGCAAACTCTGGAAAATGTCCAGTTCCAATTTTCTGGTTCTGAGAACAGCTTCAGCGGCTCCATATCACGATGACAGTGAGTCAATTCTGTTCTGATTCATTAGTAAATGTTGAGATATTTGATTGGATACTTGAAAGATCCTGACCTGCTCGTTGTATGACATGAAAGTCATTAGATTACCAATATCTTTTTCAATTCATGGAAATCCAAAGTGGTGGGCCGAGCTATCAAACCTATTCAACCTGGTCAGCCATATTGTGTGTAAAACACAGTTGCCTGATTCAGAAACACATTTTCTGTTCAGTCATTTACAAACTTGAAAACCAAAATGGTAAATGTTTCCATATTTTACTTCTCTAGTCTTGATGACAACTTAAGGTGCTTTACAGTACGCCCTTGCCAGTCACCCTTTCACACAGTGTATGACACTTTGTATGACACTGTATGACTGGGTGTGTGACAGGGTGACAGAATGGGGGAAACTGGGAATGAACCAATGACCTTCTGGTTAGTGGACAACCCCCACAAGGGTAAAGCCTGTGCTCTCACAAAAGGAACATTACATATTGTACTTTAAGTTCTGTATAATTAAACTGCTCACATGCACCACCCATAAAGAGACGTGTGAGTATATTCCTGTTTAACCTTATTTGGATTTAAACCAAATGTTAAGACCAAATGTCCCATTGACATTCTTATGAGAGCTGGGACGTGCTAAAAAGGCTCCAGATGAAATAATAGAATGTCAGCCAGGCACACACACACTCACACTCACACAGACACATGCACGCGCGTGAAAAGTGCACATGCATTTTTTCGGTACTTGATCTTGTTGCCTCTACATCGTTACAGATCTCTTATCCCTTTCATCACCATCCCAGGCCAGGCTGTTTTCCAAGCAGTTATTTGTTGTTGCAAAGGAACAGTGTGTATTAAAAATGTCTCCGTGTAGTTTTATCTCAAACGGTTACTTGTGTCCGGCCAATGACAAAGGAATTCAGTGGGGGGGGGGGGCATCACACACACACACATACACACACACACACACACACACACACACACACACACACACAAACACACACACACACACACACACACAACACTGTATTTGCCCTTCAGTTTTTTGCTTGCTTGCATAAGGTTTGATGTAATTAGTTTTGATATGAAGGTATCCTCTTAATGAAGTCATCCCTTTAAGGATTAAGCAGAGGATCCCAGTGTCGCTAATCCTCTGTTTCATTTATCCATTTCGTAATTTGGAAGAGGATTTACAGGGGAGTGATAGAGGACTTTTATAGAGGAGAGACATGAGAGCGAAAACGAGGGACGGATAAGAGAGGAGAGGAGAGGAGGGAGATAAAGTGAGTGAAATACAGCGAAGCAAAAAAACATGTTTTAACGGAAGAAAGTGCTGAAGCGAATGCTGGGGAGAAAAGGATGCAGACAACATTTGAGATGAAGTGCTTCCCTTTCAAGCGCAATGCACAATTTGCTGAATTTTGAGTAATTTTCCAGGATATGTTTTGTACAGAGAGCCGCTGAAAGAAAGTTGCTGAAATACCATTTCCGGGATTTCCAGCCCAGATATCTGAAAAGGACCTTGTATGGTTTGGTCAGTTTTTAAATACAGTAAAACATGCCCCAAAACAACCTGTTAACTATATTAAGTGCAAATACTACAACTACTGCATTATTTTTTGACTACAACTACCACCTGCAATATTCAGCATTACTGCTACTGCAAATAATGAATATATGTAATGAAAATAATTGAAAGCCATGCGATTTATTGATTTTTTATTTATACTTGATTTGATACATTGATAAACCCTTAAACGTATCTGCAGTAAGTCTTTGTTCTCTGTTTCTTATACAGCTCAGAGTTCATGAGTTGAGATGTGTTTTTAGAAATTGCAAGGGTTGAAGAAGTAGATTTACTAGTTGGATAATAAGTCAATAGCTATATTATCATTTTAGTTGTATGAGTTTTTCATTTTACAATACATCTGAGAATAACCCCGATATTCCCAACTGCCTCACATTTGTCATTTCCTGCCTTACATTGCTAGCCTTTGTGTCTTCTAACTTCATAAATAATTTTGGCTTCTATTGTTTTTGCAGAGTTGTTCTCCAAAGCACATGCCAAGCACATGCCAAGCACATGCCAAACACATGGCATGCACGACTGACCATTTAATAACCACCAGCTCATGAGTTCCATTTTAGGCCACAGCTGTCACTGCTGACTGGCATATGTTCTTTTCCTACCATGACATGTCAGAGAACCTGCTGGTGAGCTTGGCCTATTGTCGAAACCCCAAAAATCCGCATGGTTTTATTGAACACGGAGGGGTAACCTCATACTGGGCTGCTCCTGAGACTGGTACTAACATATTACAGATTCTAAATGACTTCTGGTGTGTTATTTGGTTGTTGTTTGTCTTCACTTGTGTTTCTCCTCCTCCATTCAGATGGAAATATTACAACTCTTCCTCTCCTCTGTCTTCATTTCCTAAACTTGCTCCTGAACCATGTTTCGTCTCGATGGTTAATAACATCAGTGTCCTGCAGAAATCGTATTCTGTTTGTACTAAGAGCTCGTACCCGTCGCGCTTCACAGGTTATTGGAGATAATTTTGCTCATGGCTTCCTGATAAAAAAAATTCAGGTTTTTTCAGAGTTTCCAGTCATTTTCGTTCAATGTCTTGTTATTGCTTTGCACTGAGGAGGCAGCAGACTCCGGGAAGGGGGCAGCGTACAAGAGTCCGCTAAAGGGGGGATTATAATTAAGCCTGGGTGTTAAAATAAGGGAGGTTTATATTTGAATCTCTTTAAATTGATTTGAATTTGCTGAAAAACACTTTTAATCATTGGGATGTTTCTATCACTAGTAAATAAACAACGGTTCATATATTCAAATTCTGACGAGTGTTTATAATGATGTAAAGATTTTTGATTTGACCACTCACTGAGTTTAAAATGAAGGTATAGGATTAGATTGAGTGATTTAAACATGGACATTGTGCTTATGTGTATTTCACCGGAAGTGAATGAGCCAACAGGACATCAAAGACTTTAGCCTGCTGAGTGTATCTCATCTTTCCTTTTTGTAGTCCTTCCTCCCTAACACACAAACATACTACACACTCACAGAACACACACAAACACACACACACACACACACACACACACACACACACACACACACACACACACACACACACACATGCACACACATGCTTTTAAGTTCTGTGTAGGCTGCTTTGTGTATAATTTATAACTCACTGACTTCAAATCAAATATGTATTACTTTCACGGTGTGTTTGTGTGTATGTGTGTGTCTGTGTGTGTTCGGTGTGCGGTGCGTGTATCAGGAAAAGGGCTGTAAACAGATATGAGAAAAAAAGGGAGCTTAAAGGAAAAGGTGATTTTGATATGAGTTTGTTTGCGTTCATGAATGTTAACGTGCCATAATATATTCTATTTCATTTCGTTTAGTGACCTGGAGGTTCACAGAAGCACAAAGTGCGAAACCCAAGCCTGATACTTCATGGGCTGTTTCCTGATTTTGAATAGACACTAATCATCCACAACATTAAAAACCACCAACTGAAGGTTTACACTTCGGCTATGTTTACCTCAGGAATCAGTAAATCAGGTCTCTTATCAATCATGATATCTTGTAATGTTAAATTTTTTCACATGAAATCAGAAATGTCCAATCACCATTTCATAATAAGCTTTGATTGTGTGGGTCTATCTCTGTTGGTTTCACATGTGGCTCTGCTTCGTTGCAGCTCTGATGCAGTTGCAGTTTTGTTTTGTTATCATGATAATATCTGTTATTGTTAAAACATGGGACGTCCTCGTGAGAATTCATTATCGTTTTTTATCAACAGGTGATTCTGTGGCTGCGGTAACTAATGCTGCTGAATTGAACAAACACTGGTATTGAAAAGTGTTGTTGACGTGTGTGTGTGTATGTGTGTTATTGTGTAAGTTTGTGTGTGTGTGTAGCAGTGAACAAGTTCTCTCTCTCTCTCTCTCTCTCTCTCTCTCTCTGTCTCTCTCTCATTCTCTCTTTTTCTCTTTCTCTCTCTCTCTCTCTCTGTGACTCTTTGAGACAAATTCAATCAAACTCTCACAGCTTCTTGTAGTCGGTGATGAGACAGACTAGCTTCAGCTCTCCAGTCATGCTAAATCAAATCACAAATTCATTATTCATATTTTCTACACAGAACACAGTCATTATTGTCGCAGCTTGATCAAGTCACATTGAACTGATTTTTCATGATCAACACTACATAATGGTGATCATGCACGGAGCAGTTGGAGTGGGATGACACGGAGCTGTAGTCTTAGCCCTGAGTCATTGTTGGTCATTTGCTTGCTCTGGTGGTTTTAATCACTTTAAAGCAGCAGCACAACCTCAAATTCCCTGTTGAGGCTTTTTGACTGGTCCTGTTTCAATTGATTGAAGATGGCTCCTCTCAGGATTGGAGCACAACATTTATAGACCAAGTGACGCATAAGACACTGTGTGGTTTGAGTCACAAAAAGTACAACGCGTGATTTCCTGAATGGAAATAATTGAAACTATGAAACTAAGCATTATATCCTCCATGTGCTCAGTCACGGATGACTGGCTGAACACGCTTCAAAGATTAAAATGGTCTGTTTGGACGTCAGAGTGCGAAAAGTCACATGAGCTCCTGTCATGATCCTCCATGTGATCATATGAAACATGATGAAACTGTAAAGTAGAGTCTGACGGCCCTCAGCGCTATAGCAACAAACAGTCTTGATCCTTGACATCAGCCAATATGTATATATATGTGTATTTACAAAAATTGTAATGATTCCACTTCTTATTACAAAGAAATATCATCATATCGGCCAATTTGTATCGGCCAAGCAATAAATTGGTCGCATTATTCTGTCAGAAAAAGTCCATAACACATCCATGACATTACAGTCATGCTGGAGTCGCAGATTTATGTTATTTATGCCAATTTCTCAACCCACCATCAGCATGTTAGAGCAGAAAGCAGCGTTTGTCAGTCAGTTTAAACCTTCAGGCGTCTGATTGTGAGGATCACGTGTTGGCGTTGGTTGTTTTCTCCTTATCTTCTTCATATCTGTCAGGCTCGCTCTTCTTCTGTTGTCCATCTGTTTTCTTACAGATGGAAGACTTGTTTTTTTCTGAGACGCTCTGCTCAACTTCACTGCACGACTCGGTCTCCACCTGTTGGGTGGAGTAACACCCACTCTCTCCTCTAATTACATGGTATCAGCTAACTGGCTGGTTTGTGGCTCTTGGAACAGTTGGGGTACGCAAGGCATTTTACTCAGAAATAACTCAAGATCAAATGTCTCCCAGATTCTTCAACCAATGGATTATACCAACAATACAGAGTGTCTTCTTATCTTATGTTGCACAGGGAAAAATACTAAATGTTGATGTTATGGGTCAGTGAATGGTTTGATGAGTATAAAAATGATATGTTATTATGTGTCGTATGTGTTAATGTAAGCATGGGTGGTTGTTTGTCCCAGCAATACACAAGCAACCCGACCAGTGTATGCACCCAACAAACCATACAGGATAAATTGTATAGATAACGGATGAATGGATGGATGGATGGATGGCTGGATGGATGGATGGATGGATGGATCATGTGCCGTGACCATCACAGCAATCAGATCTCAACCAAACTGAAAAAACACCACGACTATCAGAAATATACTACATGTTTTATCCCTCCAGGTCTCAGAGTCTTGCTCAGTCAGGGCTCCATGAAGCTGTTTTGGCAGAATTTCCCCTTTCACTTGCCACCTGTATATATGTATTAAGCTACTTGACTAATTCATCACTCGGCCTACCTTTCTAACTCTGCTGCAAAGTACAAGAAACATCCTGACCAACGGCAAAGTTTACCCAGAAATTCAGTCAATTTGATTTGCCACCTATTGTTGTGATTGTGAGGATGTAATTTATTCAGAGGCTGAAATACAGTCAGATTTATTCTTATGAAAAGGATAAATAATCTTATGCTAACTCAAGCAGAATATCAATCTAAATTTGAATATGGATTGCTGTTGGTTTGGTTGTTATTTCCACATTTCCACATTTGCTTTACTGCATCTTAAATACTCGTCTTCAACTCATTTAGATGCTTTTTGGCTGCATTTGAATTCCTTGTGCAGCTGATGTTTCCTGTCAGCTCTAACAGAAAACCATATACTGAAAAAAGGATTTTATCTGGTTGTTAAGTTATACTCTTTTTTCTTTTTCAGTCTTTTTCACCAATTTCCGAGGGAAATATTTGAGTGGTTAGCTGCTAAATGCTCCACTATGTGTTCTCTAGCTTTGTCTGTGTGTTGTTTTTTGCTGGGCGAGTATGTGCAGTGTGTTTTTGTTGCAGGAAAAGCCAGTGATGGGAGCACTGAGACTGAAACAAAGCAGTAAAGTTACTTTACATCCAAAACAATGAGCTGCAAGATACTAAAAAGGTTCTGCAGGGCCGGAGCTAACTGCCGTGTTTGGTGATAACTCTCTGTGGGTTCTACACAACACGTGATTCCATCAGAGCCAGAGAGTCTTCACTTAGAGTCATCTGATCTGTTGCTGATATTAAATATTTATTAAAGCAGTTTTGAAACCAACTGGTTCTCTCAGTTTAATCATATGAAAGAGCGTCTTATCTCCTGTTGCCAGTACGTGCAACAGCTCCGGAACTTGATAGATGACTGATGAGCTCAATTAAGACGCTCAAAGTAAGAATGGACAAAGCACACAATGGGAAAATATAGAGAAGAACTAAGGGAAATATTTGTTTGGATGGAAAAAGACGGCTAGAAAATAAAAAGTAGACACTTAAAGATGAAGACAAGGGAGGGAGAGACAAATGCAGCAATGCAGATGGGAAGATGATAGAGAGAGGGAGAGAAAGAGACGAGCAGCAGCAGGAGAAGGGGTTGGTGCCCTGAGGTCGCTCCTTCCAGCAGCACTAATTTAATTGGCTTGTTAAGAGCGATGTGGGATGCTTCCTCTTGATTGGTTGAGTAGGCAGAGGATGCCTACAGAGACAGGAAATACAGGAGGGGGCGTTCAAACATTGAACACAACCACACACGCACACACACACACACACACACACACACGCACACACACACACACACACACACAAACACACACACACACACACACACACACACACACACACACACACACACACACACGCACACACACATATTCTTGTACTATTCTATCCTAGTGAAGACACTCATTGGAATTATGCATTTGCAAGCCCCTTACCCGAACCTTAACCATAAATGCCAACTATTGCATGAAGTATTTTTGTGCTCTTTTTGCACTATTCTGTTTTGCATACTCTCATCCTGTCCACCGTGTGCCTTCTGACTACACACAAAGTCGTACAGTGCACTATGTTCGGAGTACTTACAGTATATTCAAGAGAATAACATAAAACAGTCACACACATAAACAGAGAGAGAGAAAGATTAGCTCATTCATGCATGCACTGTAGTTTATTAATGAGGACAGACTATAACATCAGCTGTGAGGGTATGTTGTGTGTCCTTCGGCACGCTGCAGGGAGAAGTACATGTGCATTGTGCGGTAAAGAAGTGCAGACACAACAGTGTGTGTGTTGTGCAAAAGCTTTTAGACCGTCAGTTAAGTCCCACTTGGAGACCAGAGTCTCTAACACAAAGCAGAGAACACACGCACACATCGTTGTATATCTATCTTTGTGGGGACCCATTATCGATGTATTGTGCTCTCCAACTCCTCTACCTTTACCATTAGTGTCACAACTTCCCTTTCAATCCTCAAAACTCAAAACGGATAACCATTAACCAGCATTTGTTCCCCATGAGGCAGTTCCCACAAATACAGTGAGTTCCCCACAAGTATAGAAAAATAAGCCAACGTACCCACAGCGAGTTGTGTGACCTCTCTGTCTGCCCACACTCACTTAGTCTCGATCCATGCATGCATCTGTCCGCCAACCTCTGGAACCTCTTCATTTCCCATAAGTCTCTCTTTCTCTCTCTGCTCCGACTACCTCCAATTTACGTTCCCTGTAAACACTCACATCCAATCCGATCACGTGTATTTCTCACACATGTGGTATCTGTCCTCACCCATGGGATGTTTATACTAATGTATACTTGATTAGAACTGAAACTGACCTCAGAAATAAAAATCTGCAGAGCATAACTCTGTGCCTAAACATTTCTTACACAAATCGAACTGAATATATTTCTGTTATACAGATAGCTGAGACACTGCTGCTCTGACAGATTCATCGGTAGCATCATAAACTCCAAAAGGTTCTTTCACCAGCAGCATGTGTGTAGTAGTAGTAACTGAAGCGTGTTGGTGCTCTCTTTTAGTTTCCAGTGTCGAGAAGAAGGAGGGCGGTCGTGACAGAGATGCACAAATGACAGACAAGATACGAACCGGAAATAAATATGGAAGAAGACACATGCAGAGGGAGATAGAGAGCGAGAGAGAGAGGAGGGAGATGATGATGATGATGATGATGAAGGTGGCGGCTGAGCGTTGGGGAAAAGAGGAGGAAACCACAAGAGACAAAAGAAACAGATGGGTGGAGAAATAGACGGACAGAGAGAGTGTCTTTAGAAAGGAATATGAAGGAGATGCAAAGCCCACCAGTGACTCACCTGGCGCTGGCAATGTGTGTTTGTGTGTGTGTGTGTGTGTGTGTGTGTGTTCTACTAAGCAGGATTAAAGCATCTTTTTGACATACCAACATCACTATCGAATGAATGTGATACTTGGCCATAACTGTAAAAAATATAATATAATATGGTTTCCTCTTTCACTCAGTGGTGCTGAATCATGTTTTACTCCTGACGTAGAGGGGGGGCTCTACTTTAATGTTTTTGCTGAAGCGGCCAAACATCCTGCCTATGATTCCTTTCTTGGCATTTAACTGAATCAGAAAAATACTTTGCTCCATTTAAGATTATACAATGAAGGGGCTTTTTTGCTGCCACACACACACACACACACACACACACACACACACACACACACTCAGCTTGGGATTTAACACAATTTTTGTTGAGATGATTATTCATGAGTCTGATGACACAAGAACATAGGTGCTCTTTTGAAAACATATAAAACATCTTTAACTCCAACACTCACCAGTTGAATTCTTACAAGTAGCAGATAGTGTTCTTTCTTTTTGCATGTGCCCCTGTATGTTACACATATTGCTATCTGATCCATTGATGATCGATAAAGTGCATATGAGGACTGTCTGTGTCATATTGGAAGGAAGGTCAGAAATCCTCCACCATAAACTTCTGTTTAAAAACCTAGGAATGGGTATTTCTAGCAAAAATTATATTTTAAATTCTTCGAGCACCATGTTACCAAGTTGCCAGTTAAGGAAGACTCCAGGTCTACATCTTCTTTTACAAACTGCACTTTGGCATATAGAGCATCAGTGGAGTATATACGTATAGAAACATCTTATCCTCCATCGTCTATATTTAGAACAGAGTGCACTCTTTTAATATATTTATACAGTTATACCCCATTGGCTTTATTCCCTTCCAGCAGAGAGTGGTCCAATCCAGACCACATGCGTCAGATAAATGGTGGTGACCTTACCTGGTCTGACCATCATCACTGTGGGACAGAGCCACAGGCAGCTGAGTTAACTCCAGGATAAGAGCTCCATTTTACTGTTTATATCATTTTCTCTTACAACTCCAATTAATGGCTGGCAGTTAGCGCTTACGTTGTTTTTAAAAGCTCGGGTTGAGTGAACATGCATCTGTTTTGCTCCTCAGGCAGGGGTCCAGACCTCATCTCGGGCTGCTATGGCAACAAGGCTGGCACCCCCACTGTTGCCTCATGGCGAGTGCACAAACACACACGGACAGGCGCACGAACACACACACACACTTGCACATTGGAGCTATTGCCAAAAGGCTCTGTCAGTGACACACACTGCAGGGGGGGCTCTGTTTTCTGCTTAATTACACAGGATTCTGTGCAGTGGAGAGGGAGAGGGGTCAACGTGACATAATGACAACATGGCAACAAAGTGATTTTGAAAACCGTGACAGGCACCTTGAGTCAGCTGAACCTGAGGCCTTAGACACTTAGGATTTATCTCTCAACACGTTGAAGCAGCCAGAATATCTTCCTTCCTGGCATTTAACATCTGCCTCTTAAGTTATTGTTAAATCAGAAAGACTTGTGCCAACATTGTGGAAAGTCACAAAATAATCAGTTTGATAAAAACAAACATTTAGTGCTCTTTCCCACGATCAGTAAATATTAATAATGGAGCATTCACGGCTCTGGAAACCAGTATGTTACCGACTGGGTGACTCACTTCCATTACTAATTCAACCCATCTCAAATCACGGTGCATTGTTATGATCCGCGGCGGCTGTACTAACGCGGTTTTGTCCTCCTGGCACCCGTGCTCCTCAGCTAATCCGCGAACCATTCACTTCAGCCTCCAGATGTGTTGCTCTAATTAGCCTGTTTATTAGCTGATTATGCCAGTAAACTGCCCACATCACTGCTGTTGTTACTGGCAAAAACACAGGGGGTGTAATGGGCAGCACTTGCAATCAGCAACTAGAAACGCAAACGCACAAAATAAAACCCGGTTATTACAGATACGGGGGAAAGATGAATCCTCTCTCTCCTCTCTGGGGACCTGTGCCTCAGGTCTTCAGGGTCATGCTTTTCTATTCATGTGGTTATAAATATGAGATCAGGTGGGATTCAGTGATGGACATTTTCTTCCTCATACCTTTATGTGATTGTGCATCCTTGTTCACACACGTTTTTCAACACAAAACTACGATTGTGGAGTATTTTTGTCTACGTTCGTCGTGATCACTGTGCGGCGCCTGTCCAGAGTCCAGCCTGACAGGATGTTATGTGTAGAGTGTGAGGCGATGGGATTTACTGTAGCTGGCACACTTTTTGTTATCACTGCAGCCTTGATAGCTTTCAATGCTCAGTGTTCTTCTGTTTATTCCAAGTGTGAAAGACTTGAGACAATGGTCACACTCAGAGAAGTCCCCAATTCCAGGACCTTTGATCTTGGTTGCTTTTTAGTTGCATCATATCCGCTTTGCCTGCTTCTGCTATAACCTTTAGGGCAAACAAAAGAAAAACACACTCCCAGCCACTTGGCCAGTAAGATAGCCAGCTGTTTTCTCTTTCAACATTCTGCGTGACATGAATAGAACTTGATCACATTACCAACTCCAGCAGCTAAAACCAAGAGTTTCAGACAGAGGCTGAAAAGAGGAGCTGCAGCAATGGGCAGTGTGAGGAGAGCAATGTGTTTTCTGAACATTAGAGCATGTAAACCTTTTCAAGTTCATAATGTCTCCTTTCAATATTAGATCAGTACTTCTAGAATAGGTTCAGCATGATTTTTCTTACTGTCAACAAATTATACTAAAAGGCACATAGCCGATGTAACTTGTTTACCTCGGCTGTGGCCAACAGGCTCATGCTAATTATTCTTGCTGTAGATGTAAATCTTTCAAACCAGCCCCACTAACTTAATATTTAGAAAATAAACTCATAAATCTCATAAAACAGACCGTCCATTGTAGTATTTAGCAAACATTATTAAATTGGAGATAGTAGTGCATTTGTTGGGGAGAATTGTCTTCTGCAGATTATTACACATTTGTACTGTATGTGTGATTCACTCATAATATTCAACAGGGCCCATGTTCATCATAATGAACCCATAGTAACTGTCTGGCACTTTCAAAATCAACAGAGCTCTATGTTAATACTTGATAGTTGGATAATTGAATTACTGCTTCTTGTATTTTCAGGGGAACAAAGGAAAAGCTAATTTGTTATATTCCCTGTCTTGTCCTTAAACAGATACATATTGACCCTTTCTGTGCACCAATGTACAAAGTTAAATAAATATCTAAATAATAAATATATTAGTAACTTACTACATGTCTTGTAAATAGCTAGACTGTGAGTCTCTTCACAAGAGACGTCCCCCCGTGGCACATCGGCTCGGGACGGAACAAACACTGAGATGATGAAGAGTGTGTGTCACACTGTTTGGTTGTAGGGTCCCTCATGAAAAATTAAATGGAGAATGGATACATCACCTGTTAAAGCAGTAAGGCTCACAGAGAAAACACACTTGCTTCTAGAGGAGCTAGATGTATCTCTGTGCACGCAGTCAATCATTTGAATCATTTGATTCTGTTGCTGTCACTGGTCAGCCATCTGTCTTAAAGGGAGAAGATTTGCTTGGCAACCACAGTGTGCTCCTTTCAGTTTGACTTTGATAGAATCATTAGAAGACACACAGTTGTCCTGATTCTGTGAACGTGTCTGACCTGGACAATCTCCCGCTGCGTTCTGCACATGTGAACCTTTTTCTGACATTTTCCATAGGTCATTTCTGAACTATGGCAAAGGTCAAGATTGTATCTTGTTGTTTCCCTGCACCTTCATATCCAACATTCCACCATTTCATTTCATATTAAAGATTAAAATCCTCAACAAAGAGACTCAAGTAAAGTCTAGAAAGGAGGTGGTGGTGTTTTTGCAGTTGCCTTATGTTAATTTGATGTGACATCATCCATCTCTGCTGCCTAAATAGGTTTTCTGCCTTCACAAAGGGTTAGGATTATCATCTGTTCCCTCAGTCACACAGACATGAGGCAGCATCATGATACTTAGTGTGTGTGTTCATATTTGCTTTTGAGTTGTAATATGTATTCATGCTCTCATGCAAGTCAGTTTACACGTGTGTGTGTTTGTGTGTTTAATCCCACAGAGCTGCAGAGCATGTGATAATTGATGATGACTCATCCATACCTTTGTTTATAATTTTCTATGCGGGAGACATAGAGAAGAGGAGAAAGAGAGAGAGAGAAAAATGAATTAGTGATGAATTTTGGAAGATGTGTTTAGATGTCGGGTCGGAGGATGTGTTGTTGTGTGTCTGTGTGTGTGTGTTTGTGTGTGCGCTCGCCCGGGAGATGCTGTTGCCTTCCACTAACCCGTGAGAACGGCATTAGAAGAGCTTGTGTGAATCCATGTGTAGGACTGTGGTCAGATGCACTCATTAGTTCAAAACATGTTTCAGTGAAAATACAGTTTATTTTGAGAGAGGATAAAATTGGACATTGACCCATAAACTGTAGGGAACCAGTTAATGAAGCTCTGTGGTAAGGTTCTGGAAAGTGGCTCTGTCTTTCTCCACACACATCAGGATAGATTTCAAAATAACAGGATGTGACTCTCCTCGTGTGAATTGAATTAAAGTTAGCAGAGAGAACAGTTCGAGACGTTTTGAACCTTTAATAAGGTAGAATTTATAAATTCATAAGGTAGAATAGCTGACGAACCAAACAGAACCTGAAACACAGCTATTGACCAACATGTATCGGCTCATAAATAAAAACGAGTGAAGTAGCTGCACTAAAAATAAACCTTTTCAACACGTGTTAGCGTAATGTCAAATTTGATGAGACATTATTACTATGTTGCTCAGAAGCTGTATTCCAGAACTCAATCATGGGACCTTCTTTATTTTGCGAGCATTGAACAAACCCCACAAGATATTTTGTAAAAGGTCATCTGTGACAGATGTAATATAATAACGGCAGAGCCGATATTATACCATTATCCCTAGATTTATGATATTTTACTGGAGATGTTCCAATACTGATAACACTGATAATACCCATAATCCGATAAGCCTCCAATAGAGCCTCCAGTCCGATACCATGTTTTCACGATTTTAGTTTCACTCAGATGAAACTTACATTTTCTTTTCCAGGAAATCACTCAATTTTTTTTGCTTGTTTAGCGTTGGCCAGAGCAAGCTAAAAGTTGGTGATTTGGCAATATTTCACACTGGAGAGTCCCACAACTAAAACTGCTATCTCAGTTTTGAGTGGTTGCACAAGTGATGCCAGTAACAACAATAGCAGTAGGCTGTACAGCAATGATAGCAATTGGTTACCAATATCGATACGCCAAGTCCAGGTATCGGAATCAGTATCAGGAAGGGAAAAAGGGAATTGGAACATCTCTAGTTCATTCTGATATTTGTCTTCAGATCTCTCAATTACTCTAGAGACAAATATTAAACAAAAGAAAATGACTTCTCTCATGAATATTAATTCGAAGTGAGCAAGTTCTACACATCACTTTGAGCTTCAGCGAATGTGTTCAAAATAAAACATCTCAGGCTGCTGGTCATACTCAAGTCCACACCTTTTCAAATAGAAGGGTTTCCCCTGATACTGAATGTTGGTTCATACCAAGATTACCAATATATAAATAACAGACTGCATATCCTGAGTGAAGTCAATCAAGATAGTTTTCAGTAGTGGACATACAAAACCTTTCACACTATATTTCTAGAGGAAGGGGCGGCGTCATTGTAGCCTCAGGCTAACGTGGACTCTGTTATTGTATTTTACAGCTTTGCAGCTTTGACTCCTGTATCTGTGCTGTTTTTGTCTTAACTGCTGTTTGTGTGGCCCAGTTTCTACATCTACTACAATCATCAGACAAACACAAACATACAGGAACCACCCAGAAAACATA
The DNA here is from genome assembly GCF_963576545.1 of Limanda limanda. Lineage (NCBI taxonomy): Eukaryota > Metazoa > Chordata > Actinopteri > Pleuronectiformes > Pleuronectidae > Limanda > Limanda limanda. Next base: position 13,477,096 of record NC_083653.1, read on the forward strand.
TTCCTCACCACTAATATCTATATCTTCTGGCCCTTGTCACCCCATACATGTTCTTTCTCAGGTTTGCACCAGGTAGTGACTTGTCAATTGGTCTTATTTAGTCGTCAGATGGTTGTAGATTAGTTGAAATTGCAATTTTCAGCTTTAGTCTTTGTATACCACCATATTTAGCACTTTGTAGCTTTGTTATGGTACAAATCCTCATTATAATGTTTATTGTCTCAGAGCTTCTTCTCTTTTGCTGGTTATTGGGCATTGACTGTCTTATAAAAATATTTGAGTGTATTTCACTGAGATAAATTGCTCACACATTTCCATCATGTCCTTGATTTCCCCACTGGAGTTAAAATCTGTCACACTTGAAGAAATGCAATTTGCAAAGTCTGTTATGCTGAAGCGGTATTGATCCTAAAGCTTTGTGTCACTGCTGAGATCCTGTTCAAGCTTTCTTAAAACTATTCTTGTATAAAGCAGACTGATGGTGTAACGTGATTTATTTATATTAATCCCTAAAGGGAGATATTCCACAAAGGTCACAGGTCGGGGACAGCTACAGAACAGGACCTCCGGACCAGGTCAGAGTCTGGCTGACATGAGGCCTGATCCTTTCACTGAGAAAAATGGTCCATTACTCAGCCTGCTGCTCAGAAAAAGTGTTGTTAACCCACGTTTGAGTTTCCTCCCTCCAGGGTGCAGCTGTTACACTGGTCAGTTCGGCCTCAAACAAACACTTTTTGGAGAGCAATTTACAGAACGGGACATAACTGTCCTCAACCTTCAGTTCAGAATCGAGTCTCAGAGCTGCCTCTCTTCAGTGTGTTGCTGTGAAACTCCTCGTGCTCAAAGCTCAGATTGTTATGCGACCTCGATATCATTAGCAGCTTCTCGCGCTTACTGTAGTCGTGCCTCGCTGTCGCGGCCGGGGACGCGTCCAGCAGCCGCTCCCCTTGCTCCTCCCGGTCCTCCAGCCGCATGTAACCTTTACTGTTGCTCCGGTTGCCGCTGATGCTGCGGCTGCTGTTGCTACGGTCGAGCCGGGGCCAGCTGGGGTGCTTGCGCTGCTCCGGGTGCACGCTGAGCATGCACGCCCCGCGCTCCAGGTCCAGAGACTTGGAGTGGCTGCTGAGCATGTGCAAGGAGTTGTTGGAGCCAAAGTCACTCCTGGCTGCTCCCGGGGAGAGCCAGCAGCCTGAGGTAGAGGAGGGAGCCGGGGAGAGGGAGCACGAGGACATAGAGGAGGAGGAGGAGGCAGAGTTACTTCGGTGTAAACTCGGCGGTTTGGAGGCCTTGGCAACCGATGCTACGGGAACCACCAGAGACTCCATGGAGCTCAGGGGCTGCGCCCTCTCCCTGTCTCTCCTCTCTCCTCCCCTGTCCTCCTCAGTGATCACCTCCATCTCCGGCTCATCAATAACGCAGTTGTTGAGCTTTATCACAGGGAGAGTAAAAGCAGAGATGGAGGAGGAGACGATAGAGCGAGCATGGTGTCCTCCCCTCTCTCCTTCTCCGTCCACCGACCACTGATGGTGCATGGAATCTGAGCGACCCAACCCCCGCCCGGGCCCACACATGGGCCGGTCTTTGTAGAGGGGCGCCAGCAGACCCGCAAAGCTACAATCCAACCTGGCCTGCTCTCTCTGTCTGTGAAACTCATCACCCAGCAGCACCTCCTCCTCTGTAGAGCCTCCTCCAGTGCGAGAGGAGAACGCCAGGAGGGAGTTGCTGGCCCGTCGAGATGCGTTATCAACTCCGAAGCCTTCTCTTGCATAGGCGCTGTTGCGGTGTTGTTGTTTTTGCTCCTTCTGCCTGAGGCGATGGATGTCAATAACTGTGGAGTACATGTCTCTCATATGGATGATCTAGAGCAGAAGAAAAATATATTGTTAGTAGCAGTAGCATTAAGCTGCGGATTGCCTGGCAATATGTTTAATTTCCCATCTAATCCAATTATTGTTTGACAGTTTTAGATTATTGTGCAATTATGTTGCTGTCAGTTTGTTTGATTCTCCCACGGATTACCTGCAAGGGAGGACGGGAGAATAAATTGAATCAAGGAGCGGAAGGTGAGGGCATGAGAGCACAGAACAGAAACAATGGTGGAGGTTGGAAGAAATCTGATCTGCATCTTATGAACAGTTGATGAATATGGATGAGTGCAGTGAGCATGCCCCTCACTTTTTAGAGAGTGGACGAAGACCAGAAATGAGAATATGCTAAATGTGAGGTTCATTACATTACAGTACAGTAAATTTGATCCTGTTCTGGTTTCACATTGCAATTTAAGGGAGCCCTACATTTATATTGTGTCCTGTTGTAATCACCTATGTGGGCTTTTTCTCGATCCAGTGTCTGTATAACATGAATATATGACCCACAGATATATTCATAGTTCTAGTATTTATGAGTACAGGTAGACATCGATATATCCCTGTGTGTGTGCGTGTATGTGTGTGTGTGTGTGTGTGTGTGTGTGTGTGTGTGTGTACCTTTGTTTCTCTGTCTCTGTTTTCATGAAGAATGGCATTAGCACAAATAAAGATAAAAATCCCGATGCCCATGGTGAAAGGCCCGAACATCTTCATCCGCTCCGAGTGAAGATGCTGTTCCAGGAACCTCGTCAGAGCCCCCCCTGTCTGCTTGGAGGGTGAACCTAGATGAACAAAACATTAAAGGGTCAGTGTGTAGGGTTTAGAGACATCTAGTGGTGAAGCTTCATGTTGAAGCTGAATACCCCTCACCTCACCCTCCCCTTCCAAACATAAATAGAGAACCTGTGGTTGCTTTCAGTTGTAAAAAAAACTCAAAAGTTGATTAGTTTGACCAGTCTTGCCTACTGTAAAAAACATGGCTGCCTCTGTAGAGAGGACCCGCTTGTGATGTAAATATAAAGTATTTAAATATAAAAGGTCCATTCTAGGGTAAAGGAAACAAAAATGTAGATTACGTCACACTAGAGAAAACATCACTAAGATTATTTTATATTCAATTTCTGTCAATAGACCCTAACCCTTTCACCTAAATCTTACACACTAGACCTTTAAAGGGATAGTTGACAGATATTTTAAGCTCACAAGTCTGCAACCGGAAATAGTGATGCTAGCGGAAATAGCAAGGCTAACACGCAGCCTTTGGGCGAGAGCTTGTGTGCGATGTGTGTGCTTTTCTGTTGTGTGCGTGCAAACGTGAACGCGGCTCAGAGGAGGAGATGTAAATGATTCTGTTTAAAATAAAATTTGAATGTCGCGGCTACCGGACACTTGACACCACACACACGCAGTATGGAGGCATTATGTTTTTTTCTCTGTTGTTTTTTTTTACGTTCGAAGAAGTGGTCACCAGTTACTTCAATTGTATGGGATTTGGGGAGTGAGTGAATTCAAATTTTTCGGGACCTATCTCCTAATACTATGAGGTATGAAGCAGATTGTTATTAAATGCTTCTTTCCTTCCCTTGCACATCATGACTCCTGCTGGAAATACCCTCACCCCTCTCTGTGACGGACATCTTGGCTCCATCTCCTTCACCTGTGGAAGATGACTTGTCTCCTCCAGCTGCTGCTGTCTTTGATCCTCCTCCAGTCGCTGATGGTGTGGTTTCCCCGTGCGGCCAGTAACCCAGCGTCGCCATGCAGATGCCTATGGCTAAGATGACCAGTCCAAGGAGGAGGAAAAACCCAGAGGCGGAGTAGAGGCGGAGCCTGCCGCGTACCACCACGACATCAGTGCGTCGTTTTCTTTTTCTGAATGGATAGAAATGAAAGAAAACACCATGAAGACTTAAATTTAGTGACATTAAGTGTAAAACCTGTCAACTGTAACAACTGGCACAAAAAATTGTCCCAAATACTCTTTTTAGTTTATTTACAATCACAGGTCTTAGAAAACCTTTTTTCATTAACATTAAATCTGTGAATATGAGCTTGACAAGAGCACCTGGGAGCAGCCTCTGGGACGGGGTTCCCCACGCCGGGCGATGAAGGCTGTCCTGGTCGAAGCTGAGAGCGGGCAGAGTCCTGGCGTTTTAGCTTGGCCAAGCCTGTAAGCACCCCCGCTGCCGCAGTCATGCTTAACCTGCAGGTTCACAATGTACACACACATTAGTCATGAGTTTAAAATAACAAGTACTGTAGGTCCAGCATCTGTTGTGAAGGCGTGTTAATGCCATGGATCATCAAGGGAGCCAGCTTGGAGCTGATGATTTCTTATCTTATAAATGTAAATTAAAGGTTCAGTGTTTAAGATTTAATAACAGCTAGTGGTAAAGTTGCATTTTGCAGCTAAATACCCCTCACCTCACCCTCCCCTTCCAAAAATGAAAGGGAGACTTTGGGAGCCTTCAGTTGTCATAAAAACTCAAAAAAGGGTTTAGTTGATGTCAATATAAAGTATTTAAATATATTGGGACCATTCTGAGGTAAAGAAAACAACAATTTGTAAAATTAGGACTATCACACACTAGTGAAAACATCCCTAGGTTTATTTTATTTGTAGTTCCTGCCAATAAATCCCTTTCACCTAGATCCTACACTTTAATAAAAGAAAAAAAGAAAACATTCTTTAGGTAGAGACACATATAGACACATTAACATTAAGAAAAACATAAGCAGCGAGAATATTTAATAACAAGGGATACACATATGCATTTCAGCATATAGCCAAAGTCTGACAGATGCTCTGTGTATAGGAGGTGTTAAACACTCCCCCACAACTTTGGAGGTTGAACCAGTTCCAAGAATCGCATCTCCATTTGTCATATTTCCTGCTTATATTTGTATTCTTTGGATATTTTCGACACGAGTTTACATGGAAAGTGCGTCAACACTTTTGCCGTCTTTCCAAGTAAGAGGAATTCTATTCACAGTTGAGCAGTGACACAGATGAGAGCCCCCAAAGGAGAACACACCCAGTACACAGATCCTTTCTGTTTACTCTTGATGTTAAGCTGATGACTGTCAGCCTTGGAGTCAACACGGACAGGGGGTGGGTGGGTGTGTGCGTACTTGTATTTATTTTTGCAGGATGTTTGTTTACTGCTCTTCCTGTGTGCATGAGAGAGAAACTCTGACGTTAAAGAAGTGGGAGGATCAGTGAGTTTGGAACTCGACATGCCGTCTCGGATTGTGTTTGCATTTTTATTGTCACCCTGTTGTTGCTGGTGTAAAGAAACGGAAACGTGGAAGAGTGGAGAAAGCTGCAAATGATCATGTTCGAATGAATCCTAGTCTTTCTGCTCGCCAGCTGCTCCGATGTCTATTAATAGTTGACAAAATTAAGAGTTAAAGACTTAAAAACAAACACACAGGCTTATTTTAGCAGCCTTCATTGGGCTTTAAATGCCTGTTAATCTAGGCTCACATGAGCATTAGCATTGTCCTGTGAAGCACAAGAGGATTAAATAGATGTTTAATAACGAAGGTACTGAATGGGAATGGAAATATAAGTATCCTGCTTCATTGCTACAGGTTCATTAACATTGTTTTGTTGTGTGCCACGTTGGAACTCCTGCTTTACCTTCGGCTGTGACATCGTTTGTGTCACATGTTAGTAGCCTTAAGTTCAAATAGGACTGTGTGACGCATCATTATTAATTAGAACACAATTGTGACTCATTACTATCAATTGGAATATGATATTTATTTAATTGAGAGAAATTAGTTTTAGTTTGAATATGATTGGTAAATGGTGTGTACTTACGGACCAATCAATGTGCATTAGAAATGTGGTGAAATGTAATGATTGACAGCTGATCGTGACTCGTGATTGGTTGAGTGGGTGGGACCTTGTTCCTGCAGCTCCATCCCACAATCGCAACTGCACTGACTCCATCTTTGACGGAAGGTAGCAGTGCAGGATATTTAGGCTTAATTTCTAGTGGAAGGAAGAGAAGATGGGTTTTCCGTCTTTATCGATAGTCTGAGGTTTAGAAGCTACTGTACAAACCCACAGGGGAAAAGGCTTCTTCATAGAATTATTGCTTTAAATGCCCACTCTGACTTAGAAACGGTTGTGATGACTGTTTGTAGTTTGAAAGTGGCTGAAATGAATTATCTTAATTTAAATTTTGTTATTAAATAGTTCCCACCTTTCTGCACAGTGTACGTCAGTGTGCATAAGACGCTGAAACGGATTAAGCATGGAAATTAGATCACACCCATGACCTTCGCTTGACTATTTATTAATTTCTCTCGTCTTCCTCGCTTCCACATCTCCCTTACATGTCCCTCCCCCCTCTCTCCCCCATTCTCATTCTATCTGATAATGCATTCTGGTTGTGACCCTGAATAATTTCCCCCCCCTTCCTTCACTTCCTTTTCTCCACCCAAAGCTTCACTCTCTCGCCGCTCTCTCTCTGTTTGTCTTTCTCCTCCTCCACCCAATGTCCCCTTGGATCTATTTTTAATCTGTCGCTAATTTTAATTTTCCTCTATTTGGTCACTCTCCTCCTCCTCCTTCGCTCCCTTCCTTCCTTTAGTCTACATGTCTCAAGGCTATGACTTAAAAAAAAAAAAAGAAATCTAAATCAGACAAGGATAAGTAGGGGTAGTTAGCTGAACTAAGTGGGAATCACACATGAGACCAGATGTTCTCTCCTCTTGCCTTCTTGTCTCCGTCTCACATTTTTTATGTGTTGTTCATGTCAGTCATCTTATGGGTGATGCTGCTGTAAGGTGCTTTACCACAGATGGTGAATAACACAAGGACAAATACAACAAGCCGGTTTTCTCATTTTTTTTTTCCTGCTCTCCCTCTGTCTGCCTTTTTTTGATTCTCTACTGAGCGTGCGTCAAACGGGAACCCACACATTGAGGCAAGAGTGTGTGGGGGGGAGAAATTTCCTCCTTTTACTGAAAGGAGAGAAAAAGGATGGCTCGGGAGGACCGGAGGAGAGGAGACAGGGGGGATGCAAAAAACAAGAGTAAAAGAATGGAATGTCAGGAACAGGAGAGGAAGGGGCTTTAAAGAAAGATGTACAGGCACACACTGTGTTTCCAACAGCGACTCTGAGTCATAACCACAAACTGAGAGCCTGTTTCAAAAGCTGTATACAAAAAGAGGATGGCAGCTGTTTTGATGAGACAAAGTGGGTTTGATGAGCGGATGGGAAGAGGAGAGAGAGGCTTGATATTAGAGGAGAGAAGAGTGAGGTGATAACAGGACAGAGCCGGGTGCATCTTCAGTTTTAACAAGGCTGCTGTAAGAAACAATTGGAGCGGAGCTAACGAAACACTGTCCTCCTAACAGGCACACCAGCAGGCTAATGAGGAACCAGTTAACACAACTGTGGCACAGAAAGTCCGGGATGTGCAGTGACCGCATGAAATGACGAGGCACTGTTTTTTTTTAGAGATTCAAGATTTAATTTTATCCCCAAAACAAGAAGGTTGATCGGAATTTGTCTTGACAGGCTAACTGCCCTAAAACCATAATTCCTAAAAGTAGTGGTAAAGCCAGAGTGTGTCTCAAAAGAGTCCAATCCACCTCCAAGGCCAAACGGTCACCTTACATTCAATCAAGCTGCACCAAATTGCACACACTAACAGATTAGTCCTCTAGATATGATTGATTTTTTATTCATATTGATTCATAAATTGTTCTTCAGGGAAATCAATGTTAATGTAAGAAATGCTAATGAATAAGAGATAAGATTCTTTACGTTAATCATTTAAATGGTAACAGGTTGATCCATTGATATTTCTCTTTAAATTTACAACTTTATTTTTTGTTTTATTCAGACTTTTTTCTCGAAATCTCAGATTTGTTTCCCTTGAAGGGGTCCTTTACTACTCCATTGCATACAATTAATAAACAAAATGTTAAAGTAAATAAAACCTATATGTATATAAAATGTACAGATAAATCATAGCACTGTATACAAACATTGTTTTTGCATGTTGAAAATACAAAAGGAAATCCTTAAATGGTTCAGTTGTGAAGAAATTAGTGTGAATTTGTTATGTTTTCTGCCACCACATTGTCTATTTTGGTTGGAACTAACCCATTATAATTATATACAGACTGTATGAATATAATATTATTTTTTACATTTTTTTTACTTCTCTTCAGATAACGCTTAAAAATAATGAGAAATCCACTGCTCCATTTCCCATTTAACTGCCTTAATTAACATTTTTCTAAACAAATGTAAAATGTATAATGAAGTAGCCTGCAAGGGATAATTTAATAGAGACTAAACTGCTTCCGATGTTTTTCTGTGCATGCTCAAAAAGTGTGGCTAGAAAACTATTAAAACAATTTGATACACATCATCCTTCAGGGAGCAGATTCACTCTGTTACTGGAGACATTTAATCATTTACTCTTCCATGAGTAACACGTACAGAAACATTCTCACTGGCAGATATTACACCTTCTAAGCCACAGCGCTTCCTGGGTGAGAATCCTCTGCGTGTGCTGCGTCTCCGTGCAAGGGAATGCCTTTTGTCGTATGATAAAAACCTAATCTATAGGAGACGTCACATGATGTATTTTCCCTATAGCAACTACATGTGCTGCTGCTAGGTGACAGGTTTCTATAGCAACTACCAGATGTGTGCACCGGAATGACAAGTACAGTCAATGGGACTGTATCCTGTCAACAAAGGGGGGGATTTCATGGATGACTGTGAGCCTTTATTTCAATTGTGCAGATATTGAGCAAAAACAAATCCTGGTGTCATGATTGGAGGAGATGGTTGGAACGTGGACATCCAGGATAATGACAAGCAACAAAGACTTTGGCATTAAAGGTGCTTGCAAAGGAAAAAAAAGATGCACTATCTGCACTCTACACACATGAACGCATTAGCATTGCTTTCAGGGTGTTAATTACGTCTTGTTTGTGTGATTTGTGCTAAAGCTCTGCAGTTCGGCAGCCACACATTAGTGAGCAAGGCACTGAGAGCGTGGAAGTGAACAAAGCATGTGGTACAGGAAGAGAAAAGAAGTGAGGAAGGTGGAGATAAAGTTGTGACAAATCTGGAGGGGAACGAGTAAAAGACTGAGCACCCTTGATCTACATGTAAGAAACTCCAGAGACTTTTCTTTGATTCTGGAAACAAGTTGATAAAATAAAGCTTTGTCTCAAATGACCCACTTCAATGAGCTGTGTGTGAACGCCTCGTAGAGGGAGACATCTAATATGGACGCAAATGGAGAAAGGAAAGCAGTACAGAGAGATGTAATGAGAGAGGAATGAGCAGGAAGATAAACTGGCATCCATTACAATATGTTTCCCATTATAATTATAGTGGGTCATATGTTTTTGTTTCTGAGGCATTAACTGCTCTGGTAAGGTTAACTGAGACCAAATTGCTCTAATAAATTTGAAGTATCAATGGCCCAGCTGGATTTTAGCGAGACCGACAAAACCCCCGCTGCTGCAGTGAAGGTCACCTGTCATTATATCATGGAAACACGTAAGACTGCCCTAAGAACAAGACCTATTTCTGTCTCCGTCAGAAACGGTGGACTATCTAAAGGTGTTTAGGACAGAAATGCAGTGAACAATATATTCATATTTTGTTCAACCTGCTCCTGACACCACTTTTAACTTTAAAAAACTACGATAAAGACAGTGTCAAGTGTTAATGTCAGACGCAACCACTTCATTTTAAAGTACACCCAGTCCAAAGTCAAGCACAGTATTACTCACGCAGTACAAACTGGTGGAGAATACGGTTAATACCGGGAAAATAGAGTTTATGATTGATTTTTATTTTCCTGCGTTGAAAATGTTTTATTAATTAATTAAAATCTCAAAACATACCTGAACTATTACACTCTCATACTCTACAATACTGTACTGTGATACATTATATTTCCAATGTGTAGTGCAGTGTATTGTAGAGGTGTATATGGTATAGCAAAGTATATATAGTATAGTGTAGGGTAGTATACTTTAGTATTGAATAGTAAAGACTATGTATACTAGTACTGCACACTATACAATATATACTATTCTATGCTACACTTTGAAGTATAACAATACAAATGTGTAGAATATAATGTAGTATAATGAAGTGTGGTATAATACATGGAAAAGTATAATTTATATTGTATAGTACATATGGTATAGTACAGAATTTAGTAAATACTATATATAGTATAATGCAATATATAGTGTAGTATGGAAGTGTGAATACATTTACATATATAAATAAGTTGATATAATATAAAATATGTAATGACAGTATAGCATAATGTAGTACATAATTTGTGTATAATTTTCTATTATTGTGAAATATATATTATTTATGTTTAATATTATTGTGTTGGATAATACATAGTATATTGTAGTACACTATAAGGTAGTATAATTGGTATGGTATCTCTGTTAGAATCAGCTGGTATTTGCTCCAGTAAACTATGTTCATATTACACTAATCAGGAGATAATCACTTCACCACATGGCTGATGGAATGAAATGCAGTTACAGTCAGAAACACAAATCCTCTTATAGCTGGTGCCTCCCATCAACCTGTAATGGAGGAAGGTCGAATTCTCCTTTTCATAGTGTCCATGTTTGCTTTCTGCATTCCTGTGTTATTGCTCACAGATGTGATGCTTTTTGGCAGCAGAGTGTCAAGTGCTGAACGTCCAAAAAGCTTTAATAAATCCTCTGACAGATGAGTATTCAAAACAGTCACAGCTGCAACCAGATTTCTGCACAATGATAAAGTATGTATGAAAACTGGCCTTTCGGTGGCAGCTGAATACAGGCCAAATTAAAACTGCCTCACAAACTGGTCTCATGAAGCTTCAATAAACAGGAGCTGTGATAACGGGTTGAAACATACATATGACACCGAGCTGTGAAACGGATTACAAAGCGTGATGTGCCCCTGGGCAGGGAAATATCTTTCTCCCAGCCACATGTTTCATCCGTTTACTTTGTTGATCCCCTGAAGTGGAATTCTGTGTCGGCTTTTCCAGGAGGGGCAGAGGTCGGAGTCAGCTGCGGAGAAACACCCCCGCAGCTGCTTGTTCAAACAAGGCAATCTCTATCACCCTGAAATCTCCATCACCCTTCTGTCCCCAAAATCCCTCCTCCATGCCGCTTACTTTCTATTTACAAGTTGATGTCGGCCTTGTGTGAGATATTTGATCTTCCTGGTTTCATTCCCCTTTTCCCTGCATTACTTGTCAAATGTGACACTGCTGTTGACCTGAAGAAAGTTGAGAACAGTTGAAGCTGCCAACGCCCCCCCAAGTACAATTTATAGTTTTATTTTGTTTGGCAAAAGGCTCTAGCTGAATTCTTGTTATTGTTAAATGAAAGATCATGGTAACAAGGAAAAACAAAAGAGGATATGTTTGTCCCTTTAACTTCCTATTTTGGAAACCAGTGTCCTTAACTTATTAATACACCAAACTGAAAACTTTGCACAAGTGTTTGTACTTTTTGAGCCGCAGGTCACTGAACCGTAAGCTGAAAGCTAATATGCACAGGCACACAGATGCTTTCAGGTTTTTTTGGTTGATTATGCAGCATTAACTTCGTAAGGGATAGATGGTAGAAATGAGAAAGGTCAACTTGTTTATGATGTCATTTCATTGGACAACAGGGGCTGGTTGCTCCAGCTGCACACAGACCCGGTGGTATTGGCCTAAGCCCAACGCAGAGTTGAACCAGAGTCTAAATTGCAGCCTAGTCCATGGTCGGTGTAAAGTTTTAGTTAGGCTGAACTCTAGATATGTTTATAGAAACAAACAGAGCCTTCTGTCCATATTCTGCATTTGTTTTGTCCGTATTTATGCGCATCTTTTAAAGGCTTATGGATAAAGAAAGAAACAGACAAAATGTTGCAGTACCACTGGAAAACATTGGGGGCAGTGTAGCCAATAGTTCAAGCAAGACGATCATAGGACAGAGCGAAGACATTTTAACAATAGTGGACATCATTGTGGCGAGACCTCGCGAGTTGGTAAGAAGTTACAGGTGTATACAGGAAACAGTGTTTCATTCGAAGTATGATGGCCGTGAAGGTTATATCATTAAAAAGAGATATATCTCTTTTTGTTTGTGAAAGCAGCCTTAAATTGTCGAGTCTACTAGTTTCACAGATGGAAATAAAAACGGTTTCACAGAAAAAGATGCGTCTAGTGAACAAGCAACCCAATCAGCAGGCTTTCAACAGTAAAAGAGTAAAGTGAAAGGCTACACCAATTACAGATATACTGTAAATGGAGCCAGATAACCTATTGACAGGTTTCGTTTTTTGCAGTTTGAATGTATCAACAGTTTGCAGCATGTAATGCAGAGAAAAGAAGCGCTGTCTCCAGCCCAGTTAGATTGTCTTTGACTTTACACCGGTGGATCTTTTAGTAAAAGTCAGAAGAATTGTGTATCTCAGCTGAACATCACACCAAGATATACTACAAGTAAATCTGGTCCTTTAAGATCCCTCACCAATATGTTTGTCTACATACCCGCCCAGGAGGAGGCCACACACACCAGGGAGAGATTTCCCAGAAACTGCGGGACACCTGATATTTCTGGCTTCATCGATGGTATTCGCGAGCTTTCAGGCACCATCTAAAAACAAGCAACTTTTTTGTGTAAAAGAAAGGCTTTCACTCCATGTGCGTTCAGGTTGTGTGCCATGCTGACAAGAAAAGGAATTGATGTGTTGGTGCATTGGTATGGGTCTGCCCGTGACGCACACGTCTTGAGGGAGAGCGCAGTGGCAGGAGTGTGAAGGGGGGGAGGGATCTGGGGTCTGACGCCAACTATGTGCACTCAAAGACGAGGTCGATAAGTGAGTGCTGTATCTGAGCACATGGATCCACAGAACGGTCATATCAGCGGTTTCATCTTTCCCAAAAAACTTTCCCGGTCGGAATAACAACTTGTTGACTTGAACATGATTTAACTATGATAAACTGTCAATTACAATAGGTTTGATATGACTTGAACGAAACATTAGGTTTCCTTTCAGTCTGGAGGTCCGTTACAGGAAGTCAACAAACTCCATGTGTCCTTAAAGAATAAAAGTAAAAGTCTCTCCTAAACAAGTGCAACAGAGCTAACAGGAAAGTGTATCAAATCAATGTATGCCCCCCTAGTGGCTGACTGCAGTATAAACCCATCCTCCTCCATGCAATGGGATTGGACAGGGACCAAACTAAAAAGTCAGACTGCAGGTAAAATATATTTTTTCTGTAATTTTGGGTAGATGATATAGTTTCTTATGCTATAAAAGTGGTGAAACTCCAGGATTAGGAAGTGGAGACGCGTCATCCATCTTCATTTAGTTACTGGTGTGTACACACCCACATAGTCCTGGGCAGTCGTTATTACGTCTTCCAGGGTTGAATCGGTTCAGAATGAGCATCTTGTTTTCTATGGTAATCGAGTCAAGTTGAGAAAATCCAAACTGAAGTCTCTGCTTCCCTGGTGAGCTATAAACCGGAAAAGACAGATCACCACATGGTTGATGGGATTAAAAGTTGTTTCATGTTCATTTTATGTGAAGTTCCTTTGGGAATGGGCCATATTTAGAAAAGACACGAGGGTTGGAAAAAAAAAGCACAGAAAACATGGAACAGATAGCTGAGAAGGGATTCGTGTCAGAGGGGGAAAGAAAAGAAGCAAAGAATAAACTGAGGGTGAAGGTGTGTTTGTGCATTGCTTCACTCCTACAGACTCGCGGTCAAGGGTGAGTCATCTGTCTGGAGAATATGTCACTGTGTGTTTCCCGCTGACCTTTCTGCAGCACACTTCCTGATGCGAGCACTCGAGCAGCAGCCTCTTCACCATCTTGTTAGTCTATTTCCTCACGATCGTGATGATGTGCATTGCTATTCCTCAAAAAACCTTGCATCCTTCACGACGACTCACTATCATCTCCTGCTTGTGATAAAATCAATCTGCTGAATTGAATTAGGTTTGGAATTGAATCATCAGACGCTCCAGCCAAACACGAGCAGGCGCGGGTGTGTGTGTGTGTTTGTGTGTTGATGTACCGTAGTGCGCCTCCTGTTGATTTGAGCAAAATGACTCATTCTGTCTTCCTCGCAGTCTCAATTGTCAGTTAGTCACCCACACTCATCATGCAGCAGTGGTGCCCAAACTGGTGGTGTGGGACCTTTATGGGGTCCATGTCCCGATTCTAAAAGCCCCCTGTCCACATTTTATGAATTAATTAAGATAACAGTTCTTATTTAATTTGGCTGCAAACAAGTGTCATGAATCAGTTAAACTGGAGTATTTTCCTCATATGGAGTCTTGCTCCTTTCCCAACAGAGGTTTTTTAAAGCTGCAAAATGAAGCAACTGCTCCCCGGCCAGTGGGGCATTTAAAGAGGATTATCCAGATAGCGTGATATCTGTGAGGGGGGGAAATGTCAAACGGCTTCTTAATGACCTTCGTATTATACTTGGATGCATTTCCGTGTGGTAAAGAAATGTCTCACTATCCACCATTTGGCTCCACAGGTCTTTTCAACAGCTCTCAAGGTGAGTGTTCCTCATAATTAACCACCATTAGGTCAGTACCACCAAGCACAATGAAACCAGCAGCAGAGCATCCTTGTGGTTAAGTCCTCCTTCTCTGAAAAATGTGTTTTGCTCCATGTGTCTTTTACTCCGATGTGTGACCTTCACTTGGCAGAGTTTGTAACTAGAAAGTGGTTTTAAGCTGTGTTAAAAGAGCAGGTTGTTGTGAAATCACCTCTGGAAGCCAATCATGGTCCAGATATGGGCTGATGGACACTTGTAGAAATTAGAGCAAATACAGAACCAACAAGACATTTTGTTCCCACTAGTTTAACCTTTGCAGGGATAATAGAGTCCACAGCTGTTTATTATACTAAATAATACACGTGTGAGAGGGTTATGATGACTGAAAATGACAGTTTACCCTTTAATGATGATCCCATTTATGAGGCAGGATATTGACACCATGACTTCTTACATTAATTATGAGATGCTGGCCTGAAGGAGTGATCTTCGGAGGCTTCGCACAATTGAGAAATCAATCAATAAAACTCATATTTAACAAGGCAGGAAGGAGCTGATGAGATTGTATAACAACACACCCTACATTAAGAGTTAAGATCCTTGCACACCAAGTCCATATTAATTATCAAGTGTTTACACCCCTACTCCGAAAGTAACAGGTTCAATTTGCTGCGGTTTTCACATCTGTCAAAGTCATTCCAGAGAGTTGCTTGAGATGTTCAGGATCAATTGGATCTGAGAAATATGTTTTTTTCTTCTGTTTAATCTGCTGAAATCCTGATCACTTCCCAACTCCTGGATCAGAACATGGAATTCTCCTTAGGATGGGATGGACCCAATGTTTTCCTTTTTCAAGAAGTAGAGGAACACAACATCATCCTCACTGCTGGACTCCATTTTATCTCCTACTGCAAATATAATCAAACATACCAGGGTGCAAGGTTTCTGTGTTTTTTGAGATGACCAATTAAAAAACGCTCGTGAACAATACAGACTTGCAAAGACCTTTAATCACCTTGTTTTATTAAAAAAATAATACCCTATGTGATGTTGCACTGAAAATTACAGTTGGCCCGTGAACGATGACCTTTGACCCGTTGTAAATAGAGCAAATATTGGCACTATGCCTTAATAGATTAAGTAATGATCAATAGATAGCTTCCTGACATGGAGGAGGGATCATTTCAAGCTTGGCACGATAAAGGGATCATGGGATTCATCAACAAAACAGCAAATATCAAACTGTCCAAACTATTAAAGATGATTCTGTACAACAAACTGACAGTAGAAAGAGGACAAATAGTCACTAAAAGACTGTAAGTCTATCAGAGGCTGGTAATTGGGGTTAAACTCTCCTGTTCATCAAATATGGATGAAAACCTGAATAAATATGGATGGAAGTAAAAAAGATGGAGTGAGGAGCTGTCAACTTGGCATGTGTCACGATGAGTGAGTGTTTAAGAGTTGGAGGTCAAACACAGCTCAGATCTTACCTTCACAAAAGCCTCGGACTGTCACTGTGCCATTAAGCATGGAGGGGGATCAGGCAGTAACCTGGGGGGGAGTAAAAAGCCATCCTCCTACTTTGAAGACTACTTCCAGTAAAACGCCATGCCAGGAAAAAAGAGGATGACAGGAGACATGCAGCAGCTCAGTTCTTTACTACATCCAAGGTCTCTGGTGGAGACGCTGTGTTGGCATCGGTACAGTTTGTCTGGGTCAAATTGAAATCCGGGATCCTTTTCCTTTTTGCGCGGAGCCCGTTTTACGCCAGTCTGTGCGCTCAGGACAAAGACGCCGGTGAAACAGCCTCCTAATTACGATAGAGGGGGAAATCCTTTAACGCATCCCGCCTATTTAAAGTGCTAATGCACAGCTTGTAATCCCCCAGCGGAGAAATATCCTGTATTCGACTGAAAAACAAAAAAAAGACGCTCGTTCCTGGTTCCCCTCAATGCGTAAAACTCTCCGTTTCCCCGGGTTTTCCGGTCCGAAAACTTGGTTTCGCGTAGGAAAGAGGAAAAATAAAAGGTTAAAAAGGATTTCGTATTTCAAGAAAAAACGGTTTAGTACTGTACACCAGCGAGAAAAGCGTGTTTCTCTTCCTGTGAGCCGGAGAGAAGACGCGGCGGCTCCATCCAATTCCTCCAAAGCGCTTCTCCTGAGCTTGTGGGAATGTGCGAGGCTCTCCGAGTGCGTGCGTGTGCGTGCGTGCGTGTGTTTTTGCGTGTGCGTGTGTGAGAGAGAGATGTATTTGTGTGTGTGCGTGTTTATGTTGGGAAACAAGGCTCTGTGCCACACTTCTCTTTCTTGGATGTGTAGGGCGCAAATGATGAGATGACTTTTTTTTAGAGGAGATGACTGGATGATGATGCACAGCGTGTTATGTTCAATGCATTTCTATGCGAGCAATAAGAAGCATGGAATCTGAGTGGTATCAATAAAAAAATACACAAAGTTGTGCAAATGCAACATTCCTGCAGCCACAAACCCAAGATGGAAAAGTGTGTTCAGCTATAATTGTCTATTAGGCATCAGTGTTGGCCTGAGAGTTACTCCTTGTGTTTTCATATATTCCCACAGGTTGGGAGTTTTCAGCACATGCAGAACACACACACACAGAGAGAGAGAGAGAGAGAGAGAGAGAGAGAGAGAGAGAGAGAGAGAGAGAGAGAGAGAGAGAGAGAGAGAGAGAGAGAGAGAGAGAGAGAGAGCAGCAAAAACGTTGCAGATGTTGGCATGTATGTCATTTCCTGTATTGCACGCTGGACATGATTCAAAGAAAATACACATGCTGTGACGAGGTTAAGACAATATTAGACAGAATCTGAGCTGTGTGTGTGTGTGTGCGTGTGTGTATGTTAGTGAGGCAAGTGTTGGTTCAGTTGGCTGAGATGAAGCTGGTGAGAAATGAAACACCCTGAGGCCAGATGAGTACAGTGGAACGTGTGCACACAGAATACACACTTGGACACACATCGTTATGACGTCCTGTCGCTCCTCTGGTGACATTCTCAACCTCACAACTGACCACGACACGTCTGACCTCAACCGCAACCTTGGCTCTAATTATAACCCACCCTCTGAACCACACACACTCAATAAATAAATAGCCCTGTGTGTGTCCCCATGCACCCCAACTCAGAATCACAAAATCCACTCAGACTCTAATGAACGCTTTGACTCTTTTGGAGAGAATCAGCAGCTAGTTGAGATTCATGCTGAAGTCCCATCCCTGCAGCGGCGGTCATTGGCTTTGCTGTATTTACATTCCATGAAGGATCGAAATGAAAACATACTGCAGCGAGGGGAAAGAGAGAGACACCAATAGGAGGAGGAAGACGGCGAGAACTGAGATTCGGAGAGAAAAGTGTGTGAGGGAAAAAAAAGGGAGAGTTAAAACACAAAGCCTTACATTGTCGACTGCTGCGTTTCTTGTTTACAAGCCCATTTAGGATTATGGGATTTTCGAAATGTGTGGACTTGTTGTGTTGCGCTTATTGTAAGCAGCTGTGGTCAGAAGGTAATTAAACTATAGAGCTGTAATTGAAAGGAGGAGAGATTTGGAAAGAGAAAGGGGTACATGGAGAAGAAGGGGAAAGACTGGGGGAAGGAAGATTATAGTAGAGGAGAAAAAAGAAGAGTGAAGGTGGAAGAAGAAAGGTCTTTGCTTATCTGAGGTGAGAATATCTCAATGGATCAGAAGATGACTGACAGGGAAGGGGACTAGTATTATCCAGGGAAGATTTCAGATGTTGTTTTGTGGCAATCAAGTGATTGGAGGATTGGCCAGAGACGTGAGGAATACGTGGTTCATTGCAACTAGTGGATGTTTTTTTATTATATATGAATCATTTGTTCTATAGAAGAACAGAAAGTAAAGTATCACAATAAATCAAATATCTTTATTTCATTCCTGCATGATAACCCTCTCCTCCCTCCTACTTACCAATGTTGATGTTGCCTATTTTAGTGATCTTGAATGAATTATGATGCATCACACTGTGTACCAAACACACACGTGCACGCGCACACACACAAACACACACACAGGATGGAAATTACAGCCTCGGTGCTCCTACAACACGTCATGTTGACATGTAGGTCAATGAGCCTCAGAGTTCTTCCTCTCTCTCTCTCTGGCGAACTGATTTATAAGCAGATCAGGAGAACAGTGCAGATACAGTGTGTTCATTTCTCTGCCTCTATGGATACAACACAGACGGTTAAAAGTCACTCATGTGGTGTAAACACTCTCTGGATACAGGAGCATTCTGTTGAGTTGTGTCTAACCTTCCCATTTTTCATACTCATATTAGGCCTGGAGCTGGTGGTGGTGCGCTTCAGACAGACCCTCAGTCTAAATGCACTCACGCCGTCTCTTTTGTTTTGACTTGACTTATAAAGGTGCTGTGACATTATTTGGTGGTGGAAACTGCACAGGAATCGGAGGCACAGTGTTGTTGTGTACATGGAAATTATGGTTTAAACTTCATTCATAAGAAAAAGGAACACATGAGGATCCATTTGTACGATAAGAAAAAGTTTAATAGACACAAATCAACTTTGGGAAAAATGCCAGATGCTTTTGTTTCACTCCCCCTAAATTCATGCCCCCTGGTGGCTGGCTGCACTATGGCTCATAAGCCTAGGCCCTTCCATGTTAGTGGATGGGACATGGGTCAAACTCAAAATGAAACGAGTGAAACTTCATGATTGACAGCTGGGACTGACTCATGATTGGCTGAGGGCATGTGCCAGTCGAACCTCGATACCACAGCTCCACCACCCAGTGTTTACTTGTGATACACACAACTATATATTTATCATTACTGTGGGAAGGAATCATACTGAAATGCTAAAAAGTAAATAAACACTTTAGCATAATCAAAATACTCAAATGTCAAAGCAAACATGATTCATTCTTGCATTTTCTGTCAGTCCTGCTTTAAATTCTAAAGCTAAGACACATCCAGAGAGATAAAATGTACCAGAACACTTGAACACACACACAGGAAGCTGAATAGTTATGACGTTTATCTTGTTGTGCAGCCCTGCAACTCCCCTGCTCTTAATCACCATGGTTACAATGATGCAGGTTACTCTCACATACAAAAGCCGTACGCGCCTGTTCGCCACCAGGCACTCAAATGCAGTCTGTGACGTCGAAGAGTTTCTCAAGCTATATATGGAAATATTGAACTGACGTCAACCCGGCATTTACCTGGTTTCCTTCACCCTCTCCCTCACTTCACCCACTTAATCTTCGTTTTCATGAACAGATGATGGATGTTTAGCATCTAAACGCTCTCTCTCTTCTCTCTCTTTCTCTCTCTCCCCCCCTTCAGATTCTTCCTCTCTCTCTCCTGTTTTCATGCAGTGTGTCTGAGCAGGAATAAGCACAGCGGAAAATGATTTATGACACTGATATCAGATGTGTATGAATGGAGCATCTTATCTGTTGCTGCCAGTCCTGTGGCTGTAGCTCTTATCTCCTGCCCTCGTGTTGGCTGTCACTGTGGGAGCTGCTCTATCTGTGCTTGTAAAGCTATGCCACCACCTTGTGGTCATATTCAGAACTGCTAGACAACATTTTAATTGCATCCTCCTTCACGAGATAAATCCAATCACACTTTCAATATTCACTGATTTTCCTATTAAAGGTTGTAAAATTATGAAAAACTCTAATCACTGTTCCCCCCCGAGTCCATCTGACGATCGACTGATCATCAAAATAGTTACTGATTAACATTTTGCTGATCTAGGAATCAGTCAATCAACTAATTGTTGCAGCTCTACCTCAAAGTGGTTCACCCACGCATTCATCTTCTGCACTATGCTTTTAATTTGAAATATTTATTTGAAGGAGTAGAATCAATGATGGAAGGATTGGAGGAAGAGGAGAAGCGCAGGATGTGACGGCAGGAAGAGAGAATACATGATTGGCACCATAGAAGAAGGGAATGAGGTGTAGGAGGTAATTGATGGATGAAGAAAGCATCTTCGAGAAACATTTATTCGACTTTTGACCCATTTCCCATCCACTAACATGGAGGGGGCGGAGTTTATGACCTATACTTAGATGCGTTGGCTTCACTTTGGGGAGCAGTCATGACGTCCATCTTTACAATATATATAGAGTGTATGGTCAAAACATAAATCTGTGTCTGTGGTGCTTCCTGAATTATTAACCTTAAAACCTTTTGAGCATGTGTGAACTATCTATACTACGTTCAACTGTATCCCAGTTGGGATTTATTCAGTTCTTACTAAGTAGTAATCCCATTTATTCTAATCCCCACCCCACCCCCCAACACGCTCTCCCTATCTCTCTATCTCTCTGTCGCTCTCATACTCATTCACACAAATGCGCACATGTAGCCTACATGCTCTCACTCGGACCAGCGGCCATTCATGTTGTTGGACTACTGCTGTCGTTGTTGTGGATTCACACTCATAAAACGCCATGGACCCGTCTCCCTCAAGACCACACCCAGTGACACCTGGGTAAGGACGGCGTGTAGCACTAGAGAGAGAGAGCCTGCTGTTGCTGTGGTCTGTAGCGTAGCCGAGGCTCAGTGCAGAGACGAGTGTTTATCAATATGTCCGTTAGAGCGAGTTCTCTTACAATACTGTTTGCATTGGTTTTTAACATTAGTAACATAATCTACTGAATTACTAGAAGATTGTGGAATATTAACCTTCCATTGTTGAGGTATAACTTTATCTGCTATGTACAGTTTAATTTGTTTTAACAGTACAACAGACAACTAAATCAAATGTATTCACTATCATTAGAATCACGTCTTTATTGCTGCATAATCAGCATTTAACTGTATCTTTTTAGAGGTTTAGGGCCTATGTCACAGTTAGAAAAATTCCCACAGAGTCTGCCTGTCAGTAAGCAACCAACCAGAACTCATTGGTCAGAGGATGGGATTTGAAGTCTCAAAGCTGGTTTCTAGAGCAGCTTTTAAAGTACAGTCTAGCCTGAAGCTGACAAAAACACTAGTTAAGGTGTTTAGCGGTCTCCGAGGGTATTAGCATGAGATCATCTACTTCCCAGCTTTAAGATGCACCCACACCCTCCTGTGGTTTATCTGCTGAAGAGGCCACCACATATTGAAAAGTGGGCCACAGTAACAATAGTTTCAAATCAAATCATTATCTGTAATCTCTGGATTCCCATGTTGTATTTTCTGACCACTGTTCAATCAGAAGCACAGAAGGATGAAACTACATTAGCATCATACATTAAATGTCCATTAATGTTGTATCATGTTACTTGAATTAAATGCTATTCTCTTCTGGAAGCTTTAGCTTGTTTAAGTCATCAATCAAGAGTCTTCCTCTATGTTTGTGAGGTAAATGTGAATGTCAGCATGTGCACAACGACAGGGCTAACATGCTTATATTTATTCACCACTATGTTTATCAATGTATTAACACTCGAACAACCGAAATATGCACCAGATAATTTTGTTGTACAATGACAATTAAGGCATTCTAGTGTTTTGTGGGTTAGGGTTAGGGTTAGGGTTAGTGTTAGGGTTAGGGTTAAACAAGGGTTAGGGTTAGGGTTAGGGTCTAAACAAGGAAGTCTGTCTGAGGCTGATACTGGTCATAAACCATGAAGTCTACGACTAATTTAAATCTTGAGTTGAATCACCAAAGTTGAGGTGCAATATATTCAGGGTACCATAATTATTTCAATTAAATTTGACCAGAAAACCATACTTTATTTGTCAGAACATTTAGCTAAAAACAACGAAAAGAGAATCATTACGTTTTAGGATTCACCCTCTTGGGACCATGAATGTCTCAACAACATTTCATGGGAAACTACCCTGTAGGTTTTAGGATATAGAACAGTGACCAGTGAAAAGTAAATTTCATATTCATTTACTCCATTTACATTTTAGAAAATCCTTATAAAAGAGTTTTAAGCCTGGAATCAGGCCGACTCACTACCAGATTAATTGTGACCATAAACCTTCTGTTAGAGCAAAAAAATATGTAATGCATATTGAAAAAACACATCCCGTAAACCATTGCAGACTCACAAGCTGGACCTCACTAACATTTTCTAAAAATATCAAACCTGGTCCATCCTCATGTTAGCATTTGTTTTTTCTTCTTCTATTTTATAGCCGTTATATATGTGGACCAAATACGCCAGCTGAAGACGTCATCATCATTCATACTTCAAGGAAACTAACTATTTTCAAACATTTTCATTATTAAACAAATGTCAATTAATCATAGAAATAACAGAGAGATTAACAGGTTTGTAGCCCCAGTACACTCTACAAGTATTTTCTTTGTTAGGGACAGGGCAGTGAAAGTAGTTTTTTGTTTTGTGATTCATCCCAACTGTGGTTTCTGTCACAGCATTGAACGCACAGGAGTAACTAATAAGATTAACAGTGACTGTGTTCCATTAAGATCTGCCTGTCAGCCCATACCGCACCAGTGTGCAGGGCCCTGGCACCGGCACACATGACTGGAATGCGGCCCATTATTAATGTGATTAGTTAAACCTCTGTTTGACAAGCTGAAATGTCAGCTGTGAGAAAAGGTCTGCTATCTCTCCTGCGAGGGTGTCGTGTAACTCAGTTCCTGTGAAGGCTGCAGTTAATCATCTATGAAAGGAGACTTTAGCGAGCGAGCGAGCACCGACGGTCGGCTGCCGTCTCCTGTTATGAGTCTCTGGAAGAAAATGTGAGAACGCAGACGAGAAGCAGCTTTGGTAAACACGCAAGGCATTAAATAACAATAATGGCTCTCCAGTAACCTGCTCCAAGTACAGCGGTTTATACTCAGATTCTAATCGTTGACATAAGGCTCATGTCTTAAATGTTTTTTTATGATTCAGATTTTCTCTTATTGCTCTGTTTATTTGAAGTACACATTACAAGATAGTCGATGTTGGATGTTAGATGCTTGGATTTAGAAGCAGAACAAGAATGTAGCAGATTTTAACTTGTAAACAGTAAAATGAAGGGAAAAATCAGGTTACAATGGCCTAGCAGTTAAAATACAATATACTATAGTGACATTTAAATCAAATATGATTGATTATAAATGCAGGAACAGGAACAGTCTGACTCAGGATGAAAATCTCTCAACTACAGGACACAAGATTTTTCCATGGATCCATCACTTTTACCAATTATCCTTCACGAGGTCTGAGGCCGATCCCAGCTGACATTTGGTGATCTCACAGCCACGGCCCATTTATTTTTTAATTATTTTAATATCAATCAGCATGTCTTTGGACATTGGTTTGTGGGAGGAGGCCGGAAGTACCCTGAGCAAACCCACACAGAAAGACCTGGGAACAAAACAGGGAACCTTCTTGCTAAGAGGCAACGCTGCTAAGACTATGATATTTAGTTTTCTGTCCTCTCATCTCACCAGGTCGTCCTGCAGAACCTGTTGATGTGCATGGTGTGCTTCTACTCTCTCTACTACATCGTGGTTAGTCTCTGCATCGGACTGCTCAGGTACACTCACACTAACACTCACAAACTAACACACACACACACACACACACACACACAAAGGAAACCTATAGAGGGAGTCATAGTGGGCCTGGAGATGTTGCTCCCGTTTATCCTTGGTGCACATCCTCCATAATCTTGTTTTGTGTTTAGGGTTCATGAGATCAACAGCTTGTTGGCACCATTCGACTACACAACACAACCATCATGGCAGAACCCCAAATACCTGGGTGAGTATAATTGGTGGAATTTTACCAAGCACGACGTATTCTAAGATACATACTTTACATGCATATTTTTATTTTATGCTACTTTATGGCTGCCGTGGGAAAAAAATTCTAACTCTAGAACTAGAACGCCACAACTGCACCAGCTGCTGTAAAAATAGTACAGTGACTTACAAGAAACTAATAATACATATATTTTATTTTACATAAAGAAATAAAACAAATTGGCACAACAGGTTTTTCTTTCTGCTAGAGTATGATTTACTATAGAAATGATTTGTGGAAACATTTCTGACACTCAGTTGTACAAGTACTTGTCTCAATGACTCTCATCGCTGGGGCCGACATATGCACTTAACATAAGGACTTGTCAACCTTCTCTCCTTCACTGTCTGTGTTGTTATATTATGTCATCAACATCTGTATGCACATTTGATTGAATTATTTCAGGTTTCATTTAAACTCTATTCACTGACATTTGCATTGTAAAAATCTTCTTCAGCAAACTGCAGCCTTCATTCTTCACTGTTAACGTTGCACATTTGATATGGTGTTGGTGCTATTTATTTCAATTTTTTAAGAAAATAAATATATATTTTAAATATAAAACAACTGCGATGACAATTATAACCGTGATAATTAACTGTAATTTTGAAATACAATTTTCACATAGTCTCATCTCTAATATGATACATGATTGTCCTCCTCTCTTTCCAGTCGGTGTGATTTCCACAGAAGTGACGTATCTTTTAGGAGGGCTGGTCTTCGCCTGGATTGTAGAGGAGTGGGTCTGGGATTACGCCATAACTGTCACATTGCTGCATGTCGCCATGACTGTAGCAGGTAAACAAACACACCCTCTCACACACACACACACACACACACACACACACACACACACACACACACACACACACACACACAAAGAGGATCAATATCGTGGAACAGCTGATAGGATTGTAGGCCTGGTTATGTAACAATGTGATGGGTGTTGTTCAAAGTTTGCAGACACACACACACAAATTCACAAGCATAAGACATCTATATGTCTATATCCTTTTTTGGTTGTGTGTTTGCAGTGATGTCAGACTTCCCTTCAGCTGAGCACTGGTGGATAGCTCTGGGTAAGTTCTCTTTTTCTTCTTGGTCATCCTTCTGTCTGCCTGCCCATGTGTATCCTCACCTGTCACCTGTCCCATTTGCAGAACATGAAAAATC
The DNA here is from genome assembly GCF_963576545.1 of Limanda limanda. Lineage (NCBI taxonomy): Eukaryota > Metazoa > Chordata > Actinopteri > Pleuronectiformes > Pleuronectidae > Limanda > Limanda limanda. Next base: position 13,502,503 of record NC_083653.1, read on the forward strand.
CTCTCTTTATTTCTCTCCAGCTCCTCTCTATCTGTCCCAGATATTCCCTCTTCCTGTTCCCTCGGATTCAGGCTTCTGGAAGACAGCTGCTGCTGCTGCTGGCATCCAAGCCTTTCCTCCGATTGACCCCTTTTTCTCTATTATTTAATCTCTTTCTCTCTCTCTCTCTCTCTGCAGGTTCAGGTCTGGTCATGATGATATTTGGGGGACAGCTCCTGGCCTACAAACTCTTCAGGACCAACTTTGTTTATCCCGCTGAACTGCAGAACTTCTAATCAACACAATGAGGAAATCTTTTAACTGGCTTACTGGTTAATCTCGGGTCTGCATGAATACTAATTGGTTCACTTTGCAAAGGCTGTGCTGCTAGTTTCATGTTAACACTGGTATGAACAACTAAATTCTGTGCTAGATTAATTCATCATTTTATTGTAACATCCTCCATGTACCAATAGCAAATATCCTCATTATAACATTGTTTTTGTAACATATTCTGTACAGTTTGAATATTCTTTTGTATTTTTTCTTTACAAACTTCATACTGTAACAAAAAGTATTGGCAGAAATGACATGTAGGATTCTGTAAACTCCTGGATATAACAGCTGGAAAATATCTATTACCGCTACATATTTTTTCAGGGATGAATTGAGTCAGCTATTTTCTAATTGTAATGTCATGTAATTATTAAAATATTTTACACATCAGTTTTGGAGAATCTGTAGTGTAGTAGTCCAATAGATAAAATACCTGCCTGGACACAAAGCAAATATGATCTGTGCTACATGTGTTTAAGAAGTTGTGTTTGCAGGAAGAAATAGACAAATGATAACATATATTGATTTCTTCCTGACTTCAATGTGGGTTGTATATATTAGTTAGTTGAGATCTATTGGATTTACATTAAAGCACTTCATGCAAAAGGACTGATTTGTGTTTTCACATCTGTGTATCCAAGCATACATTTTTGCAATGTTCAATTTATAAGGAAACACCAGGTGGCTCTGCTGTCTGGGATGTGTTTAGAAGAGAATTCTAGGCCAGGGCAGCTGGTGTGTAGCCTACAGACAGTATGGCTTACAGTTGTGGCACATCATTGTCTATCTAAAATAGTCCATGTGAGTATTGTGTCACTGAAAAGTACAATTTCTGCAGTAGTATTGTGAGGAAAGTAATTATAGGTAATATATTAACAGGTCATCCTGTGGTTGACAGCTCTGCAGTTATCCCGCAGGAACTAAGGCCATTTCTGAAGTGTTGCCATGGAATCAAATGTCGTCTCTCTGTTGATTGGGTGGACCTACTTTGCATGCAAATTACATGAATAATACATACATAAGATTCCATTTTTTTAATTTATTTATTTATTTAAAACCACATCCTGCCAAAAACTGACTCCAGATCAGCACATACACATTAAACACCAACAAAAATAATGCTGTAATGCTTTCTGCTGCCCGCTCTATTATTTCATAATTCTTATTATACATTTGAAATAAATAGCATTACATATAATACCAAGTAGGAGCCAAATTATTTATTAATATACTGTATTCAAATACATGAGGCGTTTTTGGACATGCATGAACTGTAACTGCTCTAGAAAGATAGATAGAAAGATTGATAGAGAGAGAGAGAGAGAGAGAGAGAGAGAGAGAGAGAGAGAGAGAGAGAGAGAGACTGCAGTGAGATGAAAGTCTAGCCACCAAAACTACAATAAAACTGTCACTGTTAAGGTGTGTGTGCTAATTGAGATATCGACAATGATAGAATTATTAATATAACATAATAATAATGCTGCAGCTCTTTAACAATACGTGCATGTGCATTAAAAGGGGCGTGTCGTTTCAGTTCTGGTACTTATGCTTTGGGTCACTCAGTGCTTGAACTTACTCACTCAGACCTGGCAACCCCTCCCTCCCCTAAAACACCTGTCCCCCGGTGTTAGCTCCGCTGCTGCAGGCTCAGTGTGGATGATCCGCCTCATATTGAATCATACCAAACACCAGTAGCATTAGCAGTGACCCACTGGCCGGCTGACATGTCGCGGAACGGGTTAGTGGCCAGTATCCGGAGGTATGGGGTCGTCGAGGAGCGGCTGAGGAGCACCCCGGTAAGCTAACATGCTAAAGTGCCTGTCTCTGCGGCTAGCTCCTAAAATGCTAACGTGAGGTAGGTAAGGCAGCTAGGAAACACACCCAGGCTTTATACTACAGGTGAACACGTGTCTCTGCATACATGATGTCTGAAATTAACATTTAATCATCAGATAAAATCATCAGACAATAATTACTGCTGAATTAGGACATACACACTTGATATAGCCAACAATTGATATAATTAATCTTTATGAATTCAAGTCCAACTTTATCACAAGCCTTTGGTGTGTCCACATTTCAGAGTTTATTTTCCCCATTGCAGAGTCCCTTTGAACAGCTGAGTCTGCAGATGGACGACATCTTGGGAGATGGAGGGATCCTGAAGGGCGTGGTCCAGCCTGGAGAGGGCCCGCCCATATCCCAGAATGCTTCAGTATTAAGTATTTACAAGTTCACATTTTTTTTGTTCTCAAATAGGAGCGTTTCAAGGGTCTTTGGGGGCCCCAGCAAAAAGGGGGGGCCTGCATCAAACCACACCACACCGTCAAAAAACACATGGTTCCAAATCACATCATTCCAATGGGAATTTGTTTCGTATCAAAATTATAAACAAATTGCAGAACGTGCATGTACATAACTAGTCTTAAAGTTTAGGTGCACCTCAGACACATCATATACACATACAATTGTAGATGGTGAAGCTTTGGGCATAATGCTCATGGCATGGGGCCTTGTTTCCTAATGTTAGGAGGTTTTTTGACATTGTGGCATTGCAGTCTCTAGTAAATAACCCCCCTTCAATCTTTTTCTTCCACAGTGCATTATTCTGGTTTCCTGGAATATTCCGACCGACCTTTTGAAACCAGCACACACTTACAACATCCGCGGATGATGAAATTAGGGAAAGGTCAGAAATGAATCTATAAAAATCGTGGCCTACAGGTCAATATTTCTCCATTGATTGAGAAGGACGCCAGTTTGTAACATTATCGTCCAAACAGATGTGACGCTGGTCGGCCTGGAGATGGGTCTGCTCACCATGAGGAAAGGAGAGTTCGCTCGTTTCCTCTTTCAACCCAAGTATGCGTACGGGGACATTGGTTGTCCCCCGACCATTCCTGCTGCAGCCATGATTCTATACGAGGTTCAGATCGTTGACTTCCTCGACTCGGGACAAGTGGACGAGTTTCTCGCACTGAGTCAGGTTGGGAGGCCGGCACTATTATCACTGAGCACCAAGATGGAGTTTGTCACTTGACGCAGGCACATGCACATTAACGATAGGCTTCCAGCTAAAGCTTTATTTATACTTTCATGGATTTATATGATGCCGTTTTTTAAAAGGCCAAAAGAGGTCCACCACAAATCAACCAGCCTTGTTTTGTTGGTTTATGTCGTGTCTATCTTCAGGAGGAGCAGAACGCCGTTCCTCTTCCAAGACTTCTTGAGGTTGTAAACACAGTACAAACCTTTGGCAACCGCTGCTTCAACCAGAGGCGTTACTATATCGCCAAGGATCGCTATAAAGAGGTAAATCTTCAAGTCAGCTAAAGATAAATAAACGTTTCTCTGTTTTTTACGTATTTATGTTCGGTTGTTGGTGCTGTGTTTCTGTTTATAGGAATACTGTTAATAAATGTTTTTTTACTGCTGGGCTGACAGGCCGTGACGCTGCTGGTGAGCAGGGAATCCCAGACTGATGCAGAAAAGGAGAAGATCAACGCAGCCCTGCTTCCTCTCTATCTGAACCTCTGTGTCACCCAGCTGCGTCTGGAGTGCCCGCACAAGGCGCTGAAGTACGGCAACAAAGTCTTGGAGATCGACTCAGCCAACACCAAGGCTCTTTACCGCTGTGGAAAGGTTGGTCGGGGCTCTTTGTTTGTTTTTTCCAAACCATCTGATAAAATTCCTCACAGGCTTGTACATGAACACGATTCAAAGTTTGGTTTGGCACGGGCAAAAGTAGCAGCGATATAGTTCCAGTGCTTGTAGCATTTTCCAAGTTTTCACATTATGAATAAGAAAATTGCTTTTGTTTGTTCTTATTCTTGTGTAAAATCATGTGCCTTGGACAGAAATGTCACATTCTTATGTGAGTAAACTGCCCTTATTCACTTTCTTAATTTGTAAATCATCAGTCCACAGAACGAGCAAATCTAATCTTCTGATCACAGTTTGGGTTCTCGCATACAGCCCCAACATACATGCCTGAAAGCATCTTGTGTCACATGGTCCCTCTGTAAAATAAAAATCTGTCCATCATCCATACTGATGTTTTGTCTGTCAGGCGTACCTGGAGCTGGGTGACTATGAGAGCGCCCAGGGTTGCCTCATAAGTGCTCAGGCAAAGAAGCCCTTTGACAGTGACATCAACAACCTCCTGAGGAAAGTGACAATGTAAGACCAACTTCACTTCAGTGCATTCAAAATGAGCACTTCTGCTTTGGTTTGCAGCCAAATATAAAATTGATAATTTGTGTGCACACAAGGCAGAAAATTATATGTTACCATATAATAATTTTCCACTTGTTGCAATGGCTTTAATATACAGCACCTATCTGTATGTATTCTACAAAGAGCATATTCAAGTGAATGGTATATGTGATGTTTTGAGTTAGCCTTATTAGCCACATGCTAACAAGTTATATGTAAATCATTGGCATTTTGTAGATGCTATAAAGAAAAATTGGACGAGCAGAAAGACATGTGCACCAAGATGTGCAGGGACTTCAGGGGAGAGTCCAAGTGAAGATTTAAAAGGTGAGAAAACTGACTCAATAAACCACTTGACTACATGTTCAATAAAATGATGGTGTCACTCTGAAAGTGTTTAGACACGCAACTGATTCGTGTTGGAATCCTTACATGATATTTTTTATCTGCATTTGTTTGTCTCTTATATAACGTATAAAGGATTATGCAAAAATTACTGGAGGGATTACCATGAAATTTGAATTTAGTTTTGAATTTAAATGTCGTGTCATAAGGGGACAGTTCGGCCTTGGTGGAGTTGTGCACTCTAATGAGTTTTGTGTTGCTTAAAATATATAAATGAGCTGCTCAAATTGTGCTGTCTATAATCATTGTGTGTTGCAGATGACAAAGGGCTTGGAGGTTCAGCAGCACATCTTTCTCACCAGTTTAAATAATTCTGTTCCGAATTTTCTGTTTTTCCATATGTTATGGAGCTAGTAATATTGTTTAGATTAATTTGTAATTTCTTTGAAAGGAATTTGTTATTTACACTTCAGCAAGTGTTTTGCCTCTACAGTGTTTATTTCTGTTAGACGGTTTGTTTGGCAGAATTAGCTTAAATCTTACGGCTGGAAGAACGTTTCCTTGAACAACCTTGAGTGGCTGCATCTTCTATTAAGCTGCACATCTCTTTCTCAATACTGTTTGTACATGAGTGTCAAATGTTTTCTTGGGTTCTGATCACTCTTGAGTTGATTAAGATGGAAAAATAAAAGAAATTCACTTCTCATACATCTTGTCATTGTTTTTGCTGAACTGCAAACCAGATGTATTTTTTAATTGAGTTTCTGGTTGAAACACACTGCTGAATTGTCTACTCTTAATTTTCACGAAAGGCCTCTGTGAATTGAACTGCAATTTGGAAATGTGTAAATTTTAAAAAGTTGTTTTAGTGGGAAGAATTGGCAGATATGTGGTGGTGTATTTGAGCTGATATGACACAGATTAAGGTTGTTGAGGTTAGAAGTGTATTCTGGGCAGGAGGCCACGTGCAATGTGGGCAAGGTGAAGGTAGAGCTGCAGATTGACTGTATGTTGTTGTTCAGAATACTACAGACAGCCATCATTTAATCTGATTAACAGCAGATGGGGTCGGAAGGTAGGAGGAGATTTTTGAATACAGTCGCAGTCTTTCAGCTCAGCGTTGACAGAGGATCCGTCCTTCCATTCATTATCTATACCACTTATCCTCTAAGGGTGGTGGACGAGAGGCGGGGTACTTTAGGATGTACTTAAAAATCCACTTTAAGGAAAACTAGTTATGTGTAGCAAGAAACGCTAGGGGGCATTCATGAGCATATGTGAACTCCCCACTCACACACAGAATGGGATTAATAAAAATAGACACATTAAAAGTCGTAAAATATTGATTAAGTATTTAAAACATATTGGAAATGAACAAATGGAATAAGCATAATTTTAAAATATGAACATTTGAACACCTTTCCGATAAAACATTTTTTTGCTTTATGACATTCCCTTAAATTTCTCGGCCTTTATTTGTATTTCATCCAATTTAACCATTAAGTGACCATTAACTTTCTTTCTCCCTATGCAACAGCTTAGGCGTCTGATCTGATTTCCGTCTGATCTGATTTCCGTCTGATTTCCTTTAACCCATTCCTGAAACGGGCGGCCATATTGCCCGACTCAGGCTAAGTCTTTTGCAGTAAAGGTGGTGGAGGGAAGGAGGAGGAGGAGGGGACCAGGATGGGGATGCAGCGAGGCCGAATGTGTTGAGTGCAGGACGGAGGGAGGACAGAGGAGAAGGGGTGGGGGGGGGGATGACAGGATCAGAAGCGCAGAGTAGGAGGCGGGGTGCAGATGGAGGAGCAGAAAAGTCTGATTGACCTCTCCGGTTAATCCAATTGTCACAGTGTGTGAGTGTTTCACCGTCATCTCCGAGCACATGGCCAGACGCACACACTGAGTGAACAACGCAGAGCCACAGACGGACATGATGGTCTCCAGACTTGCACACTACCTTCATCTCAGGTAAAGACAGCATGTCTCCATAAGGATTTTCAGTGATATTCGGTTGACATGTGTATTTACTCATCTCCTTGACCCGTTTATGTTGATGTTTTTGTTGATGTAATCAGGATTTGGGGTTTACAGAAAAAAAGCCCTTTACGGCACAGACTTCATATAGGAATTTGTGCTCAAAATATTTAGTAAAATAAAAAAAATGTGAATGTACAAATGTTTTGATGTGTCTTTTAGTTCTTTGCTGTAGCATTCCCTAAAGTGAGGGAAGTTTGTGGTGAAGACAGTTGTACTTAACTGTATTCACCTAAACATTTTGTCATAATAGTATATTATTATTTTGATATTTTAATATGACTTACTATGAATACTATTTTGTCCCCCTTCAGTTCTTATACGATTCCTTCAAAAGGTTGAACAATTGTTTTAAATGATCAGAGTGGATTGAATGGTAATAAACAGTAAATGTAAGACTTTATATCAACAAAATTAGCTAAGGAGAGGAAATAATGTAGAAACTGTTCTCAAACCTGCAAACTGATCCCAGAATAGGATATTTAATGTAAAAAAAACATTAGCCCGTACTTGTTTTGGTGGATTTCTTCCTCGTATTAGATTTTCACATCACAATACATGATTTTCTTTGGACTTGACCTGCACATTCAAGGACTAATCCAGTGTGTGGCCTTAAAATACCTCAGTGTTTTTTTTGGCTGCGTGTTTATTGATAAAGTGTGTTTAAACAGGCCTGATATTCTTTGTTGCTTACCAAAATTATAAACAAATTGCAGAATGTGTATATACCTAATTAATCTTAAAGTTAGATCCTCTGGTCTCAGTGCCCAACCAGTAAGGCCCTCTGGAAGAATTGCATATCTTTTTCTCTCCACCTTCTCTTTCTTGTTATTGTTTTTTTTTTCATCTTCTATTTCTCCCTCTGACAAATATTGTCATACTGTCTCACCTTTTCTGCTTTCTCCATACTTTCCATCTTCTACACCTACACATACAACAACAAGATAATCTAAGCCAAACATAATGAACCCCCCTTGCTTTTTGATTATCCTATTTGTTTAACTTTGTTGTTGATGTGTGTGAATCAAGCTCCCCCTCTTGCTTTGCGCTGTCTGTGTGTTGATCACCACACTGTACAAAGCCAGTGTGTTTGAGTACAGAAAACAACAAATAAAGCATCAGCTCATGAGGTGGGTGTGCACTTCGTTATATTAAAACACACAGCAAATGCTGTCATGTGTTAATAATTTATGGAAACAGCTTCCTGAAACTGTCAGTCAATATTTTTTAAAAGCCAGTGAGTGCACTCTAGTAGCACTTTTGTTCAAACACATAAAATATACATACACAACACTGGCAGGAAGCACATACATATAGATGCACATAGACAAGCCAATATTAATGTTTTTGAGCTTATGATAGGTTGATATATAGTCATACACAGTCAGTGAATCGACATAAGAAATAAGTAAGAGCTACACAGACACACACACATGTTAGAAGCAAATGGAGGCTTCAGCTCCTGAAAACACAGACAAATATTATATTTGCAGATCTTCCACAGTAGAAGTGTGATAACACCACATATAAAAAACTGTCAATATTTATTTTTTATTATTATTTATTTTCAGCTCTTAAAGCAAAATACTTTTCAGCCATTAGTTGCCATGTACTTGTTTACAGATTTGTCTACACATTTACAGATATAAATACATATTTGAATATATTTACAAATTCGATTTCACACGCATTCTAAATACAAATTTTCAGATCCATGTACACGTTACATATCTCATTACATATTCGGAGATTCTTTTACACATTTGCATACACACAGACAGAATGAGACTCACATTTGTCCATAATCTTTTTTACATGTGAATCAAAATAACAAACATTGCTCCTCTTCAAACTTCCTTGCTTTTCCACAGTGCACACATTGGCACATGTGATGAAACTCTTTAAAAGCAGCAGGGGGCGCATTCATCCAGGAAACTTTGACCACAGTTTCAGCCAATCCCTGAGCTGCGTTGCGTCTGTAGTCCCGCCCGTGTCCCATTGACAAGCTCCAGGGAGAAAGAGAGAGAGAGTTAGAGAGAACAAGAGGGTGACGGAGGGAGAGAAGGAGGGAGGAGAGAGCACAACAAGCCGGCGATGGACGGCAGATAGACACAGAGAGAGACAGATGAGAGCCAGTGTGTGGATGCAAGTTGAGAGTGAAGAGGAGGACAGAAGAGGAATAGGAGGAGAAACATGAGTCGACAGCAGCAGCAGAGCCAGGGAGTGGTTTTAACGGGTTACCACAGCAACGCGGAACTGTTGCCCCAAACTGCACCGTGCGCCCCCAGCTGTCAATCAGCCCGGGACCCCGAGACCTCCACCGAACCCAGGTGGGACAAACCCCCCGAGATCCAGCTCTTTAACTGGAGTGCGTGTGTGTGAGTGCGTGTGTGTGTGTGTGTGTGTGTGTCTGTGTGTGTGTGTGTATGAGAGAGTGTGTATGCTTGTTTGTGTGTGTGTGTGTGTGTGTGTGTGTGTGTGTGTGTGTGTGTGTGTGTGTGTGTGTGTGTGTGTGTGTGTGTGTGTGTGTGTGTGTGTGTGTGTGTGTGTGTGTGTGTGTAAAGGTCATGGTTGTGTGGTTTTCCTCGTTTTGAACTTAGGAGCAAAGCATAGATGGTGTTGTTGATCAACCAGCACTAACCTGGTCATAGTTTAACCCCCCCCCCACACTAACTTAGTTGATGATTTTTTTATTCTTGTACGTGCACGTGTCCAGCCCTGGGTTATGTTTTTATTTTCCTTTATCAGCAGGTTCACCCTGACTCTGATATAACAGCTCAGATTTTACAAGGTTGCCAGTCTTAAGATAAAGCTGTTGGTCTACAGATAATGAAATACTGTACTCCCCGAAAGACTGTGCAACATAAACCAGCCTTAGTCAAATAGTGGTATTAAGTCAGACTCTGGTTTATGTAGAGATGGTTTTATGTAGCTGATGAATTAACCTGATCTGATAAAATTTACTGGGTTAATAGTTGATAATAGTTCAATTGTTTAACAAGCAAAAATAACAAAAATGGTGTGTGTTTCATGTTGCTCAGATTTGCTTGATAACCATTTCGAAGATTGTCAACGACCATTTTTACAATTTACTACAAAAATGATCATCAGAACAATCAATATTGAAAGTGATCATACAGCATCATACTGTATAGCTGAAGGGCGAACAAGTAACAAGGAGTTTGAATTTGAACTCCCAAGCATTTTCATACCTTTGCTTGATAAATGAAATAGTAAACAGATGATTGTTTAGCAAAATAATTGTTGATTGATCCATTCATCAGCTCATATTTTTCAACACACATCATTTCAACTACAGAATTCTAACAAACGTATGTTCAAAAGGTGTGAGGTCATGAGCCTTCCCACATTCCCACATCTGGTGTTTTTATGTTTAGTGGTGGTGGAGGGCGATGTGTGACCCAGCCTCCATCTACAGGAGGATTTACATCCTTTGTTTACAGCTTGTTGTCATCATGGCGTGACAGCGTACACCTCTCTGTCTGTGACAAGAAGACTCTTTACACACTGCAAGGTTACACTCTTATTTATAACCTGTTTACTCGAAAAGGCCGGGCTCTGTCTGTGTGTCTGTGTGTGTGTATTTGTGTGTGTGTGTGTCCAGTGCCGCTCAGGTCAGCAAACAACTGCTGTCTCCAACTGTTGCGTGGTAAAGGTAAACAACCCACTCCAGCTGGTATTCAGATGGGCACACCTGCCTCTGCATGTACATGTATGTGTATGTGTGTGTGCGTGTGTGTGTGTGTGTGTACAGAATATGTGTGTGTGTGTGTTCCAGATGGCTTCTCCAGCTAACCGGGGAAAAAGAACCCAGCATCACATTACAGCCTGCCTTTGTCTCACCTCCCACAGCAGAGTGTGTGTGCGTCCTGTCTAGGTTGACTTGAGGGTTTAGTCTTCTGGTCATTGTTTCCCCTGGTCAGGAAATGGGAGACAGAGTGACACAAACAGACAGACAGGCAGACGGACGGATGGACGGACGGACAGACAAACAAACAGAGAGCTGATGGCCTTTTACCAGCCAGAGACATCTGACCTAAGCCTTAGGTTACGTGCCTGCTGGAGTATGTCACATGGATGTTTTTGAGGTTCAGCTCCTCTTTTAGCCAAAGAGCTTCGTGTTGCTCTTGGGTTTTTCACTGTATTGTAGGAGAGGGAGAGAGAGAGAGAGAGGGCGTGCTTCCCTCAGTATTGCTTAGTGTCCAGTAAAAACACATGGTTTTAATAAATTGACTGTGTGAGGCAACAGTCAGCCGGCAGAAATACTACGCTGCACAGGAAGTGACATCTGCTGAGAGGAAGACGAGCTGGACGCCAGTCAAGCATGGACGGCCATGATAAGTCTTCATAGCTGTGACCCTGTGGCACACTGTCCCTCAGATTCAATCTGGTGTCTGTCAGGATGAACCTGAGGTCAGAACAGGCGGCTGCAGTGAACAGTGGAATTCACAGGCACACATAAAAACACATCATGTAGAAAAAGAGACAGTGGCCTGCAGGGATGGAGACGGACAGATTGACAATGGGGAGACGGTATTAGATATTAATTGATTTTTTCAGCCAGTGGGTCAGGGGTGAGACCACCAGTTTCCAAAGGGGAACAGAGGCAGCCTCTGTCTTTATAGAGGACAGCTGGCACCTGTTGATGTAAATGGGAATAACACACACACACACAGAGAGAGGTTTGCACTGCTATCCTTATTATTATCCGGTTTATTGCGGAAAGCCAAAGCAAAAACCTTATCCCTAACTTGACCAGTGCATGACTAAACCACACATTGAACCAAACAACACTTCACAGTTGACCCCTAACTTTAACTAGGACCTCAGAAATGATGTTTAGCCTCATTAGGACCAGGTTGGTCCACGTGACGTCTACTGGTTCTGACCGGATCAGGAACAAGCACATAAACACACATACACACACACCAGCTGTTTCGTGTTCATCATTTATTTGTAGGTGCCAAATCATAATAATTTGATGTGCTTAGGAAAATCTCCTCAGATCCTTGAGTATTTCCTTTTATTCCATTCAAATTTGACTTATTAGATTATATACTAATATATACTGATGGTCGTAATTCCACCTCTCCAGCTGTTTATGACACCCCTAAAACTCTTCTTTGTTCTTCAAAATTTGAAATTCTTCTATTGAAAAAAATCCCCCTTGTGTCCTTAAAGTGCATGTGCACCATTCTTTCCAATTGACTGGGATCTATGGATATGCTAACATGGCCCCTCCCCTGCTTGCTGTTTCCTGACCCTCACCGCTCACCTGCAGCTGAGCTCCACCCACAAAGTGATAGGATTGGTTGTTAACGTGTGTTACATCACAAACCCTGCCTTTTTTTTTGTCAGACTAGCATTTGTTTACTGCACTGTTAAGGAGGAAATACTCAGCCATGGCCAGTGTTGGGGAGTAACGGAATACATGTAACGGCGTTACGTATTTAGAATACAAATTATGAGTAACTGTATTCCGTTACAGTTACAAAATAAATAGATGGTATTCAGAATACAGTTACATTGTTGAAATCAGTGGATTACATGATGGTACTTCTCGAGTTTATTCACTCTCTCGTAAATCCACCGGCGGCAAAGCCCCCAGGAAGCAGCTGGAGACCAGGGCTGCCGTAAGAGCGCCCGGGCCCCCGGCGGCGTGAAAGAGCCTCACCGCGACCGGCTCGGGACACAGGCCCGGGACCGAGGCTCTGAGAGAGTTCCGTCGCTACCAGAAATCTACGGAGCTGCTGATCGGCAAGCTGCCCTTCCAGCGCCTGGTGAGAGAAGACCGACCTGCGCTTCCAGAGCTCCGCTGTCATGGCTCTGCAGGAGGCCAGCGAGGCACGCCGGGTTCACACCGGACGCTGAAGCGCCGGGCAGCGCTAATAATATCACCCGTTGACACAGTAGTATAAAAGCATATAGTCACTTGTTTCTCCAACATTAACTGCAACAGCGTCCCAATTTAATGTCATCTATCTTCAAGAACTTCTCCGCTGTTTGCTCCGTTCAATGTCGGGTGTCGAGGGTAAATGACGTATTCTCCGCCCCCCCCCCTCTCTTTTTATCTTTATGACTGCTTGTGTGTCTGTAGTGGATGGGCAGAGGGGGGCATTTAATAATGTGATCGTTAAAATATTAAAATTAAAACTCAGAAGGGGAATACAAACTATGGGATGCATACTTTATCATTTATATCATATAAAATGTCATCAATATCGTTTAAAATCATTTTTCAGTGTGTTTCCTAGAGCGATACGCTCGCGTCAAGCGCAAAAAATAGACTCGACGCCGAAGCGATCGCCGCATCGGCGGAGAGAGAGAACAACGCCGCAATCATACACTTAAAAAATGCAATACAAACCGGAAGTATTCCAAGTATTCAGAATACGTTACTCAGAATAGTTAATGTAATGGAATACGTTACAGATTACATTTTTGGGCATGTATTCTGTATTCTGTAACGGAATACGTTTTGAAAGTATCCTTCCCAACACTGGCCATGGCACTGACATGCGTATTTCCCTTCGTAATATGTCTTTTATCATAAGAAAGACACAAGGGAGACATGTTTAAATAATTGTTTGGATTTTTAAATATAAATCTTCTTGGGCTGGGAGCTCTGTGTCACTTCAGTGACTCACACTCTCATGTGGATTCAAATAGTCACCTCCACTGATCTTGACTCATATTCAGCTCACTGATGCAGAGTTTGCTCTTTGCTGGCTGATATAGTTTCCTTCTGTTCCTTTTAACACCTCACAGTTTACTTATACACAAACACGTGCACTATCCTTCACACTCTATGTTGGCAGCTCGAACTAGCTGATAAAAGGTGTGTGTGTGTGTGTTTGTGGACAAAGAGTTGAACAATTGCTCACACAGCTCCAGCAGTTTTTCTTTTAAATGGTCATTTGTGCTAGTATGTATGAAAGTGTGCCAAAGAGAGAGAATGTGTTTGTTTTACTCACAAGGGCAGCCCACCTGTGCGCACAATGGAGCAAAGTCACGTGCAGGATTGCATGTAAAACATTGTGAGCATTATATTGTCGTGTGTGTGTGTGTGTTGTGATCTTGACATTCACATTCTATGACCTGGGAAGGACCTGCTCCAGTAACATGTCAGCACTGATCGTCACACGAGCACTTTTCACAAATCAGCAAATCACCCAGAGCAGTGAAGAAGAACTGACCATGAAAGATTCAGAGCTTAATTGTTAACAAGCCTGTAAAGATATTTTCTCGCACCACAGGATTATAGTTGAATGGAAAACCAGACACGTGTGTCCAAGCCAATCAGATAATTCCTGACCTGTTGCATCAGAGTAGTATCAATAGCAACACCTCTTTATTGTCGGTGTTAATCGTTTGTTGTACATTAAACTGATTTGTTTGACACCTGGAACAGATTATTAATGATGACTAATGCATGATGTATGATTTAGTCACACCGTTCATGTCTCTTCTTATCAGGTTTATCTGAAAACAAGGGGAATAATTCAGGTCATGAGTGGACACACGTCAGCTGAACAACCTGCTTAGTTTGCTTTTGGGAAAGTGGGACTGAGAGGAGTCAGAAGGCATTTCTCCGCATGTGCTATCACACAGTGCTTAGATAAGTAATACTGGGGCCAGGTCAGAAAGGAGGGAAGAAGAGATGGGACCATTCAGGGAAAAAATGTGGGATAACAGGGAGGACGTCAAGGGAGGGGATATTAAGAACCAAACAGAAAAGGAAAAGGAGACGACTCAAGTCCCAGGCGAGGTGTAGGAGAGGAAGGGGGTGACGAGAGGAGGAAGAAGAGGTGGAAAGAAAATAGACTGGAAGGAAGGAGAAGGTTGAATGTCGGTATAGAGCCAACACACTTCTTTGTTAAAGCTAGATCAAAGTGTTGTATCTAAATTTACTAGTGGTTTAATTTTTTCAAATATTGTGTGTGGGCATGTGTGTGTGTGTGTGCATGTGTGTGTGTGTGGCAGGAAGTCTGCTGTGGTATGTGGCCTTGCCTCAGCGTGGACGCTCACGGTAAAATACTTCCCTCATAATTCCAAATTAATGAATACAGCACATCGACTTCATGCTGTTCACTCTGACTCTAGAAGTTAATATCACAAACGAACCTGTTCTGCACTTCACTGACGTTGGATGTGTTTCACGACTAAATATTGGAACCAGCATTATTCGTTCGCCCATGTCCATTGACCCCCCCTAAAAAATGCCTTGTCTGTAGTTACCCCGCCTCCTTTCTTTGTTTGTTTCTTTGTATGCAAGCAAGTTGACTTAAAAACTACTGGACAGATTACCACACAAAAATTATTGGAAGGAGGTCAGCAAAGAACCCATAATTATTACATTCATGCAGATCAGAGGACGGAATCCAGGACATTTTTTTTACCTTCTTCAACATTGCAAGATAGGGTGTTTTTTTTCATTTTTGCAGAATAATTCATGGATCAAGCACAATTATCTAACTGACATTGGTGCAGCTTCATTAACTTGACTGTTGAGCCTTGGCAGAGTTATGCACTGGACTGAAAGCAATTTTTGTTTGATTCACTAGATTTAGAGCAAGTATTTATTCCCACAAATGAAGCAGCTTGTAAGATCAGTGTAAAATAATTTCATGTTCACACTGAGGATTCATGAGTAGGACTGATGAGTGACGACACCTCTCAACTTGATTGGGACGGGACACAGAAATGACAGATCAGCTGTTTGCAGCTGAACCATCAGTTTGTTGTTCCAGGGCTGAAGGTGCTCAGTCAATAAAAGCTGTAGCTTGAAGGCAGAGAGAAAGAACGAGAGACCGAGAAGAGGGAAGAGAGTAGATAGAAAGAATGTACTGTGTCACTTCCTGTCATGACAAAGGGGACATTCAGTTGGAGATCAGCAAAACCATTGAAAATAAGAGCCAACTTATCTGCCAGGCTGACATATCCTCTTGCTCTACTATATATTGTTATCTGTGTATATGTTGGTTGATAAGTAGCAATAAATTACACCACAGTTTGTACGTTTGTCCCAGAGTCTTGCACAGGGGCAATTTGCAAACCTGCACCCTGTAGGTACATGTCCTGCAACACAATCCACATTCGTAGCTAAAGACATCAGAGTAATTCATTCATATTGTGTTATGCGGACAGGTTGCTTTTATGATGCCCGGTCGGAGCTTATCTGATGTTGTGCGTGTTGCATTGTTCCATTCCGATGTGCGACACGCTCACACTCAGGCCCCCATCCCTTGTTGTTGATGTAGGCAAATGCAAAGTGACACAAAGACCAGTTTCGCAGTAATTATTCAAAGTGTCTCCCTGTGGAGTCAGTCAGCTGCATTGTCATATACCCAGAACTGGTGACGGACTGAGGGTGAAAGATTGTGTCATAAATATTCACAATAATGACAAAAAAAGTCTGGGCTAATTCATTAATGCTCAATAAAAAGATTAAAAAGAAACCAAACTAATTTAGATTTTTTTTTTAAGTTTCATATACAGGCAGGACTTTATTTATTTATTAATAATGTTTGGCTAATCAGCTGATCTGCTGTAATTGGATGTTTTTTAAACTATCAAATATCCATTATCAGTATGAGCCTCAAAAATTGGTGAGATCATTCTTATAGGACTCCTCCAAATGTCCCGGGGTACTGTGGTAACTTTGCCCAAGTGATGAACATTTTTGAGTGAACCCGCATAACTGCTGAACAGGTTTCCACGGAACTTGATTGAAAAATGGGAAATGGGCCAAGAACGAAGCCAATACATGTTGTGTGGGTTGCACTCAGGATTTTTGTTCTCTTTCTTTAACATTGAGAGATATAGTATGTTTTTGACATTTTCATCAAGACTTTTTTAGGAATGTGTTATCTATATAATTGTGGTGCAGCTTGATCGCATTTAAGATGACTATATCTTGGTGAGGGTATTCACACTACTGAGTATCATTAGTGAAGTGCTTACTATACTGATTGTCATGTGGTCAGCTGCCTCACATCCCCGACTGTCCATGTGATTAGTATGACAACACACTCATTATAGTTAAACAGCCTGTATGAAGTCTCAACCACTATAATGAGCTCTAATGGTTTCGCTCTGTCTTAGTTTGACCAGTGCTCTGTGGTGTGAGAATAGCTGACTGTGTGGAGTTAGTCATGTGAAGTCCATGCTGCTATTCTTAGTTCTCACTGATGTTGTTCTCATTAGTCTGACTGGGACTTCAACAGGCTTGTCTTCAGTTTGATACTTTAGTCGACTTCTATCTGTCGAACTCACTGACCACTCGTGTAATCCCAGCTATCTCTCTCTTGTGCTGCCATCAAAACAAACTGACATGCACTGCAGGCACCGGGCTGACATGTGGATATAAATGAAAGCAAAGATGTGCGTCACATTCCATTTTTGTGAACCTGATATCTCGGGAATGTCATGAGGAAATGTTCTTTTAGTTTTGCACAAAGAGTCACTTGAACTCACGGATGAACTTGTTCGAATTCGGCGGTCAAATGTCATTGTCACCGAACCCAATTTTCTTGTGAACGTGATATCAGAAACACCCACATAGGGAATTTCATTGCATCTGACATAAACATTCACTTTTAATCGAGGATGAACTGATAAGAAATCTAAGGTCAAAGGTTAAGATCACGGTGGCCTCACAAAACATTTGTCATTGGCCTCTCAAGTCTCCCTTATGGGAATTTCTTCAAATTTGGACCAGTTGTAACTTGGACTCTGAGATGAACTGATTTGATTTCACTGATCAAAGGTCACAGTGACTTCATATGAGACTGGGAATAAAAGTATGTAGACTGAAACTGCACTGGGTGGTGGCGGGCAGTAATTCTAATTATGTAGTAGAGCATGACAAACACAGTTAATCTTTCGTTTGCTATCCAGGAATATTTGTATGATATGTTTTTTATCAGGTATTGATCATAACGTAATTGATAAACACAAAACTGCAAAGCTGCGACGTGTGTTATCAAGCACGATGCCAGTTAACCAGATGTGTCTTTCCTCTTGTAGCCGCAGATCAGGCCACTACACAGTTCAACAGAACCAAAACACACTAAATGGAGACGGAGTCGAGCCGGGCGCTGCCGCCAATGTTACCAAAACCAGCGGCACCGACCCGTCGCCATCGCTCCCCAATCCGAATATTGTGGCCTGCTCCAGGTCTCTGCCCTCCTCCAGCCCAATTTCTCACTCCAGCCCAAAGTCTCGCTCCAGCCCCAGACAGAGTCCCAACGTCCGGGCCAGAACTCGACCCACGTGTCAGCGCTGTAACTCTCAGGTGGGCTGACATGTAGTCGTACTTAGCTGAGTTCAGCTCTGCGATTCTTTGGTTTAAAGATGTCTTTGGCTCTTTTCCACAGGTCACATGTCGATGTGTAGCTTACACTGTACTGTGATGTTATTTTCCTTTCCTTGCTCTCTGTTTACACTCTTTGTTTTCTTTTCTTAAATAGTTTTCTGGGGTTTTTGTGGGAGTCATAATTGAATATTAATAATATTGTACTTCTAATTCTTCCGTCTCTCAAAATCTTGTTGTATGTTTTTTTATCCCATTTTATTATTTTACTTTTATATTTTGCACATTTGCATTTTTTTTTTATGATACATTTATGGAAATGTCAGTTGTGAAACACTAACTTGCTTTAAAGGTGCGATACAGTTAGTTAGAGTTAGACAAATCAAACTTTAGTGTTAATACTTCCGATATCTGTAGATTCTTTGATATTCCATTCATATATTAAGGTGTATTTCTTCAATTATCATTATAAAACTATTTAATTCCTTTACATTGTAACCCCCTATAAAATTAATAATGGTCAGCATGATGTTGTTGTCTTTTGTGATTTTTGTCTTGGTGAGATTCAAAAGCTGTTCTACGGTCTCTGTATAAGAATGTGTTTATGCGTGTGTGTGTGTGTGTTTTTTTATGTGTGTGGAGACGCAGTAAAAATCTGCCAGTTTACCCAAACTTTAGTTCCATTTTTGGAAAAACAGAGTGAGAGGGAGAGAAGAGCTCCAAGGTCTGTTTAAACTTCAGGAATGTGCTTGTGTTTCAGTGTCTGTGTGGGAGAGCAACTGCTGTAATTTGGGAAGAATTTACTTTTTATTTTATCATCATAAAACCACTGTTCTAGACAGAAACAAGATCTGAAACAGGAAATGAAAATTGAAGCGGTTGAAATGATTAAATTGTGTTCGACATCGTGTGCTACAGGACTCTCTGGATGAGCTGGAGATGGACGACTACTGGAAGGAGGTGGAGAATATCACTGAAGGAGCAGGGAGAGGAGACAGTGGAGGAGAAGGAGAAGTTCAAGAGGACGAGCAGAATAAAACTCCTGAGGGTAAGATACACTGTGTCCATGAACAGACCTCAAAGGGAGATACACTGACTTTTCTATTCCATGCTGTGCACAAAGAGTCACAGTTATTTTGATTCTGCTGATGTAACGATAATGTCGTGCAGAGTTTGACAAAAATTGGACAAGTTACTTTACATAGTTTTGCATCCCCATATCTCCATTGTAGATCTCTTTATTTTGGTTGTGCATCTCAGTCAATGATGACTATTGTTCTGTGGAGCAAACAAACTCTTCCTGTGTAATGTGTGTGTCCACTTCTGCCTGCGGTCTGTCTTTTCCCTTTCCTGCACCTGTGAAGTGTTTTTAAAGGGTTAAAAATAATAGACACTTTTTTTTAAATAGTCGTCTCCACCTTTTCTTCTCTTTGAGTCAAAATGTATACACTAGTGTTCTTTATCTTAACTCCTCACTTTTCTTTTCAATCATTTTCTCCTTCAGAAGGAGAGCAGGAGGAGGCGTGGCTTGCCGAGGCGGGGCTAGCACAACTCTGTGATGACACATTGGCACCTGACCAGGATCAGGTATTGGTCATCTATCTGTAA